>NC_092770.1:35074854-35374854 GCF_047496795.1 Chiloscyllium punctatum
GCATGTTTTGCAGGCACAGGGTAGGTGGTGCATTCAGTACTTTAATGCCTGTCCTAAAAAAAGTTTAAAATCTTGACAATTAACTGTCAGTCATCATTAACTGGTGGGTTATCCATGCATCTACTAATACAGCTCACTTGTCAAATACTCAGCACTGTCCTCATAATGTCCATTTATGCCACAAACATATCTTTATTTTGATAGTTCTGCAAATTGTCCTGATGAGTACAACATAAAAAGTCTCAACAAAATGTATTTTTTCAGCAGTACTCAGGTTTTGTACCACCAAAAGATTAAAACTGTAAAATCTGATGTGCAATTGACATGTGCTAGATCCAAAATGTGCAAGATGTGAAAAAATATGCAAGAATTTTTAATAAATTGTTACTTCATAGGAATTGTTTATGGTCCAATGACTCTTGAACTTGGAGGCCATGTTAATATCACCTGTGAGAAAACTGGCTACAGTGCAATTATCGAATTCAAATTGAAGGTTAGTTATTTGTCCCTTTTACTTTACTTCAGCTGAATTTTAGAATGTACCCTCCAATTCTGTGTCCTTTGCTCAAACTACTTTACTGTTTAGAAATATGAAAAGGAATTGAAACATGATTTCATTACTCCCATTCTTTGGGTAGGAAGTCAGGCCATGCAAAAAATGAATGTTGACATTATTGTGGGTGGGGAGGGGGAGGAGAGAGAGAGAGAGTGTTGGCAGGGGAGGTGTGGTTCCATTACTGGTCGGAGAGGATGTCACAGCTGAGCTGAAGGAGGGCAGTATGGATGACTTGAGTACTGAGAGAATATGGGCAGAGCTCAGAAATAGGAAGGGTGCGGTACCAATGTCAATAACAAGCCTCCCAACAGCGAGCGTGAGATCAAGGTACAAATATGCAAACAGATTATGGGAGAAAGATGTAGGAGCAACAGGATGGTGGTGATAGGAAATGTTAATTTTCTCAACATTGATTGGGATTCACTTAGTGTTAGAGGTTTAGATGGAACAAAATTTGTAAGGAGCATCCAGGAACATTTTGTAGAGCAGTATGTAATTGGTCCAACACGGGAAGGGGTCATACTGGACCTGGTGTTGGGAATGAGCCTGGCCAGGTGGCTGAAGTTTCAGTAGGGGATTACTTTGGCAATAGTCATCAAAATTCCATAAGTTTTAGAATATTCATGAATAAAGACAATAGTGGCCCTAAAGGAAGAATGCTAAATTTGGGGAAGGCCAACTATAGCAAAATTCGGCAGGAGCTGGACAATGTCGATTGGGTGTAGCTGTTTGAAGGCATGGTGGCACAGTGGTTAGCACTGCTGCCTCACAGCGCCAGAGACCCGGGTTCAATTTCCGCCTCAGGCGACTGTCAGTGTGGAGTTGGCACATTCTCCCCGTGTCTGAGTGGGTTTCCTCCGGGTGCTCCGATTTCCTCCCACAGTCCAAAAAAAAAATGTGCAGGTTAGGTGAATTGGCCATGCTAAATTGCCCCGTAGCGTTAGGTGAAGGGGTAAATGTAGGGGAATGGGTCTGGGTGGGTTGCTCTTCGGAGAGTCGGTGTGGACTTGTTGGGAAGAAGGGCTTGATTCTGCACTGTAAGTAATCTAATCAAAAATATAATCTTGATATGTGGGAGGCTTTTAAAGCGAGGTTGATTCGACTGCAGGACAGACATGCCTGTGTGAAAATGGCAGATAGAAGTGACAAGATTAGGGAACCATCAATGAGAGGTGAAATTGTGTGACTAGCTAAAAGGAAAAAGGCAGCATACATAAGGTCTTTAGGTGATCTAAAACAGATTGGAAGAATATCGAGAAACCAAGATCAATCTGAATCTGAAATGAAGAATTAAGAGGGCTAAAAGGAGTCATGAAATATCTTTAGCAAACAGAGTTAATGGAAATCCCAAAGCCTTTTATTCATATATAAGGAGCAAGAGGGTAATTAGAGAAAGGGTTGGCCCAATCAAGGACAAAGGAGGGAAGTTATGCGTGGAGTCAGAGAAAATGGGTGTGATTCTTAATGAGTACTTTGCGTCGGTATTCACCGAGGAGAGGAACATGTTGAGTAAGGGAGAGGTGTTTGATTACTCTAGATCAAGTTGGCATAAGGAGGGAGGAAATGTGCATTCTAAAAGGTACCCAGGTGGACAAGCTCCCAGGTCCGGATAGGATCTATCCCTGGATACTGAGGAAATCGCAAGAGGAAACAGCTGGCCCCTTTACGGATATCTTTGCAGCATCGTTGAACACGGGTGCTAATGTTATCCCCTTGTTTAAGAAGGATAGCAGGGATAATCAGGTAATTAAACACTGGCGAGTCTAACGTCAGTGGTAGGGAGGCTGCTGGAGAAGATACTGAGGGATCGGATCTATTTACTGTTGGAAGAAATGGACTTATCAGCGATAGGCAACTTGGTTTTGTGCAGGGAAGGTCATGTCTTACCAACCTAATAGAATTCTTTGAAGAGGTGACAAAGTTGACTGATAAGGAAAGGGATGTAGATGTCATATACATCGACTTCAGTAAGGCGTTTGATAAGGTTCCCCATGGTCGGCTGATGGAGAATGTGAAGTCACATGGGGTCCAGGGTGTATGAACTGGATGGATAATAGACAATAGGTGCAGGAATAGGCCATTCTGCCCTTCGAACCAGCACCACCATTCAATATGGCCATGACTGATCATCCTTAATCAGTATCCTGTTGCTGCCTTGTCTCCATAACCCTTGATTCCACAATCCTTGAGAGCTCTATCCAACTCTTTCTTAAATGAATCCAGAGACTGGGCCTCCACTGCCCTCTGGGGCAGAGCATTCCACACAGCCACCACTCTCTGGGTCAAGAAGTTTCTCCTCATCTCTGTCCTAAATGGTCTACCCTGTATTTTTAAGTTGTGTCCTCTGGTTCGGCACTCACCCATCAGCGGAAACATGTTTCCTGCCTCCAGAGTGTCCAATCCTTTAATAATCTTATATGCCTCAATCAGATCCCCTCTCAGTCTTCTAAACTCACGGGTATACAAGCCCAGACGCTCCAGTCTTTCAGCATAAGGTAGTCCCGCCATTCCAGGAATTGACCTCGTGAATCTACGCTGCACTCCCTCAATAACCAGAATGTCTTTCCTCAAATTTGGAGCCCAGAACTGCACACAATACTCCAGGCATGGTCTCACCAGGGCCCTGTACAGCTGCAGAAGATAGAGAACTGGCTGGGTAGCAGGAGACAGAGAGTAGTAGTGGAAGGGAGTTCCTCAAAATGGAGAACTGTGATCAGTGGTTTTCCACAGGTATCCATGTTGGGACCACTTTTGTCTGTGATATACATAAATGACCTGGAGGAAGGCATAGGTGATCTGATTAGCAAGTTTGCAGATGACACTAATATTGGTGGAGTATCAAATAGTGAAGTGGACTGTCAGAGAATGCAGCAGAATATAGATAGATTGGAGAGTGGGGAAAGAGAAATGGCAGCTGGAGTTTAACCTGGGCAAATGCACCGTGTTACATTTTGGAAGATCCAACTCAAGAGTGAACTGTACAGTAAATGGAAAAGCACTGAGGAAAATTGATATACAGAGAGATCTGAGTGTTCAGGTCCGTTGTACCCTGAAGGTGACAACGCAGACTGATGGAGTAGCCAAGAAGGCATTTGGCATGCTTTCCTTCATAGGATGGAGTATTGAGTACAAGAGTTGGCAGGTCATGTTACAGTAATGTAGGACTTTGGTTTGGCTACATTTGGAATACTGTGTACAGTTCTGGTCACCACATTACCAAATGGATATGGATGCTTTGGAGAGGGTGCAGAGGAAGTTCACCAGGAGGGCACTAGCTACGAAGAGAGGTTGAGTAGATTAGGATTATTTTAGAACATAGAACATAGAAACGTACAGCACAAAACAGGCCCTTTGGCCCACGATGTTGTGCCGAGACTTAATCCTAATGTAAAATATAGTAACTTAACCTACGCACCCCTCAAATCACTGCTATCCATGTGCATATCCAGCAGTAGCTTAAATGTCACCAAATGACTTCACTTCCATCACGTCATCTGGCAACACATTCCATGCATTCACAACTCTCTGCATAAAGAACCTACCTCTGATGTCTCCTTTATACCTTCCTCTTAATATCTTCAAACTCAGTACTACAAAGATTAACTGGGTACTTTTATCTTAGTTTTAACTGAAAACTACCTGCACACCAAAATATTGTCAAGTTTTTCTTGTATTTTCTCACATCTAATGCTGTATTGTCAATAATTGTCGTGTCCCCAGCCATTTTTAGGCAACAGCAACAATGTTAATCAGATATTTGGAAAACTCAAATTGGGATCGGAGGTTTTGGCGACTCTGGAAGGACATTGGGTGAGTAGCGTGGCATCTTTTTGAGGTAATTATTGTGTATTGAAGATTTCATCTGTTTTGAAGTGCATAATTGATTAGATTACTTACAGTGTGGAAACAGGCCCTCCGGCCCAACAAGTCCACACCGCCCCGCCGAAGCGTAACCCACCCATACCCCTACATCTACATCTACCCCTTACCTAACACTACGGGCAATTTAGCATGGCCAATTCACCTAACCTGCACATCTTTGGACTGTGGGAGGAAACCGGAGCACCCGGAGGAAACCCACGCAGACACGGGGAGAACGTGCAAACTCCACACAGTCAGTCGCCTGAGGCGGGAATTGAACCCGGGTCTCCGGCGCTGCGAGGCAGCAGTGCTAACCACTGTGCCACCGTGCCGCCCACACAGTAGTAGTACATATTAAATTGAAAACTAATTTAATATGTACTGCTACTGGGAGGAGGGGACAATGGCAGAGTGGTGTTGTCACTGGACAAACGTTTCAGAGCTCCAGGCTAATATTCTGGGGACATGGGTTTAAAAATTATCATAGCAGATAGTAACATTTGAATTAAATTAAAAACTGGAATTAAATGGTTTCCTTAGGATACTATGAAACCATTGTTGAGTGTCTTAAAACCTACTACGTTCACTAAGCACATAATAGGCCATTCAGCACATTGTGTGTGCTCCACCAATTAACGGGTTCATGGCTAATCTGATAATCCTCAATAAAAACTGAAAGAACTGCAGATGCTGAAAATGAGAAACAAGAACAAGAAGCTGGAAAAGCTCAGCAGGTCTGGCAGCATTTGTGAAGTCTGAGTTAACATTTCGGGTCTGCTGACCCTTCCTCAGGACTGATGGGAGCCAGGAAAATGTCAGTTTATATGCAGAAAGTAGAGTGGGGAAGGGGATAAGAAATAAACAATTGGTGGGTATAGAGCCCAAAGATAGAGAAGGAACAGTTGGACAGACAAAAAAGTGGAAAACGATCTGGCTGAGAAAATGAATAGCTTTTAATGGAGACTGTTGGTGGCTCACAGTAGGTATTGTGTAATGGCACACTATGTAATAACAAGATCTGGTGTATCGGGTTGGGGGCAAGAGCATGGGAGAGTTTTAGATTCTCTACAGTGTGGAAACAGGTCCTTCGGCCCAACAAGTCCACACCGACCCTCCAAAGTGTAACCTATCCAGACCCATTTCCCTCTGACTAATGCACCTAACACTATGGGCAATTTAGCATGGCCAGTTCACCTGACCTGCACAGCTTTAGACTGTGGGAGAAAACCAGAGCACCCGGAGGAAACCCACACAGACACTGGGAGTATGTGCAAACTCCACACAGACAGTCGCCCAAGGCTGGAATCGAACCTGGGACCCTGGTGCTGTGAAGCAGCTGTGCTAACCACTGAGCCGCTGTGCCACCCGCAAAAGGCACATAGAATCATCCACTCTATACTTGTGATTAGATTAGATTCCCTACAGTGTGGAAACAGGCCCTTTGGCCCAATAAGTCCACACCGGCCCTCCGAAGAGTAGCACCCCCCAACTGTCTTCTTTCTCTTTGGGCTCTATCCCCATCTATCATTTAGTCCTAACCCCTCCCCCAACCTTTTTTCTGTGTATAAATCAATGTTTACCTAACTACCATCAGTTTTGAGGGAGGGTCACCGGATCTTAAACGTTACCTCTCATTGCTCTTCACAGATGTCAGCCCATAAGAGACAGGAACAGAAACTAGGCCATTCAGCCCATTGGGTCTGCTCCGTCATTCAATCATGGCTGATAAGTTTCTTGACCCCATTCTCCCGCTCTCTCCCCTAACTCTTGATCTCCTTGACACTCAAGAACCTATCTATCTCAGTCTTAAATGTACTCAATAACCTGGCTTCCACAGCCTTCTGTGGCAATGAATTCCATAGATTCACAACTCTCTGGCTAAAGCAGTTTCTCCTTCTCTCCATTCTAAAAGGTCTTTCCTTTATAGTGCAAACCCTCCAGTCCCAGCAAAAACCTTGTAGATTGTTTTTGAACCCTTTCAAATTTAACAACATCCTTCCTTGACATCAAGGCCTCATTTGAACGAATATGGCATCAAGGAACTGTTGAAAAACTGAAGCCAATGGGAATTGATGTAGGGTACTCTATGCTGGCACAGAGATGATTAGATTAGATTAGATTCCCTACAGTG
Organism: Chiloscyllium punctatum; assembly: GCF_047496795.1. Lineage (NCBI taxonomy): Eukaryota > Metazoa > Chordata > Chondrichthyes > Orectolobiformes > Hemiscylliidae > Chiloscyllium > Chiloscyllium punctatum. The sequence continues at coordinate 35,081,403 of NC_092770.1, forward strand.
TGAAAACAGGCCCTTCGGCCCAACCAGTCCACATCAACCTCCAAAGAGTAACCTACCCAGACCCATTTCCCTCTGACTAATGCACCAAGCACTCTGGGCAATTTAACATGGCCAATTCACCTGACCTGCACATCTTTGGACTATGGGAGGAAACCAGAGCACCCAGAGGAAACCCACAGACACTGGGAGAATGTGCAAACTCCACATAGACAGTCGTTAATTTACACCTCTGGTGCAGGTGAGACTTGAGCTTGGGCCTTCTAGCCGAGAGGTAAGAACACTACAATTATGCCACTAGAGCTTACCCTAGTTCCTTAGGATAGTGCCCCAAGCCAAACCATCTTGAACTGCTTCATAAATGACCTTCCCTCCATCATAAGGTCAGAATGGGGACGTGCACTACTGATTACACAATGTTCGTCACCTTTAATGACTCCTCTGATACTGAAGCAGTCCAAGTTCAGCAGGCTTGAGCTGAAAAGTGGTAAGTTACATTTGCATGTCACTAGTGCCAAGCAATGACCATCTCCAATAAGAGACAATCTAATCACTACCCCTTGACATTCAGCAGTGTTACTATTACTGAATGCCCCATTATCAACATTCTGGGAATTACCGTTGACCAGAAAAACTAGACCAGTCAAATTATTACTTTGGTCACTAGAGTAGGTCAGAGTCTGGGAATCCTGCATCGAATCCTATCGGACACTGATTGTGGATGATCAGCCATGAACATAATGAATGGTGATGCTGGCTTAAAGGGCCGAATGGCCTACTCCTGCACTTATTGTCTGTTGTCAAATAACTCATCTCATGACTCTCCAAAGCCTGTCTCCTATCAATAAGGATAAATGCAGAGTCTGTCAGAACATATTCCTTGTGGGGACAAAGACCCACCATCAAGTTGAGGATGTTGTGTAGCACTGCTTTGGTAAATAGTACAGATTTCAAAAATCTCAAAACTGGCATTCATGTGGCAGTGTGGGCCATCAGCAGCTGCTGTATTATATTCAACCACAGTTTGCAGGGAGATCATTACAAATAAAGAATGTACAAAGGCAAGTCAGAAGCCACAGCAGACATATTAAAATTGAGGTGTTAAATTGTAAAAGCAACAAAATAATACTAAATGCATGCCAAGCAGCATGCCAATGACAAGAGCTAAGAGATCCTGCAACCAGCAAACCAATTTAGGCTCTCCAGTCCTGCTATATCAGAGACATGAATAATTAAACAACTCCCTGAAGGCTCCTCAATGATGGGAGAGCCCAGGACTTCAGTGCATAAGACAAGGCTGAAATGTTTACATCCATCTTCAGCCAGAAGCGTTGAGTGAATGATCCACCTCAGCCTTTCCCAAGGTCCCCAGCATCTCAGATGCCAATCATCAAGCAATTCAGTTTACTCCATATGGTGAAAGTGAGGACTGCAAATGCTGGAGACCAGAGTTGAAAAATGTGACACTGGGAAAACACAGCAAGCCAGGCAGCATCCAAGGAGCAGGAGAATCGATGTTTCGGGCACAAGTCCTTCTTCAGGAATCCTGAAGAAGGGCTTGTGCCTGAAACGTCGATTCTCCTGCTCCTCGGATGCTGCCTTACTCCATATGGTACCAAGAAACAGTTGATACTGTAAAGGCTGTGGGCCCTGACAATATTCTGGCAATGGTAATAAAGACTTATGCTTCAGGACTAGCCATGCATCTCACTAAACTGCTCCAGTACAAATGCAGAAAATTGCCCAGGTATGTCCTGTTCACAGAAAGCAAGAGGCTGTTCAGTCTGTTCTCAGTGGTGGGAGGAGTTATCAAGTGGTGTTCACTTAAAAAATAACCTGCTCACAGACTCTTGTCAAACATGGAACCAAGGAGAGAAATCTGTGTTGGTTGGAATCATACCTTTAACTAGGGAAGATAGTTGTGGTTGTTGGAGGTGAATCATCTCAGCCTGAGGATACCTTCACAAATTCCAACTAACTTGACCTTCCCTCCATTGTAATGTCAAAAGCAGGGATGTCTGCTGATGATTGTACTTTGTTCAGCACCATTTAAAACTCCTCAGACACTGAAGCAGTCAATGTCCAAATGCAGCAAGTCCTGAACAACATGCAGGCTTGTTCTGTTAAGTGCAAAGTAACATTTCAGGGGCAATGACCTTCAACAAGAGAGAATCTAACTATTATCCTTGACTTTCAGTGACATCACTGTCACTGAATCCTGCACTGTTAACATCTGGATGTTACAATTTACCAGAAAACAAACTGGACTAGCCACATCGCAATCAGAGGCTCGGAATTCTGTGGTGAGTAACTTACTCCTAAAAGCTTGTCCACCACCTGCAAGGCACAAGTCAAGAGTTTGATAGAATATTCTTCACTTGTCTGGATGAATGCAGCTCCGAGAATAGTCAAGCAGCTTAATACTGTCCAGCACAGAGCAACCTACTTGATTGGCATCTCATCTAACACCTTGAACATTTTTTCCTTTCACCACTGGTTTAGCAATGCATACCGTCTATTGCCTGTCATAGCTTACTGAGGTTCCTTAAACTGCACCTTGCAAACCCACGACCATGATCACCAAGAAGAACAAGGGTAGCAGATACAAGGGAACACCACTGCCTGCAAGCACCACCTACATCTCAACATTCTGATATTGAACAATATCAGTGTCCCTGGGTCAAATCCCTGGAACTTCCTGCCTAACAACAATGTGTATAACTACACCAAATGGACTGCAGCAATTCACCTTGTCAAAGGCAATTGGTGATGGATAATAAATGGTGGCCCAGCCAGGAGCACACTCATCCCATGAATGATTTCATTCTAAGACAATATTAGCAAATAAATATTTTGGAGATAGTGTCATTTGTTTTAATTCTTCATTTGAAATAATATATTTCAATGATATTGTTATAATTACAGTTAATTTTTTTTCTGCTTTTTAACAACTTATAGGATGGTGAAGTAATCATCAATGACAAAAAGACTGGTGTATCAGAAACATTCTGGAATCCCACATCTGAAATCCGACAGCAGAGACTAACCAGGTGCACTGTGCTCTTTGATGAGCAGGAAGACATGGAGTCAGCAAAGTAAGCCATTCTTTCCGTAGCCCAGTTCAATTTGCCTTAGTTGAAAGTTTCCCTTAAGATTCAAAATAACCAGCTGAACTGCTTTAGTTTTGATCTGATCTGATTAGATCTTGAATCTAATGCCACGTCTAATCTACAACAACCATTATCATTTCTTCCAGCCATAATAGTAAGAACATAAGAAATAGGAATGGATCCTCAAACCTGTTTCAGCATTCAGTAAGATCATGCTTGCTCTGACTGTAGCCTCAAGTATATTTTACAGCCTGACATCCACACCTTGACATATTTGCAGCAACCTAGCTAACTCAGCCAATGCATTCAGTCAACTTCCACTGCTCTCTGAAGAAGAAAATGCGAAAGATAAAAGACTGTAGATAAGACATTTCCCCCCCTTCTCCATATTAAATGAGAGATCCTTAGGGCTGGATTTTCCAAGGTGCAAGAAATGGCCCTTCGCCAAGGTGGGAAACCCCTGTCCGTCCCCCAACTCCTGCTGTCTTCATGAGATTATATTTTGTTATTTTTTTACCTAATCATGAGATCCCATGAGGGATGCTCAAAAGACCATAGACAACTATTTGAAATAATAACAAATAATGTCTAATAGGGGATGTGGTGGCATGATGGTAATGCATGGAGGGGTGGGGGGGTGGGGAGTAGACAGCCATGGCTAACAAAGGAAGTCAGGAAATGTATCAAAGAAAAAGAGAGAGCCTATAAAGTGGCCAAGAGCACTGGGAAATCAGAAGATTGGGAAGACTACAAAAACAAACAGAGGATAACAAAGAAAGAAATAAGGAAGGAGAGGATCAAATATGACGGTAAGCAAGCCAGTAATATTAGAAATGATTAGTAAAAGTTTCTTTCAATACTTAAGAAACAAACAAGAGGCAAAAATAGAAATTGGGCCGTGCCAAATTGATGCAGGAAGGCTCGTGATGGGAGATAAGGAAATAGCTGAAGAACTTAATAAATACTTTGTGTCAGTCTTCACAGTGAAAGACATGAGTAATATCCCAATAATTAAGGAGAGTCGGGGAGCAGAGTTGAGTATGGTAGCCATTACAAAAGAGAGAGTGCTAGAAAAGCTAAAAGGTCTAAAAATTGATAAATCTCCTGGCCCCGATTGGCTACATCCTAGCGTTCTGAGGGAGGTGGCTGAGGAAATAGTTGACTGTGATCTTTCAAAAATCACTGGAGTCAGGGAAAGTCCCAGATGATTGGAAAATCACCGTTTTAACCCCCTTGTTCAAGAAAGGATCAAGATAAAAAATGGAAAATTATAGACCAATTAGCCTAAACTCGGTTGTAGGTAAAATACTAGAATCCATCGTTAAGGATGAGATTTGTAAATTCTTGGAAGTGTAGGGTCGGATTAGAACAAGTCAGCATAGATTTAGTAAGGGGAGGTTGTGCCTGACAAACCTGTTAGAATTCTTTGAAGAGGTAACAAATAGGTTGGACCAGGGAAACCCAGTGGATGTTATCTATCTAGACTTCCAAAAGGGCTTTGATAAGGTGTCTTACGGAAGGCTGCTGAATAAGGTGAGGGCCCATGGTGTTTGAGGTGAGCTACTGGCATGGATTGGGGATTGGCTGTCTGACAGAAGACAGGGAGTTGGGATAAGAGGTTCTTTTTCAGAATGGCAGCTGGTGACAAAGTGGTGACCCGCAGGGTTCAGTGTTGGGGCAGCAGCTGTTCACTTTATATATAAATGATTTGGATGAAAGGACTGGGGACATTCTGGCAAAGTTCGCCAATGATACAAAGTTAGGTGGACAGGCAGGTAGTACTGAGGAGGTGGGGAGGCTGCAGAAAGATTTTCTAAAGGTTGATTTAAAAGGCTGAGTTAGTGGTTAAGAAAGCAAATGTAATGTTTTCATTTATCTCAAGAAAGTTGGAATGTAAAAGCAGTGATGTGCTTCTGAGACTTTATAAAGCTCTGGTTAGGCCCCATTTAGAATACTGTGTCCAATTTTGGGCCCCACACCTCAGGAAGGACATACTGACACTGGAGCGTGTCCAATGGAGATTCACACAGATGATCCTGGAATGGTAGGCCTAACATACGATGATCGGCTGAGGATCCTGGGATTGTATTAATTAGAGTTTAGAAGGTTGAGGGGAGATCTAACTGAAACTTAGAAAGGATGGATGATGGGAAGTTGTTTCCGTTAGGAGGGGAGACTAGGACCCATTTTGGATTTGGTGCTTGGCAAATCTCTTGGATTTGGTGCTTGGCAAAAGGTGTCAGATCTCTTGGTGGGAGAGCATTCAATGACAGTGGCCACAACTGCCTTACCTTTACCTGCCTTACCTCTATGGAGAGGGACAAGAATAGACACTGTGGGAAGATATTTCATTGGGGGAAAGGAAGTTATGCTACTATTAGACAGGAGCTGTGGAGTATAAATTGGGAACAACTGTTCTACAGGAAACACACAATAAAAATGTTTAAAGGAACACTTGTGAGTGTTGGATAACTTTGTCCCACTGAGACAGGCAAGAAATGGTAAGGTGAAGAAGCCTTGGCCGACAAGAGAAGAGGAGCTTCTCATCAAGAGGAAGAAAGAAGCTTACTTAAGATTGAGGAAGCAAGGATCTGGCACAGCTTTAGAGGATTACAGGATAGCTACAAAAGAACTCAAAAATGGATACCTGAGGGGCATGAAAAAACCTTGGTGGGAATGATTTGGGACACCCCAAAAGCACTCTACACTTAACATGAGGAATAAGAGAATGATCAGAGAGACGGTAGGGCTGATCAGGGATAGTGGAGCGAACTTGTGCCTTGAGTCAGAAGAGGTAGGGCAGGCCGTAAATGAGTTTTTTGCTTCAGTATTCACTCGAGAGAGGGACTTTGTTGACAGTGAGAATACTGTGAACCAGGTTGATAGGCTAGAATAGGTTGTTTAGATTCTCCAGTGTGGAAACAGACCATTTGGCCTAACAAGTCCACACCGACTCTCTGAAGAGTAACCCACCCTCCTACATTTATCCCTGACTAATGCACCTAACACTACGGGCGATTTAGCATGGCCAATTCACCTAATCTGCACATCTTTGGACTTTGGGAGAAAACCGGAGCACCCGGAGGGAACCCACGCAGACACTGGGAGAATGTGCAAACTCCACACAGACAGTCAGGAATCGAACCCAGGTCCCTGTGCTGTAAGGCAGCGATGCTAACTACTGAGCCACCGTGCCACCCCATACTAAGGAAGTTGATGTGCTGGAAATTCTGTGAAGCATCAAGATAGAGAAGTCCCCAGGGCTGGACCAGATATATCCAAGGTTACTATGGGAAGCGAGGAATGAGATTGCTGCACCTTTGCACAGACGTTGTATTGGAGGGAGGTGAATGTTGATTCTCTGTTCAAGAAAGGGAATAGGGAAACCCCTAGGAATTACAAATCAGTCAGTTTTATGTCTATGGTAACTCTCAGAAAGCATTCTGAGAGATAAGATTTGGTCTATTTGGAAAAACATAGTTTGATTAAAGACAGTCAGTGTAGCTTTGTGAGGGGCATGTCATGTCTTATAAACCTTATTGAGTTCTTTGAAGATGTGAAGAGACACGTTGACGAAGGTCGAGCAATGGATGTGATGTATATGGATGTCAGGAAAGCATTTGATAAGGTTTCCCACGGTAGGCTCATTCAGAAAGTTAGGAGGAAGGGATTCAGGGAATTTGGCTGTCTGGATACAGAATTGGCTGGCCAAAAGAAGACAGCAAGAAGTAGTGGGTGGAAAGTATTCTGCCTGGAAATTGGTGATCTGTATTGTCCCGCAGGACTCTATTCCTGGGCCTCTGCTCTTTGTACTTTTTCCTCTCAGTTATATAAGTGAGTTGTTGTTGTAGTTCTGTTCTCCGAGCTGGGAATTTGTGTTGCAGATGTTTCGTCCCCTGTCTAGGTGACATCCTCAGTGCTTGGGAGCCTCCTGTGAAGCGCTTCTGTGATGTTCACTACAAATGCCGGAGGAAACATCACAGAAGCGCTTCACAGGAGGCTCCCAAGCACTGAGGATGTCACCTAGACAGGGGACGAAACGTCTGCAACACAAATTCCCAGCTCGGCAAACAGAACCACAACAACAACGAGCACCCGAGCTACAAATCTTCTCCCAAACTATATATTTTAGTGTTTTCTAAACCTGAGATCCTACCCTTGTCGGGCCTTCCACCCAACCACCTCCTCTAACCTTAAACATGAGGACACATCAGGTAAGCGTCTCTTCTTTTTGACTTTCTGATAAGGGGACTAACAGGGATGGCAGTGCAGGGAGAGAAATGTTCCTCCTTCATTATGTTTGAGGTGAGGGACGCCACGTTAGTGTCCCACCCAAGTGCACCCGACTCTTGCTCCTCCAAGGCTGCATTGGGGAAATGGAGCAGGAGCTGGATGAACTTTGGATCATTCGGGAGGTGGAGTCTGTGATAGATAAGAGTTACAGTGAAGTAGTTACTACTAGGCACGAAGAAGGCTGGGTAACTGGTAAAAGGGGGAAAAACAGTCAGTGCAGGGATCCCCTGTGGTTGTTCCCTGAAAAACAATATATCATTTTGGATACTGTTGGGGGGATAACTTAGCAGGGGTATGCAGTGGGGCCCAGGTCTCTGGTGCAGAGTTGCACAGAAGGGAAGGGGTAAAGGAGGAGAGTGTTAGTCTCCTCCTCGGGGACTCAATATTTAGAGGCTCAGATAGAAGGTTTGTAGGGAACGAAAGAAACTCATAGTTTGTTTACATTACTTACAGTGTGGAAACAGGCCCTTCGGTCCAACAAGTCCACATCGCCCCGCCGAAGCGCAACCCACCCATACCCCTACATTTACCCCTTACCTAACACTACGGGCAATTTAGCATGGCCAATTCACCTGACCTGCACATCTTTGGACTGTGGGAGGAAACCGGAGCACCCGGAGGAAACCCACGCAGACACGGGGAGAACGTGCAAACTCCACACAGTCAGTCACCCGAGGCGGGAATTGAACCCAGGTCTCTGGTGCTGTGAGGCAGCAGTGCTAACCACTGAGCCACCATGCCGCCACGTCTGTTGCCTCCCAGGTGCCAGGGTTCATGATGTCTTGGATTGTGTCTTTGGGGTCCTGAAGGGAGAGGGTCACCAGCCCCAAGTCATGGTCCGCATAGGTACCAACAACATATGTAGAAAGACAGATAGGGATGTAAGGCAGGATTTCAGGGAACTAGGGTGGAAACTGAGAGCTAGAGCAAACAGAGTTGTTATCTCTGGTTTGTTACCTGTGCCACGTGATAGCAAGCTGAACATGTGGCTGCATGGATGGTGCAGGAGGGAGAGTTTCAGGTACATGGATAATTGCGACTCATTCTGGGGAATGTGGTACCTCTACAAACAGCACAGTCTTCACTTGAACCAGAGGGGTATTAATATCCTGTGTGGGAAATTTCCTGGTGCTATTCAGGTGGGTTTAAACTAGCTCAGCGGGGGGATGTGGGAACCTGTGGTGTATTTCCAGTGCATAGGAGGATGAGAGTAGGGAGAACAGGTTATGGAATGCGTGGTCACAGGAGGGTGCTGGCAGACAGCAAGCTTGCTTGATGTGTGTCTACTTCAACAACCAGAAGTATCCGGAATAAGGTAGGTGAGCTTGTGGCATGGATAGGTACCTAGGATTTCAATATTGTGGCCATTTTGGAGACATGGATAGAGCAGGGTCAGGAATGGATTTTGCAGGTTCCAGAGTTTAGATCATTCATTAAAATCAGGGCTGGTGGTAAAAGAGGGGGGGGGGTGGCTTTGTTAGTCAAGGACAGTATAACGGTGGCCGAAAGAACTTTTGACGATGGCTCGTCTACTGAGGTGGTGTGGCCTGAAGTTAGAAACAGGAGAGGAGAGGTCACCCTGCTGGGAGTTTTCTTTTTTATAAGCCAAGCAAAGTTCCAGGGATATGGAGGAGAGGATTGGCAAAACAGTCCTGGATAAGAATGAAAGGAACAGGGTGCTCAGTATGCGGGACTTTAACTTCCTCAACATTGACTGGAAATGCTATAACTCTCGTAAGTCTGATGGATCAGTTTTTCTCCAATATGTGCAGGAGAGTTTCCTGACACAGTATATCGAAGGGCCAACAAGAGGGGAGGCCACACTGGATCTGTTACTTCGTAATGAACCAGGCCAGTGTTTGATTTAGTGACAGGTGAGCACTTTGGTGAGAGTGACCATAATTCAGTTACGTTTATTGAGCAATGGAAAGGGATAGGTACATGCCACAGGGCAAGAGATGTAGGTGGGAGAAGGGCAATTATAATGCGATTAGGCAAGACGGAGGAGGCACAGAATGGAATACCAAAATGCAGGCGATGGGGACAATCGAAATGTGGAGATGGTTAAAGGAAGAGAGAGTGTGTATCCTTGACAAGTATGTCCCTGTCAGGCAGGGAGCGAGTGGTAAGGTAAGGGAACTGTGGTTTACTAAAGAAATTACACCTCTTGTTGTGATGTTGAGATGAGATGGTTCAGATGAGGTGATGGAGAGTTGCAGATTAGTGAGGAAGGATTTAAAGAGAGAGTCAAGAAGAGCAAGGAGGGGGCATGAGCAGTCTTTAGCAAGTAGAATAAAGGAGAACCCTAAAGCATTCTACAGCTATGTGAGGAATAAAAGGATAACTAGGGTAGGAATAGGGCCAGTCAAAGACAGAAGTGGGAAGTTGAGTGTGGACCCTGTTGAGATCAGAGAGGTGCTAAATGAATATTTCTCATCTGTTTTCACTCAGGAAAAGGAGAATATTGTGGAGGAGAAGACTGAGATACGGGCTATTAGACTGGAAAGAATTGTGGTTAGTAAGGAGGAGGTGTTATCAATTTTAGAATGTGTAAAGATAGATAAGTCCCCTGGGCTGGATGAGATTTAGCCAAGGATTCTCTGGGAAGCTAGGGAGGAGACGTTGGAGCCTTTGGTCTTGGTCTTGGAATCGTCATTGTCTACAGGTTTTGTACCAGAGGACTGGAGGATTGCAAATGTTTTGCCCTTGTTCAAGAAGAGCAGTAGAGATGACCCAGGTAATTATCGACCAGTGAGCCTTTTGCCTGTTGTAGGAAAAGTTTTGGAAAGGATTATAAGTGATAGGATTTATAATTATCTAGCAAGCAAAAATTTGATTTCCGATAGTCAACATGGTTTTGTCAAGGGCCGGTGGTGTCTCACAAACGTCATTGAGTTTTTTGAGAAGGTGACCAAGCATGTGGATGAGGGTAGGGCAATTGATGTGGTGTGTATGGACTTCCATATGGTAGGTTTTTGGACAAAATGTGAGGCGTGGGATTGAGGGTAATTTTGCAGTTTGGATTAGAAACTGACTTTCTATAAGAAGGCAGCGAGTGGTGGTTGATGCAAAATGTCCAGCCTGGAGTCCGATTACTAGTGGTGTGCCACAAAGATCTGTTTTGGGATCACTGCTGTTTGTTATTTTTATAAATGACTTAGACGCAGGCATAGGTGGATGGGTTAGTAAGTTTGCAGATGACACTAAAGTCAGTGCAGTGGTGGACAGTGTGGAAGAATGTTGCAGGTTGCAGTGGGACTTGTGTAACTACAGAATTGGGCTGAGAGGTGGCAAATAGAGTTCAATGCAGCTAAATGTGAGGCGATGCACTTTTGGAAGAATAACAGAAAACTGGGTCAAAGGAAAGATTCTTGGTAGTGGGGATGTGAAGAGGGATCTTGGTATCCATGTACATAGATTCCTGAAAGTTGCCACCCAAGTTGATAGTGCTGCTAAGAAGGTGGTATGGTGTGTTAGGTTTTATTGGTAGAGGGATTGAGTTTCAGAGCTGTGATGTTATGCTGCAACTGTGCAAAACGAAAGTGCGGCCTCATTTGGAATATTGTGTACAGTTCTAGTTGCCCCATTACAGGAAGGATGTGGAAGCATTAGAAAAGGAGATTTATCAGGATATTGCCGGGTCTGGAGGGAAGATCTTAAGAGAAAAGGCTAAGGGACTTGGGTCTTCGTTGGAGAGAAGGAGGCTAAGAAGGAATTAATAGAGACACACAAGATGGTCAGAGGATTAGATAGGGTGGACAGTGAGAGTCTTTTTCCTAGGATGATGACGTCAGTGTGTACGAGGGGGCATAACTGCAAATTGAGGAGTGATAGATTTAAGACAGATGTCAGAGGCAGGTTCTTTACTCAGAGAGTGGTAAGGGCGTGGAATGCCCTGCCTGCCAGTGTAGTTAACTCAGCCACATTAGGGGCATTTAAACACTTCTTGGATAAGCATATGAATGACAATTGAATAGTGTAGGAGAATGGGATTAGATTAGTTCATAGGTTGGCACAACATCAGGGGCCGAAGGGTTTGATCTGCACTGTATTGTTCTCTGTTCTATATTGTAATGAAAGGAAGGATGTAGATGCTTTAGAGAGGTTGCAGAGGAGATTTACCAGGACGCTGTTTGGATTGGAGGGCTCCTCTTGTGAAGAGAGGTTGAGTGAGCTAGGGCTTTTCACACTGGAGAGAAGAAATGAGAAGAAATAAGAGAAGTGACTTGATCGAGGTGTACAAGATAAGGAGAAGCACAGATCGAGTAGGTAGCCAGTAATGTTTCCCCAGGGCAGAAATGGCTGTCACGCGGGGTCGTAGTTTGAAGATGATTTGAGGAAGGTATGAGATGATGTCAGAGGTAAGTTCTTTACGCAGAGAGTGATGGGTGCATGGAATGCACTGCCAGCAGTGGTAGTAGAGTCAAAGACATTAGGGGCATTTAAATGACAGCTGAACAAGCGCATGGCCAGCAGTAAATTGAGAGATGTATAGGTTGACTGATCTTAGATTAGGATAAATATTTCACACAATATTGTGGGCCGAGGTGCCTGTACTGTACTGTATTGTTCTATGTTCTGTGATTTGGAAGTGCCACCAAATGTCATTCATAAGATAGACAAATCAGAGTTGCTCTCTCGATTCATGGATGGATTTTGAGACGTATATCAGTATGTCTTCCTGATGTGCCTATCCTAGTCTGTCACTTGTGACAAACCATGTTAACCCACAATAATATTCAGCTTACAGTTAAAAGAAATGAACTTTACACTATAGTATCTCAGAGGTTAATGTCAGTCATTGTTAGTGAATTTAAAATCTCTTGATTCCTATTTCTGCAAAGCTTGTGCATATTTTCATTATCCATCAACTGAAATGGGTATTGTTTTTTTCTAAAAAACATATTTGAGAACAGTACAGATTAATTATTTTTCAATGGTGAGACTCTTTCGAAAACAGAAGAGTAAGGAATGAAAGCACTTTTGATAGGATCGAAGTAGAGGTAATATTTTCATTTGTGGGAGAGTCCAAAACTAAGGGTACCAAACATAAAATGATCACCAATAAATCCAGTTAACCCAATTCAGGAAAGTCCTCTTTTGTTGGTTTGAGCAGTTTGAATTTGTAACTTGATAGCATTGGGAATGTTCAAGACAAGCCTTTAAGAGAGGGGAACGAGTTAAGTAGATGAGGAAGAAAGATAATGCAGCAGGATAAATGGAGGCTTGTGTGGAGGATAAACATAAGGATGAAGCAATTTGGACATGACTGGCCTGTGTCTATGCTGTCAAATCTGTGCAAATATATGTGAAATAGGAATCGGTTTCTGCACTTGCTGCTATTTTGTCCTTAGTATTTTGCAGGAAAGAATATATTCAATTTCTTTAAGTTGACCTGCCAGAGGAAGTGGTGGAGGCTGATACAATTACAATATTTAAAAGGCACCTGGATGGGTATATGAATAGGAAGAGTTTAGAGGGATATGGGCCAAGTGCTGGCATATGGGACGAGATTCTGGTCGGCATGGATGGGTTGGACCAAAGGGTCTATTTCCTGCTGTACTTCTCTATGTCTGTGACTCTAAATTAAGTTGTGAGCCCAAACTGCATTAATGAAGGAGCAATTCAGTCTGAAGTGCCAGAATTTGCATTCACATTCTCATTCTTGACCAATAATATCATATTTCTGAAGTGGGTGAATATCTTCATTCACGTTTTATAATGAGTACTGAAGGACAGTGTAGTTCATTGCAATGTACTGTTTTGCCTGTTAAATTCTCTACAATAAGAACCTTTGTCTTCTCAAAAATATATTGAAGAGATTGATATCCTGATTTTTCCCAGTTATAGAGTCGTAGAGACATACAGCACAGAAACAGACACTTTGGTCCAACTGTCCATGCTGACCAGATATCCCAACCTAATCTAGTCCCATTTGCCAGCACTTGGTCCATATACTTCTAAACCCTTCCTATTCATGTACCCATCCAAATGCCTTTTTAATATTGTAATTGTACCAGCCTCCATCACTTCGTCTGGAAGCTCTTTCCACACACTCACACCACCCTCTGCAGAAAATGTTACCCCTTAGGTCCCTTTCCTATCTTTCCCTTCTCACCATAAACCTATGCCCTCTAGTTCTGGACTCCCCCACCCCAGGGAAAAGACTTTGCCTATTTACCCTATCCATGCCCTCATGATTTTATAAATCTCTATAAGATCACCCCTCAGCCTCTGACGGTCCAGGGAAAATAGCCCCAGTCTTTTCAGCCTTGTCCGGTAGCTCAAATCCTCCAACCTTGGCAGCATCCTTATAAATCTTTTCTGAACCCTTTCGAGTTTCACAACACCCTTCCAATAGGAAGGAGACCAGAATTGCATGCAGTGTTCCAAAAGTGGCCTAACCAACATCCTGTAGAGCTGCAACATGATGTCCCAACTCTCATACTCAATGCTCTGCCATTGGAGTATGGAAGGTTTGCCGAACACCTCCTTCACTATCCTATCTACCTGCGACTCTACTTTCAAGGAGCTATGAACCTGCACTCCAAGGTCTCTTTGTTAGCAGCACTCCCCAGGACTTTATCATAGGTCCTGCTAAGATTTGCTTTCCCAAAATGCATCACCTCACATTTATCTAAATTAAACTCCATCTGCCTCTTCTCAGCCCATTGGCCCATCTGATCAAGATCCCGTTGTAATCTGAGATAACCTTCTTCGCTATCCACTACACCTCCAATCTGCAAACTTAATAACTATACCTCCTATGTTTATATCCAAATCATTTATATAAATGACGAAACGTAGTGCAGCCAACACCGATCCTTGTAGCACTCCACTGGTCACAGGTCTCCAGTCTGAAAAACAGCCCTTTACTACCACCCTCTTCTTCATTTGAGCCAGTTCTGTATCCAAATGGCTAGCTGTATTCCATGAGATCTAACCTTGCTAACCAGTCTCCCATGGGGAAACCTTGTCTTACTGAAGTCCATATAGGTTACATTTACCACTCTGCCCTGATCAATCCTCTTTGTTACATTTTCAAAAAACTCAATCAAGTTTTTAGATTAGATTACTTACAGTGTGGAAACAGGCCCTTCAGCCCAACATGTCCACACCGACCTGCCTAAGCGCAACCCACCCAGACCCATTCCCCTACATTTACCCCTTCGCCTAACACTATGGGCAATTTAGCATGGCCAATTCACCTAACCTGTATGTTTTTGGACTGTGGGAGGAAACCCACGCAGACACGGGGAGAATATGCAAACTCCACCCAGTCAGTCGCCTGAGGCGGGAATTGAGCCCGGGTCTCTGGCGCTGTGAGGCAGCAGTGCTAACCACTGTGCCACCATGCCACCCATAAGTTCGTGACACATGATTTCCCTTGGTAAATTATTATATGATATGTAAGAATGTATTTCAAATTTAGGAATGATGCAAGGTTGACTGACATAGCAGTGTTCTGAACAGCAGCCTCTCTATTCCCGTCTCCGTCCAGGTGAACTAAAGCCTCACCTGGTGCTTAGGTAAACACTATCCACATCCCTAGACATAACAGGAGACACTTACAAACATTGAAAGAAAAAAAATGTAGATACTAGAAATAAAAATCATCCCATACATTTGTTTGCAGTAAAGGAAAGCTTAGTGGTTAGTTAACCAGATTTCTAATGAGCCCTCCTTCCACCGGACAACACAGCAGTAAATGAGTTTAGACCTTAACATATAGGAACAGAATTAGGCCACTCAGCCAATCGAGTCAGCTCCACCATTCAATCATGACTGAAATATTTCTCAATCCCTTCCTCCAGCTTTCTCCCTTAACCCTTGATTCCTTCACCAATCAAGAAACTAGGCATCTCTGTCTTAAATACACTCAATGACTTGGCCTCCACAGCCTTCTGAAGGAATGAGTTCCACAGATTAACCACCCACTGGCTGAAGGAATTTCTCCTTGTCTCAGTTCTGAATTGTTTCCCTTCACTCTGATGCTGTGCCCTCAGGTCCTAGTCTCTCCTGGTAATGGAAAAGTCTTCTCCATATCCATTCTATCCAGGCCTCTCCTTACTCTGTCAGTTTCGATGCAACTCCCCCTTTCTTCATTCTAAACCCCACCGGGTACAGACCCAGAGTCCGCAACCACTCCTTATATGACAGGCCCATCACTTCTCAGGACATTCTTGTGAACCTCTTCTGGACCCCCACCAAAGCCAGCAAATCCTTCCTTAGATACAGAGCTCAAATTGCTCACAATATTCCAAATGATGTCTGACCACAGCCTTATACAGCCTCAGCAGTACATCTTTGCTCTTGTATTCCAGCATTCTTGAAATAAATGCAAACATTGTATTTGCCTCCTAACTGCCAAATGAACCTACATGTTAACCTTAAAAGAACCCTAAGCTAGGACTTCCAAGTTCCTTCGTGCTTCAGATTTCCCAAATCTTTCCCCATTTAAAAAGTGGTCTACACCTCTGTTCTTCCTACCAAAGTGCATAACCTCACACTTTTGCCACATAGTATTCCGTCTGCCACTGCTTTACCCAATTGCCTCACTAGTCCAACTCATTCTGAGCCTCCCCATCTCCTCAACATATCTTTGTGTTTACAAACTTAGAAACAATGCCCTCAGTTCCTTCATCCTGATCAGTAATGTATAACATGAACAGTTATGGTCCCAACATAGATTCCTGTGGAACTCCATTAGTCATCAGCTGCCATTCTGAAAAAGACATCTTTATCCCCACTGTCTGCTTTCTGCCAGTCAGTATCTTTCCCCGAATACTATAGGCTCTTAATTTATTTACAGCCTGCTGTGCAGCACTTTGTCAGAAGCCTTCTGGAAATCCAGAGTGATCACTTCCACTGGCTTTCCTTTGTCTAACTTGCTCGTTCCTTCATCTAAGAGTTCTAACAGATTTGTCAGGCATGACCTTCCCTTGATGAAGCAGCGCTCACTCAGCCCTATTTTACCAGGCCCTTCCAGATACTTGGCAATTTCATTCTTAATAATGGCCTCTCTAATCTTACCAATGACTGAGGTCAGGCTAACCAGTCTATGATCTTCTGTCCTCTGCATCTCTCCCTTCTTAAACAGGGGCGTTATATTCACCATGTTCCAGTCTGCTCGGACGCTCCCTGATTCCAATGATTTCTAAAAGATTAGCACCAATACCTTCATAGTTTCCTCAGTTATCTCCTTAAGAACTCTGGGATGTAGTCCATCTAGCCCAGGTGATTTATCCACCTTCAACTTCCCCAGTACCACCTTAGTGATAGCCACTGCACTCACCTCATGCCTTTTGACTTATTGAAGTTCTGGTATGCTACTGGTGTATTCCACCATGAAAACTGATGCAATGTACTTATTCAGTTCCTCAGCCATTTCTTTGTTCCCCGTTATTGCTTCTCAGTCTCATTTTCCAGCCGTCTTTCTTACCATTTTTATGTCAGAAACCCAACTCTGTGCCAGCCCCCTTCCCCATGGGTTTCTTTACCTTCTGCTCCCTAATCCAGTCTGCCTCATTACATATCACCAAATCCAGAACTGCCTGTCCCCTCATGGGCTCTACCACAAGCTACTCCAAAAAAATCATCATGTACACATTCCACAAATGTCGTCTTTTCGGATTCATACCGTCCTGATTTTCCCAACTACCTACATGTTGAAGTCCCTTATGATGATTCTACTAGTGCCTTTTTTTACGTGCCTTTTCTATCTCATGTTTTATTTTCGGCTCCAACATCCTGACTGCTGGAGACCGAAACGTAAGTCTCGTCAGGGTCTATTTTCCTTTGTGGTTCCTCAACTCTACCCATATAGATTCTGTGCCTTCTGACCCTATATCATTTCTTGCTATCAATTTAATTTCATTTCTTTCTTACGTTACACCACACCCTGTGCCCATTTGCCTATTACGTGATATGGAACGATCATACGCTGACACCAGCAGAGAATGTGTTCCCAGTAGAATTTTATTTTGCACCATAATAACTGCCTACACAACCCAAAGGTCATATCTCTGTGCAAATGACCCTTTTCTCTTCTCTTCCCATATGCTTTCAAAACAATGAAACTGCAAGAAGTACATAAAATAATATTTTGAAATGAGATATGCTGCCTAGTTGGTATATTTGAAAAATGTGTTGCTGGAAAAGCGCAGTGACGTTTTGGGCATGAGCCCTTCTTCAGGAATCAGATTCCTGAAGAAGGGCTTATGCCCGAAACGTCGATTCTCCTGCTCCTTGGATGCTGCCTGACCTGCTGCATTTTTCCAGCAACACATTTTCAGCTCTGATCTCCAGCATCTGCAGTCCTCACTTTCTCCTAGTTGGTATATTTCTTTGATAACTCAATATTTTGAAGCTGTCTCTTTTCATGGAATTGGTTATCAATAAAATAGTTCTCTATCTCATTGACAAGACCTTTTTATTCTGTAAGTTATTTTGGTTCAATTGACAAAATTCTTGGATGAATGCATGTTTTTAAGAATCCTTGTCTCTAAGAGTTAATTGAGAACCTGTTACATTTTGTATAATTCAATTCATAGAATTTTAATAAAATATCGAACAATAAGGAAATGTTTAATGTTTGAACTTTTTTCATGTCTTCCTTCTGTGACCATCTCCTTAGACTGTGGCGACATGTAACACATGCAATACACAACAAGGACCAAAATGAAGCTACAAATGAAAAGTTTGTCCTGGAAGAAACTCAACGTAAAGCTGCCAAACAGCGGAAAGCAAAGGGAGAGGAATGGGTTCCTCGCTTGTTTGAACAAGAACTAGTGACTGGAGAGTGGCAATACAAATACGCAGAGTAAGCCTTCAGAAAATTAATTTTGCTATTGCTGTCCTTATGTCATGGAATGTTGCTGAAAGAATAGTGTGCATTTCTGTTCAATACTGTTAAGTACAACGCTGCCAGATCAGGGTTCTCCCAAACCCTGCAAAGAAAGATATGCATGGGTTTCTTTACGTGGGTAACTGCCAGTATTTTTATCATCATGTCTGTAAAGTAAACATTGCATTTGGCATGGCTAATTTTCCTTAGTTTTCCTTCCTCGTTGATGAGCTATCGGCTTTGAGTTAGTGGAATCTAGTTGATAGATTCATATGGTTTAACGTTTCTGTGTTGACCCTTTGAAAGAGCCCATCATCACTTTGTAGTTCTGAATATGATCTCCTGGCTGGAATACAGGCAGATGTTCTTATACTGATGCATCAGCTCTGCATTTTTTGAAAAGCAGAGAGTTGTCACTATTCAGCACTTGGAGCACATTAATAGATCACATGCCTCATTGCTGTAGGTGAAGCTTTACTGAAATGACCTTTGCTTTTGACAGAAAATTGTTTTGTGCAGAGCAATATCAGAAATTCCTGAGAGATATGGTAACATGTCATTTAAATGCCAAAATTCTTTGAATGTCCTTTCATCCATTTTTGGCTTTCCATTATTGCCTTGGTTTCTCTGTTGTAAATATGGAGCATGTCATTTCAGTGTTACCACAGTGATTGCAAGGATTCTTTTTCATAAATTCATTTTTGGGATGAGTGTGTTATGGCAGGCCTGTTGTTTGTTGTTCATTCCTAGTTGCCCTGAAGAAGGTGGTAGTGAGCTTCCTTCTTGTCCCATTCAGTACATTTGTACAGGTACATACCAGGTATAGGTACAGTACATTTGTACAGGTATGCCCATAGTGTGTCCACAGTGCTATTGGGGAGGGACACTCAAGATTTCAGCTCAGCAACAGTGAAGTTTCTGTATTATATATTTTTTAAAGGCAGAAGGTTGTGATACTAAATACAATCATTACTAATTATGTGGTCTGAATATTTGTGAGTGTGCTGGGCTATCTGGGGAGTCAGAGTCAGGTCCATAGAACAGAGAACATTACAGTGTAGTGCAGGCCCTTTGGTCCTCGATGTTGTGCCAACCTCTGAAACCAATCTAACCCACACTATTCCATTCTTGTCCATATGCCTATCCAATGATCATTTAAATGCCTGTAAAGTTGGTGAGTCTACAACTGTTGGCCAGCAGTGCGTTCCACACTGCCACTACTTTCTGAGTAAAGCAACTACCTCTGACATCTGTCCTAAATCTATCACCCCTCAATTTAAAGCTATGCTTCCTTGTGCTAGCCATCACCATCTGAGGAAAAAGGCTCTCATTGTCCACCCGATCTAACCCTCTGATTATCAATCAATCACAATTAGGTCACCTCTCAACTCTTCTCTCTAACAAAAATAGCTTCAAGCCCCTCAACCTTTCCTCGTAATACCTTCGCTCCATACCAGGCAACATCCTAGTAAATCTCCTGTAAACCCTTTCCAAAGCTCCCACATCCTTGCTATAATGCTGTGACCAGACCTGCGTGCAATACTCCAAGTGTGGCTGCACCAGAGTTTTGTACAGCTGCAGCGTGACCTCGTGGTTCCGAAACTCAATCCCTCTACCAATAAAAGCTAACTCACTGTATGCCTTCTTAACAACCCTATCAACCTGGATGGCAACTTTGAGGGATCTGTGTGCATGGACACAGAGATCTCTCTGCTCATCTACACTACCAAGAATCTTACCATTAGTCCCGTACTCCGCACTCCTTCCAAAGCGAATCACCTTACACTTTTCTGGAGGTGCATGTCACAATCAGATCTGAGTCCCTTGCAGGTATTGGCTTGTGCTGTGAGATAGGTTCAAAGTAACTTAGCAGGGATAGTACCAAGCTGCACAGAATACTGAGATAAATAAATAGGTTTAAAACACAAAATCGTAAGATAATTGGTGGGGACAGAGTAACTGTGAAACTAATAATGTATAAATCAGGATTGCTGTGTATTTATATGAATAGATGGTGTATAAAAACAATGAGATTGTTAAGTTGCAGGTTCAGATTGATATTACAGTATGATGCTAGAGTGATGCCAGGTATGTACATCCCAACAGGGCAAGATAGAGGACGGGAAAAAATTGTGGCTGTGAAGAGCTGCACCTTTTTTGACGTATTTTAGGCATTGGAGGTGATTTCCTTGAATTCCAGGAGCAGCAAACACTGTTTTATAAGCTGTTACATTGTTTTGGAACTTTGGGGAAAAGAAGTCAAAACAACGGCACTTGTAACAGGGAGAAAGGCAGACAAAAGGCAGCAACCACATAGTCTGTGAAGGAGAGAGAGAAGAAACCTACACTGCTCACTGACACAGCAGTGAATCTGCACAGTTACGACCTATGCTGTTTGAGTTCATGTATCTCTGTACATCAGAGTGCATCTAGGAAAAATTAACAAATAGCTGAAGTTCCTTGGAGGAACCTGTGTGGGACAGCTCACAGCACAGGAACAGATAAGTGCATAGTTTTTAAATGGAACCTTGCTGTCAGTCTGCAGTAGTGGGTTCTTTCTTGATTATCTGTTTTTTTTTGAGATCTGTCTCTTGATTAAATTTTAAAAATATTAACCGTATGTACTAAGTTAGCCTGGAGCACATTTTTTAGAGCAAAAAGACTGTGCTATTTTCTGGGTCTGTAGATTGTGAAGGAGCAAAGATGGCCTTTAGGAGAGTGATGTGCTCTTCCTGTCGGATGTGGGAGTTTAGGGAGAGCTTCCATGTTACTGATGATTATGTCTGCAGCAAGTGTCTTTGGTTGCAAATCCTATCATATTGCATGAATTGGTTGAAGTGACACTTAGAGGCACTGAGGAATTTACAAGAGCTAGAGGATGTGATGGGCAGCAGTTCTAGGAAGGGAGAAAAACTGAAGATGCAGTCAGGTAGATGGGTTAACTCCAGGAAAGGTAGGAGGGGTAGGCAGGTAATGCAGGAGTCTTGAGTGGCTATCCACATTTCAAACACATATGCTGTTTTGTAGGGGGTGATGGACTCTCAGGGGAATGTAGCACGAACAGCCAAGTTTCTGATATCAAGACAGACTGTAATGGAAAGAGGGTATGTTGGGTTCCAAGTGATCGATTGTGATAGGGGACTGTCTAGTCAGAGACAGACAGTCATTTCTGTGGCCAGCAGCGAAAAGTCAGTATGGTGTGTTGCCTCCCTGGTGCCAGGATCAAGGATATCTCAGAAGGGGTGCGGAATGTTCTCAAAGGGGAGAGGGACCAGCAGGAGGTCATTGTACACATCGGAACCAATGATATAGGAAAGGAAAAGGATGAGATTCTGAAGGGAGCATATAGAAAGTTAAGCAGGAATTTTAAAATGAGGATCTCAAGGTGCTACAAGCTTGTGAGAATAGGAATAGGAGGATAGAGCAGATGAATGCGTGGCTGGGGAGCTAGTGCATGGCGGAAGGGTTCACATTTTTGGATTATTGGAATCTCTTCTGGGGTAGAAGTGACCTGTACAAGAAGGAGAGATTGCACCTGAATTGGAAGAGAACTAATACTGGCAGGGAGATTTGCTAGAACTGCTTAAGGGGACTTAAATGAGTAAGGTGGGCGGTGGGACCCAGGGAGATAGTGAGGAAAGAGATCAATCTGAGACTGGTGCAGTTGGGAAAGGGAGTGAGTCAAACAGCCAGGGCAGGCAGCAACAAAGCAGAGAACAAGGTAGGACTGATAAATTAAACTGCATTTACTTCAATGCAAGAGGTCTAATAGGGAAGGCAGATGAACTCAGGGCATGGTTAGGAACATGGGACTGGGATATCATAGCAATTGCAGAAATGTGGCTCAGGGATGGACAAGATTGGCAGCTTAATGTTCCAGGATACAAATACTACAAGAAGGATAAAAAAGGGGGCAAGAGAGGAGGGGTAGTGGCATTTTCAATAAGGGTTAGCATTACAGCTGCACTGAGGGAGGATATTCCTGGAAATACATCCAGGGAAGTTATTTGGGTGGAACTGAGAAATAAGAAAGGGGTGATCACCTTATTGGGATTGTATTACAGACCCTCAAATCATCAGGGCGAAATTGAGAAACAAATTTGTAAGAAATTTCAGTTGTCTGTAAGAATAATAGGGTGGTTGTGGTAGGGAATTTTAACTTTGCAGGCATGGACTGGGACTGACACAGTGTTAAGGGTTTGGATGGAGAGGAATTTAAGTGTGTACAAGAACATTTTCTGATTCAGTATGTGATGTCCCTACTAGAGAAGGTGCAAACCTTCACCTACTCTTGGGAAATAAGGCAGGGCAGGTGACTGAGGTGTCAGTGGGGGAGCACTTTGGGATCAGCGACCATAATTGTATTTGTTTTAAAATTTTGATGGAAAAGTATAAACCGGATCTCAAAGTTGACGTCTTAAATTGGAGAAAGGCCAATTTTGATGGTATAGGCAAGAAGTTTCAAAAGCTGATTGGGAGCAGATGTTCACAGGTAAAGGGACGGCTGAAAAATGGGAAGCCTTCAAAAATGAGATAACAAGAGTCTAGAGACAGTATATTTCTGTCAGGGTGAAAGGTAAGGCTGGTAGGTGTAGAGAATGCTGGATGACAAGAGAAATAGAGATTTTAGTAAAGAAAAAGAAGGAAGCATACCTCAGGTATGGACAGGATCGATCGAGTGCATCCTAGGAAGAGTATAAAAAGGCAGTACGAGTATACTTAAGAGAGAAATCGGGAGGGCACAAAGGGAACATGAGATAGCTTTGGCAAATAGGGTTAAGGAGAATCCAAATGGTTTCAAAATACATTAAGACTATAATGGTAACTTGGGAGAGAATATGGCCCCTCAAGGATCTGCAAGGCAGCCTATGTGCGGAGCTGCAGGAAATGCTAAATGAATATTTTGCATCAGTGTTTACTAGGAGAAAGTGAGGACTGCAGATGCTAGAGATCAGAGCTGAAAAATGTCTTGCTGGAAAAGCGCAGCAGGTCAGGCAGCATCCAAGGAGCAGGAGAATTGACGTTTCGGGCATAAGCCCTTCTTCAGGAATGAGGAAGGTGTGCCAAGCAGGCTAAGATAAAAAGTAGGGAGGAGGGACTTGGGGGAGGGGCGTTGGGAATGCGATAGGTGGAGGGAGGTTAAGGTGAGGGTGATAGGCCAGAGAGGGGCTGGGGGCGGAGAGGTCAGGAAGAAGATTGCAGGTCAAGAAGGTGGTGCTGAGTCCAAAGGTTGGAACTGATAGAAGGTGGGGGTGGGGGAAATGAGGAAGCTGGAGAAATCTGCATTCATCCCTTGTGGTTGGAGGGTTCCTAGGCAGAAGATGAGGCGCTCTTCCTCCAGGCATCATGTTGCCATGGTCTGGAGATGGAGGTGGCCAAGAACCTGCATGTCCTTGGCGGAGTGGGAGGGGGAGTTGATGTGTTCAGCCACGGGCGGTTGGGTTGGTTGGTGCGGGTATCCCAGAGGTGTTCTCTGAAACATTCCACAAGTAGGCGGCCTGTCTCCCCAATGTAGAGGAGGCCACATCGGGTGCAGCGGATGCAGTAAATGATGTGTGTGGAGGTGCAGGTGAATTTGTGACAGATATGGAAGGATCCCTTGGGGTCTTGGAGGGAAGTGAGGGGGGAGGTGTGGGCGCAAGTTTTGCACTTCTTGCGGTTGCAGGGGAAGGTTCCGGGAGTGGAGGTTGGTGGGGGGTGTGGACCTGACGAGGGAGTCGTGGAGGGAGTGGTCTTTCCGGAACGCTGACAGGGGAGGGGAGGGAAATATATCCTTGGTGGTGTGGTCTGTTTGGAGGTGGCAGAAATGACAAAGGATGATACGATGTATCTGGAGGTTGGTGGTGTGGTAGGTGAGGACCAGTGGGTTCTGTCCTGGTGGTGATTGGACGGGCGGGGTTCAAGGGCAGAGGAGTGGGAAGTGGAGGAGATGCGGTGGAGAGCATCATCAACCACGTCTGAGGGGAAATTGCGGTCTTTGAAGAAGGAAGCCATCTGGGTTATTCGGTATTGGAACTGGTCCTCCTGGGAGCAGATGCAGCAGAGGCGAAGGAATTGGGAATATGGGATGGCGTTTTTACCGGGGGCAGGGTGGGAGGAGGTGTAATCTCGGTAGCTGTGGGAGTCGGTCGGTTTATAGTAAATGTCTGTGTTGAGTCGGTCACCCGAGATAGATATGGAGAGGTCTCGGAAGGGGAGGGAGGAGTCTGAGATGGTCCAGGTAAATTTGAGGTCGGGGTGGAAGGTGTTAGTAAAGTGGATGAACTGCTTAACCTCCTCGTGGGAGCACGAAGTAGCGGTCATTGATACAGTCATTGATGTAGCGGAGGAAAAGGTGGGGGATGATGCCAGTGTAGCTGCGGATACTAGGAGAAAGTGAGGACTGCAGATGCTGGAGATGAGAGCTGAAAAATGTCTTGCTGGAAAAGCGCAGCAGGTCAGGCAGCATCCAAGTAGCAGGAGAATCGACGTTTTGGGCCTGAGCCCTTCTTCAGGAATGAGGAAGGTGTACCAAGCAGGCTAAGATAAAAGGAAGGGAGGAGGGACTTGGGGGAGGGGCGTTGGGGATGCGATAGGTGGAAGGAGGTTAAGGTGAGGGTGATAGGCCGGAGAGGGGGTGGGGGCAGAGAGGTCGAGAAGAAGATTGCAGGTCAAGAAGGCGGTGCTGAGTCTCAGGGCTGGGACTGAGATTTTTCAGTTCATCAGTGTTTGCTGTGGAGAAGGACATGGAAGATATAGAATGTAAGGAAATACATGGTCACATCTTGTAACATGTCCATATTACAGAGGAGGAAGTGCTTGATGTCTTGAAATGCATAAAAGTGGATTTCTATGACCTGAACAGGTGTACCTTAGAACTCTGTGGGAAGCTAGGGAAGTGATTGCTGGTCCCCTTGCTGAGATATTTGTATCATCGATAGTCGCAGGTGAGGTGCCGGATGACTGGAGGTTGGCTAACATAGTGTCACTATTTAAGAAAAGTGGTAATGAAAACCAGAAAACCTATAGACCAGTGAGCCTGACATCGGTGGTGGGCAAGTTGTTGGAGGGAATCCTGAGGGACAGGATTTACATGTATTCAGAAAGGCAAGGACTGATTAGTGAAAGTATAGCTTTGTGTGTGGGAAATCATGTCTCACAAACTTGATTGAGTTTTTTGAAGAAGTTACAAAGAGGATTGATGAGGGCAGAGCAGTGGATGTGATCTGTGTAGACTTCAGTAGGGCATGAGACAAGATTCCTCATGGTAGACTGATTAGCAAGGTTAGATCTCATGGATTACAGGGTGAACTGGCCATTTGGATACAGAACTGGCTCGAAGGAAGAAGACAGAGGGTGGTAGTGGAGGGTTGCTTTCAGACTGGAGGCCTGTGACCAGTGGTGTGCCACAAGGATCGGTGCTGGGTCCATTGCTTTTTGTCAGTTACATAAATGATCTGGATGTGAACGTATAAGGTATAGTTAGTAAGTTTGCAGATGACACCAAAACTGGAGGTGTAGTGGACAGCGAAGAAAGTTACCTCAGAGTACAACGGGATCTTGATCAAATGGGTCAATGGGCTGAGGAGTGGCAGATGGAGATTAATTTAGGTAAATGCTAGGTAAATGAACAAGCAAATCAGAGCAATGCTTATACACTTGATGATAAAGTCCTAGGGAGTGTTCTTGAACAGAGAGTCCTTGGAGTTCAGCTTCATTGTTCCTTGAAAGTAGAGTCACAGGTAGTTAGGATAGTGAAGAAGGCATTTGGTATGCTTTATTGGTCAGAGCATTGAGTATAGGAGTTGGGAGTCCATGTTGCCGCTGTATAGGACATTGATTAGGCCACTTTTGGAATATTGTGTGCAGTTCTAGTCTCCTCCTTCTCGGAGGGATGTTGTGAAACTTGAAAGGGTTCAGAAAAGATTGACAAGGATGTTGTCAGGGTTGGAGGATTTGAGCTATAGGGAGAGGCTGAACAGGCTGGGGCTGTTTTCCCTGGAGCGTCGGAGGCTGAGGGGTGACCTTATAGAGGTTTATAAAATCATGAGGGGCATGGATAGGATAAATAGACAAAGTCTTTTCCCTGGGGTGGGGCAGAACAGACTGACAGGGCATAGATTTACGGTGAGAAGGGATAGGGATAAAAGGGACCTGAGGGGCAACATTTTCATGCAGAGGATGGTGCGTGTATGGAATGAGCTGCCAGAGTAAGTGGTGGAGGCTGATATGATTACAGCTCACTGAGCTGTAGGTTTCATATCCAGACGTTTCATTACCTGGCTCAGTAACATCATCAGTGGTGACCTCCAAGTGAAGCGAAGCTGTTGTCTCCTGCTTTCTATTTATATCTTTCTCCTGGATGGGGTTCCTGGGGTTTGTGTCTCCATCCAGGAGAAAGATATAAATAGAAAGCAGGAGACAACAGCTTCGCTTCACTTGGAGGTCACCACTGATGATGTTACTGAGCCAGGTAATGAAACCTGCAGCTCAGTGAGCAAACCTACACCCTAAACCTCAACCTGAGCTACAAACCTTGCAACAATTACAGCATTTAAAAGGTATTTGGATGGGTATATGAATAGGAAGAGTTTAGAGGGATTTGGGCCAAGCGCTGGCACATGGGACCAGATTAGGTTAAGTGATCTGGTCAGCATGGACGAGTTGGACCGAAGGGTCTGTTTCTATGCTGTGCATCTCTATGAGTGGGGACAGTATCAAACAACGTGTCCCATTAGCCATTCACAGTGGGCAGCAGGTCACTTGTGCTCCAACAGCCCATATTTGCAAGCCACAGAACAGTATTTCCACCAGTCAATGTCATTCTGTTATTGGACATCATTTGTTAAAGAATCTGTACTGTGATAAGAGTTACAGAAGAAACCAGTTTCAGATCATTGGGCTTGTAGAACAATGCAGTTGCCCATTCTAAGTGTCACACATGTAAAATATATAAATACATGTTTAATGTAGGCAAATGGAATTGGTACATTCATTGCATCTTTTAAAAGTCAGGGGTTGTGGTGAAGCCAATCTTTGCTACATCCTACAGCAGTAACCTGACCAATCGGGATCTACCTACCCCACCTGAGAATTCAGCCTGACCACAATTAACTGTTCTTGCTTCATCTCCATGTCCAGTGATGGTCGAACCAGTCAGCACCCTCTTCCCCGGCTGCATAAAATCATCTTTCTTTTTGCATCCCAGTTTCTTGTGTGCTAGTTCAGATCAGTCCAGGATGAAAAGCTTCAACTTCTTGTCCGTTTTTAGCAATGTTGAAGGAGAAAAGAGGAAGGAGTATCGTATTGATTAAGGTTGGCATTGAACTGCTGGAAGAAAAGAATGCTCCAGAGGTGGTAAGGACAGAATTGATGTCACTAGATTAGGAACATTAAAGGTGCGATTACATTCCTCAGTGCAGTCTAATATCACTCTTCTTTGGAATGTATCGAAGTTATATTCGACATTTGGTCCTGCACCGCTGGAATGTTACCCCCATTTCTGGGTGTCACATTTCAGGAATGATATTAGGGTATTGGAGAGGATGCAGAAGAAAATTACATGAATGTTTCCATGGATGAGGCATTTCAGTTCTGAGCATAGTAAAAGGGAGTAGACGATTCAGTCCACAGCCTGCACCAGCATTTAATATGATCATAGATAATCGAACACTTTTCTGCCTACCCACTCTATCTCCATAATTCTGTACGCCACTGGAAATCAAATCTATCAATCTTAGAGACAAAGCCCTCACAGCCATCTGTGATAGAGAATTCCAAAAATTCACAGCCCTCCAAGTAAATAATTACCCCTCAGCTCAAACCTGAGTGACATCCCTATCACTTCTAATTTGTGCCC
Source organism: Chiloscyllium punctatum (assembly GCF_047496795.1). Taxonomy (NCBI): domain Eukaryota; kingdom Metazoa; phylum Chordata; class Chondrichthyes; order Orectolobiformes; family Hemiscylliidae; genus Chiloscyllium; species Chiloscyllium punctatum. The sequence goes on from NC_092770.1 coordinate 35,109,487, forward strand.
CTGGCTGTAGGTTCCCCAACAAGGGGAAACATTTCCAGCATCTCCGCAGTCTATCCCTTTAAGTAATCTTTAGATTTAAATGTGATAACCTCTCATTCTGCAAAAGTTTAAACTATTGGAGTAAGCCATAGGCTATACGTCTCTGGCACAGAGTCTGTCCCTGTTGCTCAGAGGGAAGGGGGGAGAGGAACAGAGCATTAGTCATTGGGGACTCCATAGTTAGGGGGACAGACAGGAGGTTCTGTGGTAACGGGAGAGACTCACGATTGGTGTGTTGCCTCTCAGGTGCCAGGGTTCGTGATGTCTCGGATTGTGTTTTTGGGATTCTTGAGGTGGAGGGGGTGCAGCCCCAAGTCATGGTCCACATAGGCACTAACGATATGGGTGAAAAAGGGAATAGGGATTTAAGGCAGAAATTCAGTGAGCTAGGGTGGAAGTTTGGAGCTAGAACAAGCAGAGTTGTTATCTCTGGTTTGTTACCCATGCCACGTGCTAGTGAAGTGAGGAATAGGGAGAGAGAGGAGTTGAGCATGTGGCTACAGGGATGTTGGAGGGTTTCGGATGCTGGTATAATTGGGACTAACTCTGGGACTGGTGGGAACTCTACAAACAGGATGGTCGACATCTGAACCAGAAAGGTACCAATATCCTGGGGTTGGGGTTGGGGTTGTGGGGGGAGGAATTTGCTCATGCTCTTCAGGAGGGTTTAAACTAATTCAGCAAGGGGATGGGAACCTAAATTGTAGCTTCAGTGTCCAGGAGTTTGAGAGCAATGAGGTCACCAAAGAGGTTTCAAGGTCACAAGAGTGCACCGGCAAGCAAGAAGGTGGTTTGAAGTGTGTTTACTTCAATGCCAGGAGCATCCAGAATAAGGTGGGTGAACTTGCAGCACGTGTTTGTACCTGGGACTTTGATATTGTGGCCATTTCGGGGACATGGATAGAGCAGGGACAGGAATGGTTGTTGCAAGTTCCAGGATTTAGATGTTTCAGTAAGAACGGATAAGATGGTAAAAGAGGGCGAGGTGTGGCATTGTTAGTTGAGGACAGTATTACGGTGGCAGAAAGGACGTTTGAGGACTCCTCCACTGAGGTAGTATGGGCTGAATTAGAAACAGCAAAGGAGAGGTCACCCTGTTGGGAGTTTTCTATAGGCCTATAAATAGTTCCAGCGATGTAGAGAAAAGGATTGCAAAGATGATTCTAGATAGGAACACGAGAAACATGGTAGTTGCTATGGGGCACTTTAACTTACCAAATATTGACTGGAAATACTATAGTTTGATTACTTGAGATGGGTCAGTTTTTGTCCAATGTGTACAGTATGTAGTCAGGCCAACAAGGGGCGAGGCCACATTGGATTTCATACTGGGTAATGAACCTGGTCAGGTGTTAGATTTGGAGGGAGGTGAGTACTTTGGTGATAGTGATCACAATTCATGTATGTTTATTTTAGCGATGGAAAGCGATAGGTAGATAGAACATAGAACAATACAGCATAGAACAGGCCCTTCGGCCCACGATGTTGTGCCGAACATTTGTCCTAGCTTAAGCACCCATCCATGTACCTGTCCAATTGCCGCTTAAAGGTCACCAATGATTCTGACTCTGCCACTCCCACAGGCAGTGCATTCCATGCCCCCACCACTCTCTGGGTAAAGAACCTACCCCTGACATCCCCCCATACCTTCCACCCTTCACCTTCAATTTATGTCCCCTTGTAACACTCTCTTGTACCCGGGGAAAAAGTCTCTGACTGTCTACTCTATCTATTTCTCTGATCATCTTCTAAATCTCTATCAAGTCACCCCTCATCCTTTGCCGTTCCAATGAGAAAAGGCCTAGCACTCTCAACCTATTCTCCATTCCAGGCAACATCCTGGTAAATCTTCTCTGCACCCTCTCCAAAGCTTCCACATCTTTCCTAAAGTGAGGCGACCAGAACTGCACACAGTAATCCAAATGTGGCTTAACCAAGATCCTGTACAGCTGCGATATCACTTCACGACTCTTGAATTCAATCCCTCTGGTAATGAACGCTAATACACCATAGGCCTTCTTACAAGCACTATCTACCTGAGTGGCAACTTTCAAAGATCTATGAACATAGACCCCAAGATCCCTCTGCTCCTCCACCTTACTAAGAACCCTACCGTTAACCCTGTATTCCGCATTCTTATTTGTCCTTCCAAAATGGACGACCTCACACTTGACAGGGTTGAACTCCATCTGCCACTCCTCAGCCCAGCTCTGCATCATATCTAAGTCCCTTTGCAGCCGCCAACAGCCCTCCTCACTATCCACAACTCCACCAATCTTTGTATCATCTGCAAATTTACTGACCCACCCTTCGACTCCCTCTTCCAAGTCATTAATAAAAATGACAAACAGCAGAGGACCCAGAACTGATCCCTGCGGAACTCCACTTGTAACTGGGCTCCAGGCTGAATATTTACCATCTACCATCACTCTGTGACTTCGACCGGTTAACCAGTTTTCTATCCAACTGGCCAAATTTCCCTCTATCCCATGCCTCCTGATTTTCTGCATGAGCCTACCATGGGGAACCTTATCAAATGCCTTACTAAAATCCACATACACTACATCCACTGCTCTACCCTCATCCACATGCTTGGTCACCTCCTCAAAGAATTCAATAAGACTTGTAAGGCAAGACCTACCCCTCACAAATCCGTGCTGGCTGTCCCTGATCAAGCAGTGTCTTTCCAGATACTCATAAATCCTATCCCTCAGTACCCTTTCCATTACTTTGCCTATCACCGATGTAAGACTAACTGGCCTGTAATTCCCGGGGTTATCCCTCTTCCCTTTTTTGAACAGGGGCACAACATTCGCCACTTTCCAGTCCCCTGGTGCCACCCCCGTTGACAGTGAAGACGAAAAGATTATTGCCAACGGTTCTGCAATTTCCTCTCTTGCTTCCCACATAATCCTAGGATATATCCCGTCAGACCCGGGGGACTTGTCTATCCTCAAGTTTTTCAAAATGCCCAACACATCTTCCTTCCTAACAAGTATCTCTTCTAGCTTACCAGTCCGTTTCACACTTTCCTCTTCAACAATATGGTCCCTCTCATTTGTAAATACTGAAGAAAAGTACTCATTCAAGACCTCTCCTATCTCTTCTGACTCAATACACAGTCTCCCACTACTGTCCTTGATCGGACCTACCCTCGTTCTCGTCATTCTCATGTTTCTCACGTATGCATAAAAGGCCTTGGGGTTATCCTTGATCCTATCCGCCAAAGATTTTTCATGCCTTCTCTTAGCTCTCCTGATCCCTTTCTTCAGCTCCCTTCTGGCTATCCTGTATCCCTGCAAAGCTCTGTCTGAACCTTGTTTCCTCAACCTTATGTAAGCCTCCTTCTTCCTCTTTACAAGACATTCAGCCTCTGTCATCAACCAAGGTTCCCTCACACGACCATCTCTTTCCTGCCTGGCAGGTACATACATATCAAGGACATGTCGTATCTGTTCCTTGAAAAAGTTCCACATTTCACGGCATCCTTCCCTGACAGCCTATGCTCCCAACTTATGCTCCTCAGATCCTGTCTTACAGTATCGTATTTACCCTTCCCCCAATTGTATATACCACAGGGCAAGAATTAAAGATGGAGGAAAGGCAATTATGATGCGACTAGGCAAGGTTTAGGATGCACAGAATGGGAAGGAAACTGCAGGGGATGGGCACAATTGAAATGTGGAGCTTATTCGAGGAACAGCTATTGCGTGTCCTTGATAAGTATGTACCTGTCAGGTAGGGAGGAAGTGGTTGAACAAGGGAGCGTGGTTTACTAATGAAGTTGAATCTCTTGGTCAGGGCGAAGAAGGAGCGTATGTTAGGATGAGACATGAAGGCTCAGTTTGTTACAAGTTAGCCAGGATAGACCTAAAGGGAGAGTGAAGAGGAAGGGACATGAGAAGTCATTGGCAGATAGAATCAAGGAAAACCTTAAAGCTTTCCTTAGGTATATCAGGAATAAAAGAATGACTCGAGAAAGATTAGGGCCAATCAAGGTTAGTAGTGGGAAGTTGTGCATGGAGTCTGAGGTGATAGGAGAGGCACTAAATAAATATTTTTTGTCCATATTCTCACTGGAAAAAGACAGCATTGTCAAGGAGAATATTGAGATGCAGGATATGGGAGTAGATGGGATTGAAGTTCACAAGAAGGAGGTGTTAGCAATTCTGGAAAGTGTGAAAATAGATAAGCACCCTGGGCCGGATGGGATTTATCCTAGGATTCTCAGGGAAGCCAGGAAGGAGATTGCAGAGCCTTTGACTTTGATCTTATGTCGTCATTGTCTACAGGAATAATGCTAGCAGACTGGAAGATAGCAAATACTGTCCCCTTGTTCAAGAAGGGGAGTAGATACAACCCTGGTAATTATAGAGAAGTGAGTCTTATTTCGGTTGTGGGTAAAATGTTTGAAAAGTTTATAAGGGATAGGATTTATATTCATCTAGCAAAGAATAAGTTGATTAGTGATCTTCAATACAGTTTTCTAAATGGTAGGTCGTGCCCCACAAACCTTATTGAGATCTTTAAGAAAGTGACCAAATTGGTGGATGAGGGTAAAGCAAGTTGATGTGGTGTATGTGGATTTCAGTAAGGCGTTTAGATAAGGTTCCCCACAGTAGGCTACGCACAAAACATGGAGGCATGGGATTGAGGGTGATTTAGCGGTTTGGACCAGAAGTTGGCTGGCTGAAAGAAGACAGAGGGTGGTGGTTGATGGGAAGTGTTCATTTTGGAGCTTGGTTACGAGTAATGCACGTCAAGGATCTGTTTTGGGACATCTACTGTGTGTCAGTTTTATAAATGACATGGTTGAGGGCATGGAAGTATAGGTTAGTAAATTTGCAGATGATGCTAAGGTCGGTGGAGTTGTGGATAGTCCAAAGGATGTTGCAGGTTGCCAAGGGTCTCAGATAAGCTGCAGAGCTGGCAAATGGAGTTTAATGCAAAAAAGTGTGAGGTAATTCAGTTTGGAAAGAGCAACAGGAATACAGAGTACTGGGCTAATGGTATGATTCTTGGCAGTCATAGAGATGTACAGCATGGAAACAGACCCTTCAGTCCAACCCATCCAGATATCCCAACCCAATCTTGTCCCACCTGCGAGTACCTGGCCCATATCCCTCCAAACCCTTCCTATTCATATACACATCCAAATGCCTTTTAAATGTTGCAATTGTACCAGCCTTCACCACTTCCCCTGGCAGCTCATTCCATACATGTACCACCCTCTGTGTGAAATAATTGCCCCTTAGGTCTCTTTTATATCTTTCCCCTCTCACCCTATGCCCTCTAGTTCTGGACTCCCCGACCCCAGGCAAAATAATTTGTCTATTTATCCTATCTATGCCCCTCGTAATTTTGTAAACCTCTATAAGGTCACCCCTCAGCCTCCGACGCTCCAGGGAAAACAGCCCATGTCTGTTCAGCCTCTCCCAGTAGCTCGAATCCTCCAATCCTGGCAACATCCTTGTAAATCTTTTCTGAACCCTTTCACGTTTTACAATATCTTTCCGATAGGAAGGAGACCAGAATTGCATCCAATATTCCAATAGTGGCCTAACCAGTGTCCTGTACAGCCGCAAAATGACCTCCCAACTCCTGTACTCAATAGTGTGACCAATAAAGGAAAGCATACCAAATGCCGCCTTCACTATCCTATTTACCTGCAACTCCACTTTCAAGGAACTATGAACCTGCACTCCAAGGTCTCTTTATTCAGCAAAATTCCCTCGGACCTTACCATTTAGTGTATAATTCCTGCTAAGATTTGTTTTCCCAAAATGCAGCGCCTCGCATTTATCTGAATTAAATTCCATCTGCCAATTCTCAGCCCATTGGCCCATCTGGTCTAGATCCTGTTGTAATCTGAGGCAACCTTCACTGTCCACTACACCTCCAATTTTGGTGTCATCTGCAAACTTATTAACTGTACCTCTTATGCTTGCATCCAAATCATTTATATAAATGACAAAAAGTAGAGGACCCGATCCTTGTGGCACTCCACTGGTCACACAGATCTTGGTGTCCATGTATATAGATCCATGAAAGTTGCCTCCCAGGTTGATGGGGTTGTTAAGAAAGCATATGGTGTGCTAGCTTTTATTGGTAGAAGGATTGAGTTTCGGAGCCATGAGGTCATGTTGCAGCTGTACAAAACTCTGGTGTGGCCACACTTGAAGTATTGCGTACAGTTCTGGTCACTGCATTTTAGGAAAGATGTGGAAGCTTTGGAAGGGTGCAGAGAAGATTTACGAGGATGTTGCCTGGTGTGGAGGGAAGGTCTTATGAGGAAAGGCTGAGGAATTTGAGGCTGTTTTTGTTCGCGAGAAGAAGGTTGAGAGGTGACTTAATAGAGACAGATAATCAGAGGGTTGAAAAGGGTGGACAGTGAGAACCTTTTTCCTTGGATGGTGATGGCTAGCATAGTTTTAATTTGAGGGGTGATAGATATAGAACAGATGTCAGAGGTCGTTTCTTTACTCAGAGAGTAGTAGGGGCATGGAATGCCCTGCCAGCAGAAGTAGTAGACACGCCAACTTGAAGGGCATTTAAATGGTCATTAGATAAACATATGGATGAAAATGAAAGTGTAGGTTAGATGGGCTTCAGATTCGTTCCACGTGTTCTGCATAGAACATAGAAAAGTACAGCACAAAACAGGGCCTTCGGCCCACAATGTTGTGCCGAGAACTATTCCCAATCTAACTTAAAATAACCTAACCTACGCACTCCTCAATTCACTGCTGTCCATATGCATGTCCAGCAGTCACTTAAATGATTCTGCTTCCTCCATCACTGTTGGCAACGCATTCCATGTATTCACAACTCTCTGCGTAAAGAACCTACCTCTGTCATCTCCTCGATGCCTTCCTCTTAATATCTTAAAACTATCACCTCTCATGCCAGTCAATCTTGCCCTGGGGAAAAGTCTCTGGCTATTGACTGTGTCCATGCTTCTCTATTACCTTGTTCTATTGAATACAGGCCAGTCGGTCCAATCTCTCTCTTCATCGGACAGTCTAACAGTCCCAGGAACAAGTCTGGTGAACATTTGTTGCACACCCTTTATGCCAATAATATATGTCATGAGACAAAACTGCATTCAGTACTCGAGGTGTAATCTAACCAAAATCTTATACAACTGAAGGAAAACGTCATGACTCCTGTGCTCAAAACCTCTTACAATAAAGACTGACATTCCATCAGCTTCCCTAATAGTTTGGTGCATCTGTATGTGACTTGACAACAAGGACACCTAGGTTCCTCTGTATGTCTATGTTTTGCAACCTTCTACCATTTAAGAAGTAGTGTGCATTATCGTCCCACCTACATAAATGGATAACCTCACATTTTTCTATATTGTATTCCATCTTCTTCACTGAGCCTGCCCAAATCCTCTCCAAGCCACTTTACATCTTACCCACAACAAAGTTCCCACTCACCTTTGTATCGTCCATATTTAGGTAGACTGGAAAAGTTGTGACTATATTGCTTGCAGCTGAGAAGGTTAAGAGGAGATATTCATAATCTTTAGTCTGAGCAGAGCAGTCAGGGAGAAAATGTTCCCATTAGTTAAGGGATCAAGAATGAAAGGGCACGAATTTAAAGCAACTGGTAAAGAAAGCAGAAGTGACATGCAGAAAACCTTTCTTGTGCAGTGAATGGTTAAGGTCTCAAATGCAAGAATGTGGTGATAGCAAATTCAATCAAATTATTTCAAAAAGAAATCAGACTGTTATCTGCAAAGGAAAAGTTTGCAGAGCTGTAAGGAAAAGGCAAGATTGTAATGTTAAATGAATTTAAATAAAACTGAAATAAGTGGGGAATTCAGTAAATCTGGTAGTGATGTTTTAGGTCCAGCGGCACGTCTTTAGATTGTTTTAAGATCTGAATGAATTGAGTTTATACTGACACAATGGACCAGATCCTGAAGAAGGGCTTATGCCCGAAACGTTGATTCTCCTGCTCCTTGGATGCTGCCTGACCTGCTGCGCTTTTCCAGCAACACAGTTTTCAGCTTCAACAATGGACCAGATGACACCTTCTGTGCTATAGCCATGTTATAACTGTGTTTCCACTTTGAGCAGAATTTGCAGGTGGTAATGTTCCCATGTATGTGGAGCCCTTGTTCTTCTAGATGATAGAGATCATGAGTTTGGATTGTATGGTTGAGAAGCTCTTGGCTGACACTGTCAGTGATGAGGAGAATGAATGTTGAAGGTATCGGCTGGTGTGTTGATCCAGGTAGCTTGCTCTGTCCTGGATGTTGTGAATATCTCAAGTGTTGTTGGAGTTGCACTCATCTATGCAAGTGCACAATATTCCTTTCATGACTTGTACCTTGTAAAAGGTAGACCAATTTTGAGCAGTTGGCAGGTGAGTTACTCTTGTTGAATTCCTAGCCTCTGACCTGTTCTTATTACCATAGTATTGTTATGACTGGTTCAGTTTCTCATCATTAAATTGTGTTGGATCCTCTGATCAAAGCTATTTTGATAGATAACTAACAATGTAGTATATTTTATTGCATGCAGCACCCGGCCCTGGGACCCACTCAATGACCTCGTTCAGTTTGAAAAAGAAGGTGTCATCCAGTCCAAAGTTTGGCACCGAACTCCAATGGTACGTTCTGCCAGTATAATTAGTCTCAGTAACCAAGGGGGAAGGAAAGACAATTACAAGCGTCAGGTAGGTTTTAAGATTGTGTAATACCAATTTGATTTTAATTGGTGCCCATCCATAAGTCAAACATGATTTTTTTTCCCCTCCTCCAACCAATTTGAAGCCAATGGCCTTATGGTGTTATTGCTGGACTGTTAATCCAGAAGCCAGGTAATGTTCTGGGGACTTGGGTTCAAATCCCACCACAGCACACAGTGGAATTTGAATTCCATAAAAATCTGGAATTAAGAGTCTCATAATGACCATGAATCCATTGTCAATTGTCAGAAAAACCCATCTGGTTCACAAATGTCCTTCAGAGAAGGAAATTGCCATTGTTACCGAGTCAGGCCTACACATGACTCCAGACCCACAGCAATATGATCACCCTTAACTACCATCTCAGCAATTAGGTATGGGCAATAAATGCTGACCTAGTCAGTGATGCCCTTATCCCATGAAGGAATAAAACCAAATGTTCTTTCTCCAACTTCCACACTCACATTGGTCATCAGTGAAAGCCCATCAAGTTGAAACTCCTATCACTGAGAATGGCAAAATAATTGAGCTTCACTTATAAGGTTATACAACTGCTAGAAAACTTTTCTTGCTGATTTTTGTTGAATTTGGTCTATCCAAATATTGTTCCTGTTAAATGAAATAATTTTAAAAGAGCTTTGAAATTTTTTTTCTTGTTAAGCATCGCAGCATATTTGTAAATAATCCACCCTCCATCCTCCTATCTCCTTCATTGATCAAAGATGGTGGGCAGTGGCACTGTGCCATACCCAGTCATAGTGCCATCCAAGATAGTTGCCCCAACTGTTATACTTTACAATGATCTTCTGTCTTTGGGAAAGCCTGTCCAATTCCCTCCATGGTTTGAACAATACCACGAATAGTCGCTGTCCAGAAATGTGAGTAAGAAGCATGTATATTTCACTGTGAAGTGGTGTGCTGATATTTTAGATATAATGTGGACTTTGGTTCTTTAATATTACTCAAACCTTCTTTTTGTATATTTCATAATTTGTGATTATATCATGTACTGAATTAAGAGTGAATTGATTTTCCACAACTTTTTACTGTCTTTCACTGTTTTTGTTAAATCCTAATGTATCCATAAGACGTGGGTTTCACTGGCTCTCCATCCCTAGTTATCCTTGAGAAGGTGATATATATGTACATGTAAGGAGGGAAAGTTGGCTAATCAGCCTCTTCAGCCTATTCAGCCACTCAACAAGATCATAGCTGACCTCATCCACATTCCTGTCTACTCCGGTAACGTTTCATCCTTTTTTTTAAACAAAAACCGATCTAACTGTTTTCACCAACCTTTCAGAAAGTGAGCACCAAAGATTCCTGATATTCTGAAAGAAAAAAAAATCTGTTTATTTTAAAGGGGCCACCTCTGAATTTTGAACAGTCATCTCTTATGCTAGATTGTCTAATTTGAGGAAATATCCCCTCCACATCTACTTTCTCAAGATCCTTCAGGATTTTATATTTCAATTAGATCACCTTTTCTACATTCTGTTCTATTATCCTGATGTACTTATGTAAGGTATGATTTTCCCGGGTAGCACACAAAACAATACTTTTCTCTGTATCTCAGTACATAGGACAATAATAAATCTCTTCCTCTTCTAACTCCAGTGATGCGCAGCTTTCTTGAACCACCGCTGTCCATGTGGCAAAGGTGCTCCCACATTGTTGTTAGAGGGGGAGTTCCAGAAATTTGATCTAGAAAGATGAAGAAACAGACAATATACCCTCAAGTAGAATTAATGTGGATGAGGTGGAGGTGATGATGTGCCCATGCACATGCAGTCTTTATGCTTTTGGTTCTATTAAATTTGGTCACAAGATGTGGGTGTCACCAGCTGGGTCGGCATTTATTGCCAATCCCTAACTCCTCTTGAGAAGTTGGTGGTGATCTCTTAAGATGCTGGGGTTTGCATTGTGGTGGCAACTCTGTGCTTTGTGTGAGTAATAAGCCCCAAAATGGTTCAGCTGACTGTGTTGCACATGCTGCATGGCAAGGTACTGGGCTTGAGAAGGTACTTAATTCACAGCCAGTCTTTTCTCTGGGCTGTTCTTGGCCAGCTGAGCTTTCACTTCTGCACAAAAACATAAGAAATGGAATTAGGATTAGGCCATTTAGCCCTTCAGGACCACTCCACCCTTCAATGATTGATCTTCTACTTCGTGTTTTTGGGATCCTTAAGGGGGAGGGGGAGCAACCCCAAGTCGTGGCCCACATAGGCACTAACGACATAGGTAGGAAGAGAGAAGGGGATTAAAGGCAGAAATTCAGGGAGCTAGGATGAAAGCTCAGAGCTAGGACGAACAGAGTTGTTGTCTCTGGTTTGTTGCCCGTGCCATGTACTAGTGAGGCAAGGAATAGGGAGAGAGAGGAGTTGAACACGTGATTACAGGGATGGTGCAGGAGGGAGGGTTTTGGATTCTTGGATAATTGGGGCTATTTCTGGGGTAGGTGGAACCTCTACAAGCAGGATGGTCTTCATCTGAACCAGAGGGGTACCAATATCCTGGGGGGGAAATTCGCTAAGGCTATTGGGGTGGGTTTAAACTAATCCAGCAGGGGGATGAGAACCAAAATTGCAGTTCGGGTATAGAAAAGGTTGAGAGTAGGGAGGTCTGAAATCAAGTTTCAGGGATGCAAGATGGCACCGGCAAGCAAGAAGTTGATCTGAAGTGTGTCTACTTCAATGGCAGGAGCATCCGGAATAAGGTGGGTGAACTTGCAGCGTGGGTTGGTACCTGGAATTTCGATGTTGTGGCCATTTCAGAGACATAGAGCAGGGACAGGAATGCTTGATGAAGGTTCCAGGATTTAGATGTTTCAGTAAGAACAGAGAAGATGGTGAAAGAGGGGAGGTGTGGCATTGTTGATCAAGGACAGTATTATAGTTGCAGAAAGGATGTTTGGGGACTCATCAACTGAGGCAGTATGGGCTGAAGTTAGAAACAGGAAAGGAGAGGTCACCCTGTTGGGAGTTTTCTATAGGCCTCCAAATAGTTCCAGAGATGTAGAGGAAAAGATAGCAAAGATGATTCTCGATAGGAGTGAGAGAGACAGGGTAGTTGTCATGGGGGACTTCAACTATCCAAATATTGACTGGGATCACTACAGTACGAGTACTATAGATGGGTCAGTTTTTGTCCAGTGTGTGCAGGAGGGCTTCCTGACACAATATGTAGACAGGCCAACAAGGGGCGAAGCCACATTACATTTGGTACTGGGTAATGAGCCCGGCCAGGTGTTAGACTTTGAAGTAGGTGAGCACTTTGGTGATAGCGATCACAATTCTGTTATGCTTACTTTAGTGATAGAAAGGGATAGGTGTATACCACTGGGCAAGAGTTACAGCTGGGGGAAAGGCAATTATGATGCGATTAGGCAAGATTTAGGAAGCATAGAATGGGGAAGGAAACTGCAGGGGATAGGCACATTAGAAATGTGGAGCTTATTCAAGGAAAATCTACTGTGTGTCCTAGATAAGTATGTCAGGCAGGGAGGACGCTGTAGAGCGTGGGAGCTGTGGTTTACGAAGGAAGTGGAATCTCTTGTTAAGAGGAAGAAGAACGCTTATGTTAGGATGAGATGTGAAGGCTCAGTTAGAGAGCTTGAGGGTTACAAGGTAGCCAGGAAAGACCTAAAGAGAGAGCTCAGAAGAGCCAGGAGGAGACATAAGAAGTTGTTGGCGGATAGGATCAGGGTAAACCCTAAGGCTTTCTATAGGTATTTAAGGAATAAAAGAATGATGAGAGTAAGATTAGGGCCAATCAAGGATAGTAGTGGGAAGTTGTGTGTGGAGTCAGAGGAGATAGGGAAGCACTAAATGAATATTTTTCAACAGTATTCCCTCTAGAAAACAACAGTGTTGTTGAGATTACTGAGATACAGACTACTAAACTAGGTGTGATTGAGGTTCACACGGAAGAGGTATTAGAAATCCTGTAGAGTGTGAAGATAGATAAGTCCCCTGGGCCTGATGGGATTTATCCTAGGATCCTCTGGGAAGCCAGGGAGGAGATTGGCGAGCCTTTGGCATTGATCATTAAATCGTCATTGTCTACAGGAATAGTGCCAGAAGACTGGAGGATAGCAAATGTGGTTCCCCTGTTCAAGAAGGGGAGTAGAGACAATCCTGGTAATTATAGACCAGTGAGCCTTATTCCAGTTGTTGGTAAAGTGTTGGAAAAGGTTATAAGAGATAGGATTTATAATCATCTAGAAAAGAATAATTTGATTAGGGACAGTCAGCACGGTTTTGCGAAGGGTAGGTCGTACCTCACAAACCTTATTGAGTTCTTTGAGAAGGTGACCAAACAGGTAGATGAGAGTAAACCGGTTGATGTGGTGTATATGGATTTCAGCAAGGCATTCGATAAGGTTCCCCACAGTAGGCTATTGTACAAAATGTGGAGGAATGGGATTGTGGGAGATATAGCAGTTTGGATCAGTAATTGGCTTGCTGAAAGAAGACAAAGGGTGGTGGTTGATGGGAAATGTTCATCCTGGAGTCCAGTTACCAGTGGTATACCGCAAGGGTCGGTGTTGGGTCCGCTGCTGTTCGTCGTTTTTATAAACGACCTGGATGAGGACATAGAAGGGTGGGTTAGTAAATTTGCAGACGACACTAAGGTCAGTGGAGTTGTGGATAGTGACGAAGGATTTTGTAGGTTACAGAGAGACATAGATAAGCTGCAGAGCTGGGCTGAGAGGTGGCAAATTGAGTTTAATGCAAACAAGTGTGAGGTGATTCACTTTGGTCGGAGTAACCGGAATGCAAAGTACTGGGCTAATGGTAAGATTCTTGGTAGTGTAGATGAGCAGAGAGATCTCGGTGTCCAGGTACACAGATCCTTGAAAGTTGCCACCCAGATTGACAGGGTTGTTAAGAAGGTATGCAGTGTTTTAGCTTTTATCAATAGAGGGATCGAGTTCCGGAACCATGAGGTTATGCTACAGCTGTACAAAACTCTAGTGCGGCTGCACTTGGAGTATTGTGTATGGTTCTGGTCATCGCATTATAAGAAGGATATGGAAGCTTTGGAAAGGGTGCAGAGGAAGTTTACTAGGATGTTGCCTGGTATGGAGGGACGGTCTTACGAGGAAAGGCTGAGGGACTTGAGGTTGTTTTCGTTAGAGAGAAGAAGGTTGAGAGGTGACTTAATAGAGACATATAAGATAATCAGAGGGTTAGATAGGGTGGACAGGGAGAGCCTTTTTCCAAGTATGGTGACGGCGAGCACAAGGGGGCATAGCTTTAAATTGAGGGGTGATAGATATAGGACAGATGTCAGAGGTAGTTTCTTTACTCCGAGAGTAGTAAGGTTATGGAATACTTTGCCTGCAGCGGTAGTAGATTCGCCAACTTTAAGTACATTTAAGTCATCATTGGACAAGCATATGGACGTACATGGAATAGTGTAGGTTAGATGGGCTTCAGATTGGTATGACAGGTCGGTGCAACATCGAGGGCCGAAGGGCCTGTACTGTGCTGTTATGTTCTATGTTCACCAGTTCCTGCACTAACCCCATATTCTTGAAAATTTTTATATGCAGATATCTATTAAACTTTGTCTTGAATGTAGTGAACATCTGTGTGTAATTCTGGTCTCCTTCCTATTGGAAGGATGTTGTAAAACTTGAAAGGGTTCAGAAAAGATTTACAAGGATGTCACCAGGGTTGGAGGATTTGAGCTATAGAGAGAGGTTGAATAGGCTAGGGCTGGTTTCCCTGGAGTGTCGGATGCTGAGGGATGACTTTAAAGAGATTTATAAAATCATGAGGGGCATGGATAGGATAAATAGACAAAGTATTTTCCCTGGGGTGGGCAGAGTCCAGAACTAGAGGGCATAGGTTTAGGGTGAGAGGGGAAAGATATAAAAAATACCTAAGGGACAACATTTTCACCTGAGGGTGGTACGTGTATGGAATGAGCTGCCAGAGGAAGTGGTGGAGGCTGGTACAATTGCAACATTTAAAAGGCATCTGGATGGGTATATGAATAGGAAGAGTTTGGAGGGATATGGGCCGGGTGCTGGCAGGTGGGACTAGATTGGGTTGGGAAATCTGGTCGGCATGGATGGGTTGGACCGAAGGGTCTGTTTCCGTGCTGCATATCTCTATGACTCTATCTGAGCCTCCACCACTATCAGGGTGCAGAAAGTCACAGATTCACCACCCTCAGAGTGAAGAAATTCCTCCTCATCTCAGTCCTAACTGGCCTTCTAATATTCTGAAACTGTATCCCCTGGTTCTGGGAGAAACTCTTCTCCAGTTCACCCCTTCTAAACAGTCCAGAGGTTACAGCCATCAATGACTATCCTCCAGTCATCAATATCCATCATCTTCATGTCTTACTGTCAGGTGTCCTTGGAGTAGAGATATTGTTGCCCAGGAGGTTGTTACCCAGTGAACAGCTCATCATACAGAAGGTCTCTGAGTGAGTGTATATCCATAACACAGCTCAGTAGACTTGATTCCTTAGCAATGAGTTAATGCTGATGAAATTTGCATATTCCAGGCCCTGAGTTGATGAACTTGTCCTGCAAGAAGTTGCTGAGGTTATCCATGAAACAGCAAAGGTGGAAACTATTTAACCTTTTCTCCTGCATGATAGATGTTGACGAAGTGTCAGCACTGGAGGGGAGTGCACTGAAAGTGCAGACTCTCAGTTTGGTGTGTTCTCAGCCAGGTTGCTGTTGTCCCATACGTTCTCAATCAACTTGGATGTTACAGCTGTAGCATTTGTGATGCACTGTTGATTTTGTCATCAAATGATAGATTATTAGTCATTATTGAACCTGGTTAGATTATCAACAATCTTCCAGTTCTGAAACCATACTTGAATTAGGGGCAGATGCATTCAGCCAAGAGCTGCTGTCTAAATAGGACAACACTGTCAAATCCTGCAGAGCATTGTGAAAACAGTAAGAAGCCTTGATAGTTGTTGCAATCACTTTAATCACTATCGTTATGGCAAAGTGTCAAAATCATATCACATGCATATCCTGGGGCACTCTTTCTCCCCCCCAACCCCAACAGAGACAGAAGTTTGTGCTGATGCTCCATTTCCTATGCTTGATAAGGTCCACTGATGTAGCATCAGCACCTGGAGTATGCCAATAATGATTAAGTCAATAGTTTTGTTAAGCCCCTTACTTGTTCAAGAGGATGGTTCACTAGAAATCAAGCCCCACTATTCCCAGAGTCATAAGAAATGTGAAAAAGTTTGATTCAGATTATATAGTGTCCTCAATTTATCTGACTGATGATCTCGGGTGTCAAGAAAAGGCTAGCTAGGTATCTGTACATAACAAGGAAAGACAAATTCTAAACAAATTAATTTTAACAAATAGCAAAAAGGAAGTAGGAATTGCTACATTATAACTCTATTTCTTAAAACACTGCCTCTTAAATTTCCCCTCTCTCATCATGCCAGAAACACAAAGACAGGACAAAGGTATTAAAGAATAGAAAAATGTACGAAAATCAGCAAAACATAGTTCACTAGCACCATAGAAGTTTGATGAGTTCCTTCTTTCTGTTTCTTCAAAGCCTTTTAAAGTTTTTTTTTACTTTCTCAATCCACAATCCAAAAAATAAAGAGATATGGTCTTTACAACTTCCACTCTCAGTTTTATGTCCAGTTTTGCCATAGGCTTCTTTTTTATATTCTCATGAGATGTGGCCTAGACTGGCTGGGCCAGCATTTATTGTTGAGAAGGTGGTGGTGAGCTGCCGCCTTGAACCATTTGGTAAATGTTGTCGAAAACTTCCTGGGTAACACTTCTCAAGGTAGTGTTCCACATATCTCTTTAAATGTTTATTGCAGTCCCTGCTGATCTCCCCAGCTTTTGTTTACCAATGACTTATTTTCTTTGCTGGTGGATCTGCTGCCTTTCTAATTCCTTTATAAATGTTCATGATATTCCCTGTGTCCAAGGTCTTTTGGATATTCTGGCAAAATTACAGCAATCAATCATTGCTGTATTGCCTAACAGTCTATTGGAGTTTGCTGTGAACCACTATTCATTCATTTACTTACTTGAATTTCTCTTGTAATCGGTGAGAGCAGATCACTTGGCTTAATGAAGTTTACATCACAGCAATGTTAGTCTCAAAGTCAGTAAGCATTTGTCCATTCTTAGTCACCACATATTGAGAATGCAGGATTGTAGATGGTGTCTTGAAGTTTGTTCCATTTTGCTCCCACATCCCATAGGTGGGAATGCTGGAGGGCATCAGTTCAGTCGAGGAGCTGTTTGTTTTTGACTGTGTAGCCAATATGGCTGAGGTTGACATAAGGACTGAGATCAATTTTGCGATCAATCAATTTTCACATATCAAAAACTTTAATAGATAAAGGGAAAGTGCAGGAAAATGGTGCTGGAGTAGAAGATTGACAATGATCATATTGAATAGCAGAGTGACTCAAAGGGCTGAATGGCCTACTCCAACTCCTATTTTTATGTAACCTTTGTTATGATGTTGTGTTTGCTGCGCAGCTGTTGGGTTTTACACATCAGTCAGCAAGGTCTCTTCTGTGTATGGAAATCACAATCTGTACAAATCTACATTTGATTTTGCAGAATCAGTGGGCTGATGTTTGGCAAAGAAAATTTTTAAAGCAAGGTTGGATATATTTGAAGTATTGATTGTATTCTGTTTGATTGTCATAGGTCTCTGCACCAAAACGTACCCGGAATAAGCAAAGTGGACAGCAGAGTCCTGAAAGTGGATGTTCCAGTCCAGAACTAGATCAGCAGGACTCATCGGAAAGTGAAAGTGAGTTTGTTCTCTTTGATTCTTCTGTCTCAAATTCTTCTCTTTCCACCAACTTATGTATTAGACAGTATTAGACTTCTCCATGTGATTCAGTTTAGTTTTGTCTTTTTTAAAATGATTTTTCAGACTTTCCTATCACAGCCACAGCGTGTAACGTCAACCACTCAACTTCGAGGTTTAAACAGGAGCACAGAATCAGAACGAAACAGATAAAACAAAATGGAGAGAATGGGCAGTGGAAGAAGGACAGATAGTCAAAAACCTTCTCAGCCGCCCACAGCCTGGACCTATAGATTGTCCCATAAAAACCTAAATAACTGCAGATGCTGGCAATTAGAAGCAAAAGCAGAAATTGCTGGAAAAGCTCAGAAGGTCTGGCAGCATCTGTGGAGGCAAATCGGAGTTAATCCCAGTTCCGAGAAGGGTCATTGGACCTTAATTGTTAATTCCGATTTCTCGCCACAGATGCTGCCAGACATGCTGAGCTTTCCAAGCACTTTCAGTTTTTGTTGCTATAGATTGCCCTTTGGCCAGGTCCGGGAATAGACTCGTGAGATCCTCCAATTAGCACCTTGACCATTTTGTACCAGGTGAGCACCAATTCAGAGACTGGGGCTGAAACGCAATCTCAGTCTGAGTAGCAACACTTCGGATCATGACAAAAGGGGCTGCAATCTCATACAACGCATTAAAACGTGGTCAAAGACACAGAGTTTGTAGGTCGCCCAGGAGTTGGTGAAATAACTGAACCTTCTATTTCAGGGAGCTTACTGCTTGCAATGCACACCACCCTGATTTCCCAAAGGAAAGATGGAGAACTCCAGTATCAAGAACCTCCACTGAGGAGCCCTGCCACTTCCAGACAGTAGGACAGAATGTCACAATGTTTCTGGATGATTGGTGAGGGAAACGCAGTAGAGATCTTTACAGGAAACCCCACCATGGAGATAGAAATGTCTTCTTAGCATTTTGGAAGTAAATAAACTCATACAAAATGAGAACTTCTGAAATCCAGGATTAAACCAGCGACCTTTAGATTTTCAGTTTGCCAATCTCCCGAATAAAGTTATTTCAGCCTTCATAAGTGTCCCCTAATACTCTTTAGAGTATAGCTAAATGAACAAATAAATAAATTTAACAAAGAACTACAGATGCTGGAAATGTAAAATTAAAACAAAAAATGCTGAAGAAACTCAGCAGATCTGACAGCACCTGTGGAAAGAAAAACACAATTAATACTTCAAGTCCGGTGACCCTTCTTCAAAAAAATAAATCAATTGGCCTTTGAAGTAGTACTGAAGGACTAAGGAAACTTATCAAATTAATGATATATATTCCAATTTTTATGACCCCCACGTTAAGGCATTGAGCATACAGTGGCTATTAAGTACTCCAGGTGTCAGGCAACCACATGTCATGAGAGACTATGTATTCCCTCTCTAGGGTTACATGGACATAACCATGAAAAAGCAGTGTGTGTCTCTTTATAGATCTTTTTTAATCAACTTGTTTGATTATGTCATGACTGATCCATGTGGCCATCACATCCTGAGGTGCAACTTGAACCCAGACTCTCTGGTCCAGAAGGAGAGTCACCACTGGTATGCCTCAAAAGCCGGAAATTTGGACTTGGTATGGTGCACGTCTGAGACAGGTGAGACTTGAACTTGGAGCTTCTATCCCCGAGGTAGCAGTATTACCAAGCTCACCATGAGACCTCCTGTCTCTTTTAATATATGCCAAATTAATTAACCAATGAGTGCAATCCCACCTGTCTGCCCTTGACTTTAATGAATAAAAAGTAACCTTCACCACTTAATGATTGGCTCAACATGTCTTTCCTCAAATAAAATCAAAAAATTCTTGAAACAGTCAGAGGCATATTGAAGCTCAGTCTGCTGTGGGTAACAAGGGAGAAAATTCCAGAGGCTCTGACCAAAGTTTTTAATTCCTCTCTGACAATGGGGGTTTGCCAGAGGATTATAGGAAAGCTAATGTGGTTCTATTTTTCAAGAAGAATGGGAGAGATAAACTGGGACCAGTGAGTCTCACGTCAGTGGTAAGAAAGTTATTGGAGAAAATAAGGAAAGAATTAATCTCCACAAGACAAGGTTTGATCAGGGATAGATGGAGGACATGTCTAACAAATCTGGTTGAACTTTGAGAGGAGATGACCAAGTGTTTGGATGAGGCTGGGCAGTTGATATAGTTTATATGGATTTCAGGACAAGGTCCCTCATGGGAGTCTGATCAAGAAAATGAAAACAGATCAGCTCCATTGTAACTTGGCAAATGGAGTCCAAAATTGTTCAGAGATTTGCGAGGGAGATTATTTGCGAGGGTGCAGAAGGAGGGGATGATTTTGAGGCAGACTATTTGCGTTGCGGGTGCCTTGTATGCAGTGATGTTCCTTGGAGATCAGTATTGGATCCCTTATTGTTTGTGGTATATATCTAAACGATGTAGAAGAAAATGTGTGGAGGGAGTAACAATATTACAGATGACATGAAGACTGGCTGGGTGATTGCCAGTGAGGAAGAAGGTGTTAGGTTACAGGAGGATATAAACAAATTGGTCAGATGGACAGATCAGTGGTGATGGAATTTAACCCTGATATGAGTGAGGTGATGCATTTTGGAAGAAGTAACAAGACAAGGGTGTTTCAGTCTGTTTTACTCCTGCCACTGAATGACTCCATTTCTCATTTAAGTCTCCACAATGCGTCAGCTATCACATTTTCTTGTCTGCCACATGCACAACTTTCAAATTGAATGGCTGCAACAACAAGCTCCATCCAAACAGTCTTGAACTTTTGTCCTTAAATTTCTCCACAACCTTCAATGGGTTATGATCAGTGTATATGATTGTCTCAGATACATTCTTGGTGACATAATGATCAAAATGTTGTCACGCCAAAACCAAGCTCCAAATCTCCTTCTCAACTGCCGAATATTTCTGCTGATGAATGTTCAATTTCCTGGAGAAATACCCAGTAGGTCTTTCCATCTTTTCGTTTTTTTTCCTGCAAGAGCACAGCACTGACACCCACATCACTCACTCCAATAGCCACCTTGGACGGCTTTGCATAATTAGGTGTGGCTAACACTGATGCAGTGGTTCACACAGCTTTCAGGCTGTCAAATACCTTCACTCTGTCCCCTGAAACCTCTTGCCTTTCTTTAGCAATTCAGTGTGTGGAGCAGCCACACTGCTAAAATTTGGTACATATTTTCGATAAAATCCACTCAATCCAAGGAATCATAGTACAGAGGAACCTTGATTATCCAAACAAGATGAGTGGGCATTATTCCATTCGGATAATTGATTATTCAGTTAATCAATTCAATGGCTCTCCTCTGGGCTGGAGAGTTTTCTATTAGGTCTGCTCCCTGTTCAGGAGAGGAGACTGCAGCACACCACGCACGACCCCCTGACCCCTGCCCACCTCCCCCAACCCCATCCAACACTGCCCTCTGCCTGCCCCCCAAACCCATCCAACACTGCTCTCCCACTGCCCCCAAATCCCGTCCAACACCGCCCCCTGCACACCCTCCTCCCGCGCCTCACACCACCCCTGCCCACCCCAACACAGCCCCCTACCACCCACCCCCCAAATCCCATCCAACACTGCCCCCCACACCACCCCCACCTGACCCTAACACCGTCTCTGCCCACCCCCCCCCACATCGCCCTCTGACCACTCCCCAACACCGCCCTCCTCCTGCCCCCAAACCCTGTCCAATGCTACTCCCTGCCCACCCTCTGCCTGTCCCCCACATTGCTGACCCCAACACAGCCCCCTGCCCCCAACAATGCCCTCCACCTGGCCCACCCAGCACCACCCCCTAAACCCATCCAACACTGCCCTCCGCCCACTCCCCAACACTGCCCCTGCCTTCTTATCTAACCCGTCCAGCACCTCCCCCCACCCCTGGCCGCCTCCACCAACTGTCCAACCCCCATCCATGCCCCCGGCCGCGCTCCCCCACCCCCCTCCAGGGCAGCCAGACTGGACACCAACAGTAAGACTGCTGCTACCTTTCTGTGGTAAGTCTCCAAGTAGCGCACACACACAACTTTTTGACAAGTTCCACGGAACTATGTTAGAGAGAATATCTGGGGAAATGGGGTTTAGGGTTCACCCCTGTGTAGGACTCCAGGGAAAGGTTGGGGAGAGGGAGAGAAGGCAGGCGGTCAGTCATTTGGAGATGGTGCCTGGGCTCTCATCTATGTCCAGGACTGTTCTTGGCAGAGATTGTTTTAATCAGTGTAAACAAAAGACACAATCAGGGTTGAAACAGCTCTTTCAAGTAATGCTTCTATTGGGACCTCAAGATCTCCTTCGGATAATCCAATATTCGGATGATTGATATTCGGATAATCGAGGTTCCTCTGTACTGCTCTTTTTGTCGATGGTATGGGACACTCCCCAATTACTTTTGGTTTTGCATACTGTGGGGCCATTTGTCCATGTCCAGTAACATGGCCCAGGAAGGTGACTTGAGCTTTGGCAAATTTACCATTAGCCAGGTTTATGACCAAGCCTGCCTCCCAAAGTTGATCAAACAATTCTGATCAATGTTGCAAATGCTCCTTCAACATGTGACTAAAAATCACCAAGTTATCTCTATGTACGACAAAATTGGGTAATCCGGCAATGACCTTATTGGCTAGTCTCTGAAATGTGGCTGGTGCATTTTTCATACAAAATGGCATAACCTTAAGTTATTACAGTCCATTCGGCGTTACGAAAGTCAAAATTGTCTTCGCTATTTCAGATATCAGTACCTGCCACTGTCCTCTGAACAAGTTCTAACTTAGAAATATAAGCTGCTTGTCCCATCTATTCAACACAGTCTTCCAAAGGTGGAATTGGATATGCATCAGTCTTTGTAACTGCATTGACTTTGCAATAGACCTCACAAAATCGTTAGGTACCATCTAGTTTTGGCACCATTACTATGGGTGAGCTTCAGTAATGTCGTCTTGGAGCATGCGTTCAATCTCCTTTTGAACCTGTGCCAACCTTAGATGGTTATGCCTATAAGGATATTGTTTAATTGGAACAGCCTTTTCTACCTCTACATCATGCACAAATAGGTTAGTACTTCCCAGCTTATTTCCACATTTCTCTCAATTCAATTAAATTTATTGTCACGTGTGTCGAGGCACAGTGAAAAGCTTTGTCTTGCAAGCAATACAGGTAGATCACACAGTTAAGTAGCATAGATAAGTAAATAATAAGTAAACAGTGGCAAAAACAAAATTACAGATACAGACGAATGTTAAGAGTTTGAGAGTCCATTCAGTATTCTAACAACAGTAGGGTAGAAACTGTTTTGAAACCGGCTGGTGCGTGTGTTCAGGCTTCTGTACCTTCTCCCCGATGGTAGAGGTTGTAGACAAACATTGCCAGGGTGGGATGGATCTTTAAGAATGCTGGCGGCCTTTCCTTGACAGCGGGATAGTAGATGGATTCTACAGATGGGAGATTGGCCTTTGTGATTGTCCGGGCTGAGTTCACCACTCTCTGTAACCGTCTCTGATCTTGAATGGTACAGTTGCCATACCAGGTAGTGATGCATCCAGACAGAATGCTCTTGATGGCGCACCTGTAAAAGTTGGCAAGGGTATTCGCCGTCATGCCAAATTTCCTCAGCTGCCTGAGGAAGAAGAGACATTGTTGCGTCTTTGTAATCAGTGCATCCACACGAAAAGTCCAAGAAATCTTGTTGTGGATGACCACTCCCAGGAGCTTGACACTCTCCACTCATTCCACCTCTGTGCTGTTAATGTGAAGGGGAGCATGAGTAACATGCCGCCGAAAGTCAATAATATGTTCCTTGGTTTTGCCGGCATTGAGAGCTGGGTTGTTCTCAGTGCACCATTTTTCCAGGTCTTCCACCTCCCGTCTGTAGTCTGTTTCATTGCCATCCGAGATTCGACTGACTATGGTGGTGTCATCAGTGAACTTGTAGATGGCGTTAGTCTGGTATTTGACGATGCAGTCATGAGTATACAGTGAGGTACAGTAAGGGGGCTAAGTACGCATCCCTGGGGGCTCCAGTGTTGAGTGTTAAGACGATGAAATATTGTCCCCAGCCTTCACTGATTGTGGCCTGTGGTTAGGAAACTGAGGATCCAGTTGCAGAGAGTGGGGCTTAGTCTGAGATCAGTAAGTTTAGTAATCAGTCTCGAGGGGATAATAGTGTTGAAGGTTGAACTGTAGTCAATGAGTAGGATTCTTATGTAGCTGTTCTTGGTGTCAAAATGTTCTGGGGAGTAGTGAAGGGCAAATGATATGGCATCTGACGTGTATCTGTTGGCAAATTGGAGTGGGTTAAGAGTAGTGGGGAGGCTGGAGTTGATTAATACCATGTCCAACCTTTCAAAGCACTTCTTGACCACCGAAGTTAGGGCCAGTGGGCAGTCGTCACTGAGACATGCTGCATGAGCCTTCTTAGGCACAGGGATGATGTTGGCCTCTTGAAACAGGTCGGGACGGTAGCCTGCACCATGCAATAGCAATAACTCTTTTCCAGGCCATTTAACTTTTCTTCTGGAAGGTTATTCCATAATTTATCCCAATTTTTGACAACTTGCTCATTGTTCAATTTACTTTGAGGAATGTCTCATTCGGAATCCTGTGAATTTGGTTCTTCCCTCTGCGTTGTAACCAAAAACGCAGTCTCCTTTGGCTTTCCTTCGCTGTCACAATAACTTTTGAGCGTATTCACATGACACACACTGTGAGATTTCATTCTCTCTGGAGACCTTATCAAATAGTTCACCTCACTCAACTTCCTTTCATCCTGAAATTTCCTTTCGTCCAATAACCTTGCTTTTAAAGGTTCACCTGTCACTGGAAGTAACACTAACACCTTATCTCCAACAGCAAAATTGCACGTTTTTGATTTCTTGTCTGCTTCTAGTTTCATCATATGGTGTTAATACTTTTAAAAGCTGTCTAGCCAACTCACCCACTCTACTTAATCATTCCCTAAAACTTGACATACATAGCCCAAATATGTTGTCTCTGAATTCTGACTTGCCAATTTCCCTGTAATCAATTTTAGCAGTCCTCTCACTTCATGCCCAAAAACTAATTCAATTAGTCTGAATCTGGCCAATTCATTTGATGCATCTCTGATGGCAAAAAATGCAAACAGAATTCCTTTATCCCAATCATCTAAATAGTCTTGACTATATGCCCTCAACATAGTCTTTAATGGCTGATGCCACCTTTCTGGCACTCCCTGTAATTCTGGATGGTATGCAGTAGACTTGAATTGTTTTATTCTGAAGCTGTCCATAACTTCCTTGAATAATTTTGATGTAAAGTTTGAGCCTTGATGTGTTTGTATCTCTGTAGATAGTCTGTATCTAGTGAAAGATTTGAGTAACTTCTCTGCAATCCTTTTAGTTATGATTTTGTGTAATGGAAAAGCTTCTGGAAATCTGGTGGACACATCCATTATTACTAACAAATACTGATTCCCACTTTTTGTTTTAGGAAGGGATCAATTAAGATGCTTGTAAAAGGTTCCTCAAATGCAGGAATAGGTGTTCAAGTTGTGGGTTTTATTACTGCCTATGGTTTTCCAATTACCTGACATCTATGACATGTCTGGCAAAATTCATCTACATCCCTGCGCAGATCAGGCCAGTTAAAATGTTTTTGTATTTTAGCTTGCGTTTTTCTCACTCCTAAATTACCCCCCTTACTGGTAGTTGATGCACCACCTGCAACTCCACCTTTCTGTAATCCACTGATAACATGAGTTGATGCACTTCTGCCTATTTCTCATCTGTCTGAATATGTGATGGTCTCCATTTCCTTATGAAGACATCATTTTTAAAATAGCAGCATTCAGGGATATATTCAGATTCTTTTTCCATGTATGCCTTTTGATACAGTTGGTTTAGTTTTTCACCTTTCTGCTGTAATTCAGATAATTTATCTGAGCTAAAGATGTCTGCTTTGTCATCTGTCTGCTCCTGCTTTGTATCAATCATTTGATCAAACAGGGTCTCTGCTAATTCCACTTCAACTTCCTTATCTGTGTTCTTTGAAGTCTCTTGTTTCAACTGGTGATTTAGTAACATTGTTACTACACAGTCAGGAAAAAAATCCCAGGATATTTGTCCTGCATGGTTCAGCTATATCATTAGCAAGGACAAATTGTATTCCTGGAGCTGAGAGTTTGTCAAGTACTCTTACCACGACTTCTCCACTCTTCACTGGACACTCTACCTGACACTATATAATTGAGTGCTTCTTGCCTCACCGTGAATTCTTGTTATTAGTACCTTTTCTGGCAGTAGTCCTTCTGAGGTACACATCTCTTCACCTTTCAACTTCAGGCATTGCAAGGATCCTGTATCTCTTAATATTGTTGCCTCTTTACCTGCTGCTCCTGGCCTATGCGAGTAAAGTTTAGCTTCACAAGTGTATGGTTTAAGAAGATCTAGCACTTCCTCCTTACCCAACCCCAACCAGCTTGTACATTCTGGTGCTGCTTTCTAGCTTCCACTGTTCTTTCCATGACCACTCTAACAAAATTCTTTGGCCTCTCCTGTTTTCCTACATCTGACTTCCCAGTGCTTTTCCTAACCCACCAGCACTGATTTAATGTGGCCTACTTTGGTGCAGTGAAAACACTGGAGCTTTTTAACTTTGCTTTCCCCTCAAGGGTTTCCTTTTTACCCTGTGGTAAGTTATGTTAATCATTTTCTCAGAGATCTACCTTTCCCTTTCCACATGAAGATTTCTCTTTTCTCCAATTTCCATCCCTCATGGATTGAAATTGATTTTGGAAGCCAAACTTTGATTTATGGGCCAACTCATAATCATCAGCCATTTCAGCTGCTAATCTTGCCGTCTTAACTCTCTGCTGTTCCACATGAGTTCTCACTACTTCAGGAAGTGAATTTTTGAACTCCTCCAAAATAATCTTCTCTCTAAGAGCATCAGAGGTTTGCTCCATTTTTAATGCCCTTATTTACCTGTCAAAATTATTTTGTTTGATCCTTTCAAACTCCTTAGATTCCGGAAACGTTGTCAGTCAGCTTCTGGCACAAGCTCATATGCACATAAAATGGCTTTCTTCACCTCCTCATACGCCCAGATACCTCCTCTGATAGTAATATGAATACCTCACTAGCTTTACCTACAAGTTACATTTGGATCAACATAACCCACATGGTCACTACCCACTGTATTTGTTTAGCCATCTTTTCAAATGAGATGAAAAATGTTTCTACACCTTTCTCATTAAATTTAGGCAATGCTTAAACTTATTTAAACAGATTCTTACAAGGTCTTTGGCTACCATGGGTTTGCTCATCCTCACTCTTTTCCTCACTAAGCTTACCTTCAGATATTCATCTCCATCTGTCTCTCTTGCTGTTCTGCTAAAGTAATTCATTCTTTTTCTCTTGCCTCTGCTTTTAATAGTAATTCAAACTGTTTCATTTCTGTTGCCCTTTCCATGTCATAGAATCATAGAAATGTACAGCACGGAAACAGACCCTTCGGTCCAAATCGTCTATGCCAACCAGATATCCCAGCCTAATCTAGTCCCACCTGCCAGCACCTCTTCTCTATCCTATCTACCTGAAACTCTACTTTGAAGGAACTACAAACCTGCACTCCAAGGTTTCTTTGTTCAGCAACACTTCCCAGGACTTTACACTAACTGTATAAATCCTGCTAAGGTTTGCTTTCCCAAAATCCAGCATCTCATGTTTATCTAAATTAAACTCCATCTGCCACTTCTCAGCCAATTGACCCATCTGATAAAAAATCCCACTGTAGTCTGAGGTAGCCTTCTTTGCTGTCTGCTACACCTCAAATTTTGGTGTTATCTGCAAACTTACTATCTATACCTCTTATGCTCACATTCAAATCATTTATATAAATGACGAACAGTAGTGGACCCAGCACTGATTCTTGTGGCCTCCATTGGTCACAGGCCTCCAGTCTGAAAACCAACCCTCCACCACCACCCTCTGTCTCCTATTTTTGAGCCAGTTCGGTAACCAAATGGTTAGTTCTTCGTGTATTCCACGAGATCTAACCTTGCTAACCATTTCCAAAACCTGCCTCCCAATCTGCTCCTCCGTGTCTCTCTTGCTCCTCCTTGGTAAAAAGATAAAATCAAACACAGGGTCTTGCGGGAGAGATGGCAGAGAGATTCAGCATGCAAGACCTTCTTCCTGTAGTGGTTTCTTTGAGCAGCAGTCTCAAGACTGACTGCTTGCTGTCAACAGTCAGACAGCTAAAACCCAAATCAAACGAGAGAAAAGCTGAGCTGGAAGGACTGCCACTCCCCTTTCATTGTTTTTTTACAAACTTAAGAGCTTCTTCAAGTAGATATGAGAGTAATAGGGTGGTTATGGGAGGGGATTTTAAATTTCCAGACATAAACTGGGACTGCCAAAGAATTAAGGGTTTTGGTGGAGAGGAATTTGTTAAGTGTGTACAAGACAATTTTCTGATTTAGTATGTGGATATACCTTCTAGAGAAGCTGCAAAACCTGACCTACTCTTGGGAAATAAGACAGGGCAGGTGACTGAGGTGTCAGTGGGGGAGCACCTTGGGGACAGCGATGATAATTCTATTAGATTTTAAAATAGTGATGGAAAAGGATAGACTGGATCTAAAAGTTGAAGTTCTAAATTGGAGGAAGGCTAATTTTGATGGTATTAGGGAAGAACTTTCAAAAGCTGATTGAGGGCAGATGTTCGCAGGCAAAGGGACAGCTGGAAAATGGGAAGCCTTCAGAAATGAGATACCTGGAGTCCAGAGACAGTATATTCCTGAAAGGAAAAGCTGATAGGTGTAGGGAATGCTAGATGACTAGAGAAATTGATGTTTTGGTTAAGAAATAGAAGGAAGCATATGTCAGATATAGACAGGACAGATCAAGTGAATCTTAGGAAGAGTATAAAAGTAGTAGGAGTATACTTAGGGAAATCAGGAGGGCAAGAAGGGGACATGAGATTGTTTGGCAAATAGGGTTAAGGATAATCCAAAGGGTTTTTATAAATACATTAAGGACAAAAGAGTAACTAGGGAGAGAATTGGGGTTCTCAAAGATTAACAAGGTGGCCTTTGTGTGGAGCCACAGGAGATGGGGGAGATGCTAAATGAGTATTTTGTATTCGTGTTTACTGTGCAGAAGGACATGATAGACGTGAAATATAAGGAAATAGATGGTGTCATTTTGTAAAATGTCCATATTACAGAGGAGGAGGTGCTTGATGAGTTGAAACACATAAAAGTGGATAAACACCTAGGACCTGATCAGGTGTAGCCTAAACCACATGGGAAGCTAGGGAAGTGATTGCTGGGGCCCTTGCTGAGATATTTGTATCATTGATAGACACAGGTGAGATGCCAGAAGACTAGAGGTTGGCTAACATTGTGCCACTATTTAAGAAACGTGGTAAGGAAAAGCCAGGGAACTCTGGACCAGTGAGCCTGACATTGGCAAGTGGGCAAGTTGTTGGAGGGAATCCTGAGGGACTGGATTTACAGGTATTTGGAAAGGCAAGGACTAATGAGGGCTAGTCAGAATGGATTTGTGCATGGGGTATCATGTCTCACAAACTTGATTGAATTTTTTGAAGAAATAACAAAGAGGATTGATGAGAGCAGAGAGGTAGATGTGATCTATATGGACTTCATTAAGGTGTTTGGCAAGGTTCTTCCTGGGAGACTGGTTAGCAAATTTAAGAACTCATGGAATACGGGGAGAACTAGCTATTTGGATACAGAACTGGCTCGAAGGTGGAAGACGGAGGATGGTGGTGGAGGATTGCTTTTCAGACTGCAGGCGTCTGACCAGTGGTGTGCCAAAAGGATCGGTGCTGGGTCCACTATTTTTTGTCATTTATATAAATGATGTGGATGTGAATATATGAGGTATAGTTAATAAGTTTGCAGATGACCCCAAAATTGGAGGTGTAGTAGACAGCGAAGAAGGTTACCTCAGAATACAACAGGATCTTGATCAGATGGGCCAATGGGCTGAGGAGAGGCAGGTGAGTTTAATTCGGATAAATGCGAGGTGCTGTGTTTTGGAAAAGCAAATCTTAGCACACTTTATGGTAAGGTCCTAGGGAGTGTTGCTGAACAAACAGACCTTGGAGTGTAGGTTCATAGTTCCGTGAAAGTAGAGACACAGGTAGATAGGATAGTGAAGAAGGCATTTGGTATGCTTTCCTTTATTGGTCAGAGTATTGAGTACAGGAGTTGGGAGGTCACGTTGTGGCTGTATAGGAGATTGGTTAGGCCACTTTTGGAATATCGTGTGCAATTCTGGTCTCCTTCTGGCGGAAGGATATTGTGAAATTTGAAATGGTTCAAAATGGATTTACAAGGATGTTGAACTATAGGGACAGGCTGAATAGGCTGGCACTGTTTTCCCTGGAGTGTTGGAGGGTAAGGGGTGACCTTATCGATGGTTTATAAAAATCATGAATGGCATGGATAGGATAAATAGACAAAATTTTTTTTCCTGAGGTGGGGGAAGTTCAGAACTAGAGGCTCCAAATAAACCTGTTGGACTATAACCTGGTGTTGTGTGAATTTTAACTTTATCTACCCCAGTCCAAAATCAGTTCCTCCAAATCATCATAGAATATGAGTTCCCTGATTGGAGCTATTAATCTGTTCCAATCAGGGAACCCTGACTGATAGAGATAAACAGGAATGTCAGAGGTTATGTTAACTCTGAGACCTGGCTCTGAGGGAGCTAGATCAGTGTCAAAGACTCTCCATTTGTGTCAGGGGACTGGCTTTGAGCTGGCTGGCCACACAGCCAATGTGTACTGCTGCTGGTTTCTGTTTTTTTGGGGGGAAACCTGATTCCTGAACTGGCTGATCTGTACAGCCAGTTCTTTAATTGGTATTCCTTTTTTATTGAGGACTGATTTCTAAATTGGCTGACCTTCATAGTCAATGTGTTTCAGGTGTATTTCAGTTCCCATTAGGCAGCTGTTGTTTCGCTGGCTGGTTACAGCCTGTGTGTTACTCTTTTCATTTACTTTGAGAAAAGGACTATGCTGTTTTTGTGGCACGGCTTATCCCTTGCACTCTGGTTTTCTTTCTTTTTTGCTTGTATTTTCACTTTTTTTTAAGTGTTTGGACTGGGCCCCTGTGAGAAAATGCACTTTTTCAGCTGGAAGGCCTGGCTCCCTGTGAGAAGACTAGGCCTCTAAAGACTGAACACCTGTGTGTGTGCTGGGAGGTGAGCATTTGTTGCATGTTGGAGAAGATCTTCTCTGTTGGAGTAGACTAAACCTGTGAGTTAACTGCACCTTTTTCAATGAACTGTATTACTGCGAGTGGGTATGGTCCTCTGAGGATGGACCAGGCCCCTCTGGAGACTGAACACCTGTACGTGTGCTATTGGGTGTGCATTTTCTGCATCATGAATAGACTCAGTTTTCGATTGAGGACTCTGTTTCTGGCAATGGACTCTGCATTCTGAAGAGAACTGTTTATGGTAATGGATTCTGTTTGGTGGTAATTGATTCTGTCTTGTTGCTTGTTGGGATGATCACCTGCACTGTCTTGTGTGTCACTGGGTCTGGCAAGCCTTACTGTGAGCTGAAAGACTGATAGGTCCCCAAAAACTGTCACCCCGAGAGCCGGAGGCTGGATAGGCCGTCCTGTGAACCTGAAGATGGGTAGGCTGCCCAGAAGGTGAGTAGGCCGTTCTGAGTGCTATCATCCTGAGAAGGGGTAATCGGGACAGGCTGTCCTAGAGGTGGCTGGAAGGTGTGTTGGAGAAGCCAAAAGCCAGAAGGTGCGTAGGGGCAAGCCGAGATCCAGTAGGCTTGTGGGCCATTGTCCCAGAAAGGGGAACGGGCTGTCCTAGAAGTGGCCGAAAAGTGTATCAGGGCAGTCCACAGGCCGGATGGCGTGTCAGGATGGGTGAGAGCCAGATGGTACGTAAGGGCAGACAGAGCTGGGAGTTGGTATGCCATCCTTGGCACTATCACCGCAGGCAGGTACCGGGGCAAGTTGTCCTTGAGGTAGCCATTAGATACAAAAAGGCGGTTAGGGGAGCCAGAAGGTGGGTAGGCCATCCTGATCGTTGTCATCCTGGGGAGGGTGGAGGTGGGGGGTGCGGCTGGGGAAACAGGATGGGCTGTGTTAGAGGTGGCCTGAAGGTGTCAGGGCGGACCGAGAGCCAGAAGGGGCATAGGGGCGGGCTGCCTTAGAGTAGCCAGAAGGTGGGAGGGACGCATGTCTTGCTGGGAGGAGTCTGTATTCTATGCACTGTTTCTCATTTGATTGGACTGTCTGATATATATATTTGTTATTTTTGTAATGACTGAAAATGGAATTTGAGATTTGTCTTCATTTCCCTAAAAACTGATTGAATGGCGGAGTTTGGGGTCTGGTTTTGCAGCCCCTTTGCCCTGTAAATTTCTGTTCACGTTAACTGTGTCATTTGTACTGGATAATAAAATTTAAACAAAACAGGAATGACAGAGGTTATGTTCACTCAGAGCCTGGTTCTGAGGGAACTGGATCAGTGACACTTGATGATGGGGTACCAGCCTTTGTGGAGTTATTTCAGGGACCTGATTGAGGTCTGTGACATTATGAGGGGCATGGACAGAGTGAGTATGAAGTAGCTATACCCCTTAACTGAAGGGTCAACATTGAGGGGGCACAATGTTTAGATGAAGACAGGAGGTTCAGAGGGGAATTGAGGAGAGGTGTTTTCATCCAGCGGGTGGTGGGAATCTGGAATGGATTGCCTGGGAGAACAGCTGAGGTGAAAAACTTCAACTTTTAAAAAGTACTTGGATGAGCATTTGGAATGCCATAAACAAAAACAGAAATTGCTGGTGAAACTCAGCAAGTCTGTGGAGAGAAAACAGAGTTCATGTTTCAGGTCCAGTGACCCTTTTTCAAGACTAATTGTAGCAAGGAAATTGTTGGTATGTATGCTAAAGATGGGGTGGGGGGGGAGGAGTAAATGAAGATGGAGATGAAACCCAGAGAGAAAGTACAACAAAGATCAAAATTCAAAGTGTCTTTTCTGTGCTGTATAGCTCAGGTCTGGCAGCATTGACCCGAAACATTCATCCTGTTTCACCCTACACAGAAAGCTACCTGAGTGATGAGTATTTCCAGCAGTTTTTGCATTTCCAGTATCTGAACTATTTTGCTTTATATTGAAGTCCTTCCTCAATGTGTTTATGTTTAACATTCCAAGTCAAGGATAACAGCCCAACAAGAAATTAAAATCACACAACAAATCTCTTTTCCTTTTCCTCTGGTTGCATGTTGCTTGTCATTTCACCAGTTTGTAATAGTCGGTGTGAGGCAGCAATGCTTCTCCAAACGATAGAACAGCTCATGAGAGGACAATGTAATGATTACAGCAAATAGCAGCTGGATTTTACTACTCCTTCCTGCAATCTGATCCAGAATTTCAGCCAGAGGCCAGAATTTGGATTGAGTTTATGGATTCAAGCAATATCTGCCCTTGACTTGATCCATTTCTGATCTTGGACAGGTGAGCTCAAAGAATCATCATAAAATCCCTACAATGAGGGAGCAGGCCATTTGGCCCATCAAGTCTACACTATCACTCTGAAGAGCATCCCACCCAGACACATCCCACTACACTATCCCAGTAACCCTGCATTTCTCATGACTAACCTAACAAGCCTGCTCATCCCTGGACACTACGGGCAATTTAGAATGGCCAATCGACCTAACCTCCACACCTTTGGACTGTTGGAGGAAACCAGAACACCCAGAAGAAACCCATGTAGACACGGGGAGAATGTGCAAACTCCACACAATCACCAGAGGGTGGAACCAAACCTGGGTGTTGTGAGACAGCCGTGCTAATAACTGAGCCACTGTGTCGACCCACTTGCTCAATATACCATGATAGTATCCATTTTCATTTTTCAATTCTTCAGAAATTATAATCACCCTCCCTGCAGGTCTCATGATGAATCTTTAGACTTCCAGTACAAGGGCTGCAATTTAAATTTCCTTCTCAAAAGATGCAATGTTTAGATTCATTCATATGCATACTGTTCTATTTGAGAGAGAATCCTAGAATAGATCGGAAATTGAAAAAGACTAATGGCACCGAGAAGATACAATGATGTCCTGAGCCAATAAAGGATCCTTTTTGGTTTGCTGAAATGCACATGCATTGAACAACTGACTCCTTTTGTATCTATTAATGGACTTTACCATCCTTCCATGACATTGCTGCTTCCTTTCTCTGTAACCTCTTCCAGTTCCAACATCCTAAGAATTATGTCCTCTTCCTATGCTGCTTCTTGTGCTGCTTTAGCTGCCTGTTGCTCACCCCCATTGACAGTTCTGCCTTCAGCTGCCCAGATCAAAGCTGTGGAAGCTCCTTAAACCTTTCCACTGCCTACTGTTCTCTCCTCCTTGAAGCTTTTGGATGTTTCTTCAAATTTTTTTTCTCTTTATTGTCAATTGTTATCTGATTATCCTTGTGTGAAACAGATGATTTACTATGTTAAAGACACTGTAAAAATAATTTATAAAGTTTAAAGATATTAAGAACTTGCAGGTTCTGAGAGAGATTGATCTGTTTTAATATCTGAGCTCTAAGGTTTGATGTGTCTGTGGTAATAGTCCCAACCTTTCTTACAGAACAAAAGACAGCGAAGCACAGCACAAGGTTGAGGAAGAAAGCAAATGATCTTACTGAAATTCTGAGTGCCATAGATTCAATAAAGCATGCACAGGAGGAGATCAACAGGTATGAACTGGAAATTAAATTTAAAGAATTCTGCATGGCATTTGTAATGCAGGTTGACTGTGTTCTTGATAATTCCAAAACTGTCAGGGCAGATGATTTACTTGAAGTTGATTTGGAGATTCATAAGGAGGGTTGGAGTTATAAGGAGAGGCTGGGTAGGCTGAACCTTTTTCCCCTGAAGTATAGGAGCTGAGAGGTGACTTCATAGAGGTTTATAAAATCAGGAGGGGCATGGATAGGGTGAATAACAAAGGTCTTTTCTCCAGGGTTGGGAAGACCAAAACTAGACAGCAGAGGTTTAAAGTGAGAGGGGAAAGATTTAGAAAAAAAGATCTGAGGGTCATGTTTCCACACTAAGGGTGTTGTGTATGTGGAATGCAAGAGGAAGTGGCAGAGGCAAGTGCAATTACAATGTTTTAAAAGACATTTGGATAGGTACAAGGATAGGGAGAGTTTAGGGGGATGTAGGGCAAACACAGGCAAATGGGACTAGTACAGTTTAGAAAACCTGGTCAGCATAAATGAGTAGGGCCTGTTCCATGCTATAACTAATTGAAATTGAATAGCAATTTTGGAAAGTTTTATTAATGCTGAACAGATGGAACAATGACAGCATCTGGTGATGAAGAGAAGCATGGAGACTGAAAAGATGAGGCCTGCCTTGAGCCAGTTTTTTAAAAAATATTGTTTTTTAATCAACCCGTTCATAGATGTTATTACGCACCTATGGAATAGGTGAACCCGGGTCTCCTCGTCCATGGATAGGGACATTACCACTGCACCACAAGACAGCCCCTTGAGGCAATGTACCTTTGACAAGCCCCTCTGATTCAGGTGATACTAATATTGTGCAATAGGTGCAGTTAAGATATTACCTGATAATTAATTTTTACACAGTAGCCTCAAACTTTATTCACCTCCCACAGGAGAGTATGGGAGTGATATTTCTTAGGTTATGTAACTTGCAAATTTGTGATGATTAATTCCGGAAAACAGTTTCATGGACACCGATAGGTTCTAAGGAGCTCAGCAAAGTCATATTTATTTGAATATTTTGATATTGGAAAGAGATGCTCACTTATTTCATTGCTCACACTACAACAGAGGATAGAAGTTAGAAGCATTGATCCTGGCTGCTTCACTTTCTTCACCACAAACCCTAGGCTATTGGCCATGTTGTAATGGTGCACTTCGATGTAGGTCATGCTCTTTCATTCAGCCTAGACACAGATTTTTCAGGTTTGGGCAGAAGATACAGAGCAGGGACATGAGGATGTCTTTACTCAATGAGTGGTAATGTCCTGCAACATAGAGGTGGTGATTCAACAGGGAATTGGGTGAACTGCAGAAAAAAATGAACTTGTCAGAGTAGGAGGAGCAAGCATAGAAATAGGACTGATTGGATAGCTCTGCAGGGAGCTGGCATGGACCTAATTGACTAATTGGTCTTTCTGTGCTCTGATCATTTTTTGACTAATCCCTTAAATGCATTCTGGTGCTTTCTTAAACTGACTTTATAGCCCCTCCCGTTGTGGGTGATGGATCATGAACCTTCTCATATTTACATTTAGTAAAAAGGGATGATGTCATGGCATAGGCTATAAATCCCCATTGGATTTAGTTGGAGCAGTTATTTTGCACAAAGTGTCCCACATGCTACACCCAAGTTATGAATTCCACCTCAGACCCCGACTCAGATTGCAATTTATTCCTGTGCCGCATTGACTTTGCGCTGCCTGCAGTGGACCAGTAGGGGACAGCAGAGTGTTCCTGACCCATTCACCCCGAGCTTTGATGAGCCATTTACAGTATACAATGGAAGGAATTTCCAGGTCCCTATTGATGGAGATTAATTTATCATCTCTCTCTGTTTTCTTTCTCTCTCCTCATTCTCACGCGCTCTCTTCCCCACCACAATGTGTCTCTCCCTCTCTCCATGTCTCCTCTCTCTCTCTCTTCCCTCACTCCTACATTCCCCTCTCTCTCTCTCTCTCTCTCTCTCTGTCTCTCTCTGTCTGTCTCTCTCTCTCCCCGCCCCCCCCACCCCCGTGTGTGTGTCTCTCCCTCTCTTCCTGTCTCGTCTCTCTCTCTCACTCTCTCACTCTCTCACTCACTCTCTCACTCACTCTCTCACTCACTCTCTCACTCACTCTCACTCACTCTCTCACTCACTCTCTCTCTCACTCTCTCTCTCACTCTCTCACTCACTCACTCACTCTCTCACTCACCTCACTCACCTCACTCACCTCACTCACTCACTCACTCACTCACTCACTCACTCACTCACTCACACACACACACACACACACACACACACACACACACACACACACACACACACACACACACTCTCTTTTTCTCCTTCTGTGTCTCTCACTATCATATCCTCTTCATTTCTTCTGTCTCATCTCTGTTTTTATCCATCTTCTCTCGCATGCTCGTTCACTCTCTCTCTTTCCCCCGTGCAAGTTCAGGTGGCAGTTAGGAAAAGAAATGCAATGTTAGCATTCATTCATTTCAAGAGGTTTAAAATGCAAAGGAAGATATGTGCTGCTGAGGCTGCACAAGGCTTTGGTCAGACTGCATTTGGAATATTGTGAGCAGTTTTGGGCCCCATATTTAAGGAAGGGTGTGTTGGTGTTGGAGGGGGTCCAGAAGAGGTTTGCAAGAATGATCCCAGAGCATGTCTGTACTTGATGGAGTTTGAAAGATTGAGGAGGGAATCTGATTGAAATTTAGGGAATTCTGAGGGGCATTTATAGAGTAGACATAGAGAAGATGTTTCCAGAGTAGGAGAGGCTAAAACCCAAAGGCTCTACATCAGAGTGAGATGAGGAGGAATTTCTTCAGCCAAAGAGTGGTTAGTCTGTGGAACTCATTGCCCCAGAGGGCTATGGAGGCCAAGCATTCAATGTATTCAAGACAGAGATAGGCTATTGATTGGTAAGGAGATGATGGGTTAGAGGGAGAAGGCAGGAGAATGGGATTGAGAAACATATTAGCCATGATCGAATGATGGAGCAGATTTGATGGGCCGAATGGCCTAAATTCTTCCTATATCTTATCGTCTCTGCCTCCCTCCCAACCCCTCCTCCATCCTATTCCTCTTCCCCATCTCTCTCTGTCTGTCCCTTTCCCGCTCTTTCTTTGCCTCTCCTCGCCTCAACCTCTCCTCTTGTCCACTCCCTCCCTGTCACTCCCTGCCCATTGTCTCTATCTACCTCTACCCCCTCTCCTCCTCTTTCTTTCTTTCTCCCTTTTCCTTCTCTCCCTCTCCTGTCCTCCTCTCTCTCTCTCTCTCACTATCATGTTTGCTCTCTGTTTCTGTTCTTAAACACTCACTCTGGCAGCTTCATTTCTTGTTTTGTTGCTGTTAAAAAATAAACATTTTTCATCTTTCCTTTTTGAGGCTTTGTCAGACTTTCACAGCTGCTGTAACTCTACTTTAATGCCTGTCATTTTGTTAGACTATTTTGAAATTAGCTTTGCTTGAGATGAACCTTTAACCTTTCTGCTGCTTTGTGTCTCTTTGTACTTCTAAGTTATTTGGGATGACAGGTTTCTTTTTAAAAGTATTCGTTCCTGGAATGTGGGTATCGCTGGCTAGACCATCGTTCATTGCCTGCACTAGCTCTGAAAGCTAGTACTTGCAAATAAATCTGTTGGACTATAACCTGGTATTGTGTGATTTTTAACTTTGTACTTGAGAAGGCCTTCGTGAGTCATGGCAGTCCATGTGCTGTGGTTTGACCCACAATGTCCTTAGGGAGGGAATTCCACGATTTTGACCCAGTCATAGTGAAGGAACAGTAATATACTTCCAAGTCAGGATAGTGAGTGACTTGGAGGGGAGCCTGTAGGGGGTGGTGTGCCCGTGTCCTTCTAGATGGAAGCTGTTCTGAGGTTTCAGCTCATGTTATCTTGGACATGGTTTGAGTAATGTTCAAGCTATAACAGGGCCATTGTTAGCAATTAAAGATGTGCTTTCAAATTTCTGATTTCTCAGTGAAATCACATTAATTAATTAATTCATTTGTGGTCAGGACCATTGTCAACTAGGATGTTGCCTGGTATGGAGGAAAGGTCTGAGGAAAGGCTGAGGGACTTGAGGCTGTTTTTGTTAGAGAGAAGAAGGTTGAGAGGTGATTTAATTGAGACTTATAAGAAAGTCAGAGAGTTAGATAGGTTGGACAGTGAAAGCTTTTTTCTTCAGATGGTGATGCCTAGCACGAGGGGACATAGCTTTAAATGAATAGATATAGGACAGATGTCAGAGGTAGTTTCTTTACTCAGAGAGTAGTAAGGGTATGGAATTCACTGCCAGCAACAGTAGTAGACTCACCAACTTTAAGGGCATTTAAATGATCATTGGATAGTCATATGGACAAGAACGGAATAGTGTAGGTTAGATGGGCTTCAAATTAGTTTCACAGGTCGGCACAACATCGAGGGCTGAAGGACCTGGACTACACTGTAATGTTCTATGTTATAAATGGATATTGAAAATTTTGAACAAAATCTAAATTATAGCTTGCAGTTCCAATGCTGCATGACCAGTTACTCTGAACATCCCTATCACCATTTGATTCCTAATTCCCATTTACAAACAAACAAAGGACAAGAATAGGCCACTTGGTAAGATGATGGCTCATCTGATTTTAACCCCAGCTCTACATTCCTGCATATCCCTCAATAATCTTTCATCCCCTTGGTCATCAAGAATCTATCTCCCTCTGCCTTCAAAATATTTAAAGATTCTGCATCCACTGCATTTTGAGGATGGGAATTCCAAAGACTCATAACCCTGTAAGAAATGAATGGTTTCCTGATCTTTATCTTTAACTCTGACTCTTAGTTGTAGATCCTCCCACGATAAAGCATCCTTCCCACCTGGTCAAGAGCCCTTGAGATAGTCTGTGTTTCAATTAAATCACCTCTGACTCTTTTAAACTTCAGCCTACCCTGTCTATCATTTCCACATAAGACAATCTACCCATTTCAGTCATTAGTTTAGTAAACCTTCTCTGAACTGCTTCCAAAACATAACATTCTTTCACAAGTACGCTGACCAGTACTGTACACAGTACATTTTTCTTTAACTGGTTTTGGAAATTGGGGAAAAACTCCTGCTGTAGTCAAACTAAGTACAGAGGAAGAACTAGGTAATGACCATGTCCAAAAGAAGAGAATTGACCCATCATTACTTGACATTCAATGCTGAATCCCTCATATGAGATACCTGGTGGTTTTCAGAAATTGAATGGACTAGCCATATAAATACTATGGCTAGAAGGGCAAGTCAGAGGCTGGGAATTCTGCAGAAAGTAACCCACTTCCTGACTTCCAAAGCCTGTCCATCATCTACAAGGCATGAGTCAGGGATCAGGTTGTAAATTTGCTCGCTGAGCTTGTTTGTCACTATACTAGGTAACATCATTAATGTGCCTCCGGTGAAGCGTTGGTGTTCTGTCCCACTAGCTATTTATCTGTTCTGGTCGGTGACAGCGAGTGGTAGTAGAAGGAAAATATTCTGCCTGGAAGTCTGTGGTGAGTGGTGTTCCACAGGGCTCTGTCCTTGGGCCTCTACTGTTTGTAATTTTTATGAATGACTTGGATGAGGGGATTGAAGGATGGGTCAGCAAGTTTTCAGACGACACAAAAGTTGGAAGTGTCGTTGACAGTATAGAGGGCTGTTGTAGGCTGCAGCAGGACATTGACAGGATGCAGAGATGGGCTGAGAGTTCGCAGATGGAGTTCAACCTGGATAAATGCAAGGTAATGCATTTTGGAAGGTCAAATTTGAAAGCTGAGTACAGGATTAAGGTTAGGATTCTTGGTAGTGTGGAGGAACAGAGGGATCTTAGGGTGCAGGTACGTAGATCCCTTAAAATGGCCAACCAAGTGGACAGGGTTGTTAAGAAAGCATATGGTGTTTTGGCTTTCATTAACAGGGGGATTGAGTTTAAGAGTCGTGAGATCATGTTGCAGCTCTATAAAACTTTGGTTAGACTGCACTTGGAATACAGCGTCCAGTTCTGGTCACCCTATTATGGGAAAGATGTGGATGCTTTGGAGAGGGTTCAGAGGAGGTTTACCAGGATGCTGCCTGGACTGGAGGGCTTATCTTATGAAGAGAGGTTGACTGAGCTCGGACTTTTTTCATTGGAGAAGAGGGGACCTAATTGAGGTATACAAGATAATGAGAGGCATAGATAGAGGCGATAGCCAGAGACTATTTCCCAGGGCAGAAATGACTAACACGAGGGGTCATAGTTTTAAGCTGGTTGGAGGAAAGTATAGAGGGGATGTCAGAGGCGGGTTCTTTACACAGAGAGTTGTGAGAGCATGGAATGCGTTTCCAGCAGCAGTTGTGGAGGCAGGGTCATTGGGGACATTTAAGAGACTCCTGGACATGAATATGGTCACAGAAATTTGAGGGTGCATACATGAGGATCAGGGGTCGGCACAACATCGTGGGCTGAAGGGCCTGTTCTGTGCTGTACTGTTCTATGTTCTATATCACTTCCGGTTCTTTTTCTGAGACGTTGTTCATGTACATGAGTACCAACTAGCCACCAAAAGACGTGACCAACTATCACTGGTATCCATAGACACAGATGAGGAGGGACACCAGTTCGACTGGGACAATACGTCCATCCTGGGACAGGCTAAACAAAGACCCACAGGGGAATTACTGGAGTCCTGGCATTCAAACCGGAACTCCATTAACAAACTTATCGATTTGTACCCCATTTACTAACCTCTCAGAAAAAGAACTGGAAGTGATAACACCCACCACATCAGACCAAGACAGATAAATAGCAAGTGAGACAGAACACCAACTCACTGATGATGTTACCTAGCATGGTGACAAAATCTCTAGAACAAATTACCAGCTCAATGAGCAAACTTACAACCTGATCCATAACCTGAGTTACAAATCTTCTCCAAAATGGCAAACAACTCAGGGATGTGACGGAAACACTCTCAATTTGCCTGGGTGAGTGCAGCTCCAACAACGCTCAAGAAGGTCAATAACATCCAGGACAAAGCAGTCAACTTGATCGGTTTCTCTTCCCCTGATGCACTGTGGGAGCAGCGTGTACCATCTCTAAGGTGCACTGCAGTAATTCATCAAGGTGCCCCTATTCCATGACAAATAAAAAGGCATGTTTTCTGCAATAATGGTGCTATCAAAATAAAAACATTTTTTCATTCTTATCATTATCATCTGCATTGTTCCCCTCTCCTAATCCTCCTCCACGCTCCCTAATTGAAAAGTATGCAAGTGTTCAGGGCTCCCCAATAGCAG
The DNA here is from genome assembly GCF_047496795.1 of Chiloscyllium punctatum. Classification (NCBI taxonomy): domain Eukaryota; kingdom Metazoa; phylum Chordata; class Chondrichthyes; order Orectolobiformes; family Hemiscylliidae; genus Chiloscyllium; species Chiloscyllium punctatum. The sequence continues at coordinate 35,151,112 of NC_092770.1, forward strand.
CAGTATGTTTATGATTATGTGGCATGTGTGTAATGTTTAAAATGAAAGAATTGCAAAGGTAGTGACTGCTAGGTTAATATTGCTCAGGGTACTGTGGATCAGTGAGACTTTAGGTGCATGATCAAAATATAAGTTGATTTTTTTCTCTTAAAAGAAGTGCTAGGCTAGAGATGTGAAATACTTATGAATTACAGTGTGTTTTGCCTTTGGACTAAAAAGTGCACTCTTTATTTTAGAAGTTTGACAGCTCTGAGGACTCGAACAGTGGCAAGCCAGTCTAATGCAAATCACTCCCTCTTGCAGCACAGAGACTATGTGGTTATTATCTTCCTTATCCTGCTTCAAATTATTATTAACTCTATATTCAATTAACCATGACCAGAATCAAACACAGCCATATATCAGAGCAACCTGGATCGGTTATTTTAAGGTTTGTTCTTCATTATATGTGGATCACTAACTATAAGGGTGCCAGGCATTATGTTGGACTAAATGTGCTTCTAATTTGATGACAAAATTCTTCAAAACATTTTCATTGCGTGTATGATATTATGTATATTTAATTATCTTGCAGTCAAATGCAATGCTTTAAAACAAATTCTCCATGCTCGTTGATGCTCCATATATAACTGGCTAGATACAAGGATCAATTTTTACAACTGTAGTTAAGCCAGTTTTAGCAGAAGCCATAAACTAAATAATGTGCAAACGTTAGAATACCACTAACAGCAAAAATACTCGTCCAATATACAAAAGTGCTTTTCGAATAATTTCTGAATGCTGTTTTGAGAATTCCCTGTTAACTAGTGCTTAGTTTATGAGTGTTACAGTCCCTTAAAAGAGACAAGTGAGCTTAGCATAAATGTTTAGTTGGAGTGTAAAATACTTGTATTTAAAAGGTCAAAATGTATTCTTTTGTGACAGGATGTTGAAGAATGTAAAGCAGTGCCTTCTTGATGATTTCACACTGGGGTGTGTTCAGTATATACTAATAACAAACAGGATGGGGCTGTGCCATAGGGGAAAATGCCTTATAACATTCCAAATGTGGAGTTTTGTCTTTAAGTTTATTTTGATGTCTCAAGTTGTCATGACCAAACACTGCCATTAATACCTGTATGGTAGCTTGTAAAGATAGATTTTATTCTGGTCATTTACAGTAAAATTAATCTGAACATATCTTTAACAAGTTGAGTTTATTCCTGACTTTGCATCAATTATTCCTGTTTTGTGCATGTTTGGTTATGTGTAACTTTTTTTTCTGTCCCAACCTGTAGAAATAACAGGATTGCATTGTAATTGCTATTCTTGGTGTATTATATTAAGGTTATTTCTGTAAAACTAGAAAGTGTTTAAACCAGCATCTTTCAAAATGTTATTGTTGCATCAACCTATGGTGACTGTTGAAAACAAAAACTGATTATGCTTTAAAGGACCAGTGTTGTACTTTTTATGTACTAAAAGAAGTTGGATATGTGTGATTGGAGAAAACCATTGGTGGGATCATGTGAATGTTTTATCAATTATACCTAATGTATTTATTCATAAAACAGTCTTTTGTTAACTAAGATTTATCAAAATCCTTTGTTTCCATAAATTCCGTATTTTCACAAGGTTCACTTAACCAATAAAATATCTACACAAATAAAGCAGCAAAAATATTTTCATTTATTGTCTTTGTGAGATTTACTTTTGGTTAAGTGTGGGTTGTCAATGTAATACACAGTAGTAGACAAGCAGTGAGATCTGCATCAGGCACTTAGCATTTCACTCCTTTAACAACCATTTGCAAGACAATATATATGGTCACTAACGTAACAAAAAATTTATGATCAGCTGATGTATGAGATGCATTGGCAGAAAGGCCTTGGAATCTGGCATTTTGCCTGAATCAAACTGAAATGTCACACCATTCATCCTCTTGATGTTATATTGGAACTTGAGTTAAAGGTCTTGGGAGTGTGGAATCATCTTGATTTCTTTGACATTGAACGAACAAGAAAAGGAACGAGAAAGTGAGTGAGCCTAGCCAGGTGATGCATTATTTAGTAAAACAATGGCAAGTTAGCATTTTTAGTTAATGACATAACATTAAAAATAGTCAGTAAAGACTGGCCTCACTGTCAAGCTGCCCCAGTCTGACATGGAATCTTGACACAGTGTCAACCCATCTCAGCACCTTCCATGTGAGAAAAGGAGTAGATGATTCAGCCTATCAACCTTGCTCCACCATTCAAGTCAATCGTGTCTGATCACCCACTTCAAGTTTTTTTCTTTCAATATCCAGAAAGCAACGAGGAAGAAAATAGCAATCAGGGTAAAACGTGCCTGGATCAGCATGTCCAGTCAGTCTCACTATCTGATTAAGAGTTGGCCCTTCCACATCCCTTGTGAGAGTATGGGTCTTGCTCTCCTCTGCATCCATGAGGCTCTGTGGACTATCAGCAGCAGCAGTATCATACTCCCAACACTATCCACAACCTCATGTCCTGGTACATCCATCAGGGACAGGCAATAAGTGCTGGCCGGCCGGCCAGCCAGCAACACCCACGTCCCACGAGAAAATTAGAAAATACTCAACTGTTACCATTTAGTCAGGGGATCAACCATGGTTTAATGGAGTGTGCAGGAGTAGCACCAAATATACCTAAAAGTGAGATGTCACCCTGGTGATGCTACAAACAGAATTACTTGTGTGTCAAACAGTATAAGCAGCAAGTGGTATAATTACTAGGTGATCCCAACCCACAACCAACTTATCAGATCTAAACTCTGCAGTCCTGCCACATCCAGTCGTGAATAAAGTTGGCCATTTAAACAACTCACTGGAGGACGAGGCTCCACAAATATCCTGATCCTCAATGGTGGAAGAGCTCAGCACGTCATACATTAGAGAAGGCTGAAGCTATGGAGCGAAGGTCTTATGAGGAAAGGCTGAGGGACTTGAGGCAGTTTTCATTAGAGAGAAGAAGGTTAAGAGGTGACTTAATTGAGACATAATATAATCAGAGGGCTAGATAGGGTGGACAATGAGAGCATTTTTCCTCAGATGGTGATGGCTAGCACGAGGGGACAGAGCTTTAAATTGAGGGGTGATAGATATAGGACAGATGTCAGAGGTAGTTTCTTTACTCAGTAGTTGGGGCATGGAACATCCTCATGCAACTATAGTAAGAAGAAACCAATTTTAAAGGCATTTAAATAGTCATAGTGTAGGTTGGATGGGCTTCAGATTGGTTTCACAGGTAGGCGCAACATCGAGGGCCGAAGGGCCTGTAACTCTGCTGTAATGTTCTATGAAGTTTTTGCAGCAATCTTCAACCAGAAGTGCTAGTGGATGATGGATCTCAGTCTCCTCCAGTGGTCCCTATCATCTCAGATGCCAGTCTTCAACCAATTTGATTTACTCCATGTGATATCAAGAAATTGTTGGAAGCACTAAAAACTGCAAATGCTATGGGCCCTGACAACTGACAAAAGTACTGAAGACATGCACTCCAGATTGTGCTGTACCCTTAACTATAGTAGCATTTAAGTTTAATAAAAATCTAGAATTAAGTGTGAGACCATTATCAATTTTAGAAAGACCCATCTGGTTCACTGATATCCTTCCTGGTAGGAAGGAAGGAAACTGCCATTCTCACCTGGTCTGTCCTCCATGTGACTCCAGACTCTCAGCAATGTAATCAACTCTTAACTCTATTCTGGGCAAATAAAGGTGGGCAATAAATACTGATCCAGCCAGCAATGCACATATCCTGTGAAGATAAGAAAAGAAGCAGGAGTAAACCATCTGGCCCATTGAGCCAGTTCTGCCATTCAATAAGACCATAGCTGATCTTTTTGTGGACTCGGTTCTACTTACCCACCTGCTCACCATAACCCTTAATTTCTTTACTGTTCAACAATCAATCTATCTTTGCCTTAAGAACAGTCAAGGAGGAAGCCCCAACAGGTTCACTGGGCAGGGAATTCTGCAGAATCTCAACCCTTTGGGAGATGAAGTTCCTCCTCAACTTAGACAATAGGTGCAGGAGTAGGCCATTCTGCCCTTCGAGCCAGCACTGCCATTTATTATGATCATGGCTGATCATCCTCAATCAGTATCCTGTTCCTCCCTTATCCCCATAACCCCTGATACCACTATCCTTAACAGCTCTATCCAACTCTTTCTTGAAAGTATCCAGAGACTTGGCCTCCACTGCCCTCTGGGGCAGAGCATTCCATACACCCACCACTCTCTGGGTGAAGATGTTTCTCCTCAACTCTGTTCTAAGTGGCCTACCCCTTATTTTTAAACTGTGTCTCTGGTTCGGGACTCACCCATCAGTGGAAACATGCTTCCTGCCTCCAGAGTGTCCAATCCTTTAATAATCTTATATGTCTCAATCAGATCCCCTCTCAGCCTTCTAAACTCAAGCGTATACAAGCCCAGTCACACCAATCTTTCAGCGTAAGATAATCCCGCCATTCCGGGGATTGACCTCGTGAACCTACACTGCACTCCCTCAAAAGCCAGAATGTCTTTCCTCAAATTTGGAGACCAAAACTGCACACAATATTCCAGGTTCGGTCTCACCAGGGCCCTGTACAGCTGCAGAAGGACCTCTTTGCTTCTATACTCAATCCCTCTTGTTATGAAGGCCAGCATGCTATTAGCTTTCTTCACTACCTGCTGTACCTGCATGCTTGCTTTCATTGACTGATGTACAAGAACACCTAGATCTCATTGTACTCCCCCTTTACCTAACTTGACTCCATTTAGGTAGTAATCTGCCTTCCTGTTCTTGCCACCAAAGTGGATAACCACACATTTATCCACATTAAACTGCAGCTGCCATGCATCTGACCACTCACCTAACCTGTCCAAGTCACCCTGTATTCTCCTAACATCATCCTCACATTTCACCCTGCCACCCAGCTTTGTGTCATCAGCAAATTTGCTAATATTACTTTTAATACCTTCATCTATATCATTAATGTACATTGTAAAAAGCTGCAGTCCCAGCACTGATCCCTGCGACACACCTCTGGTCACCGCCTGCCATTCTGAAAGGGAGCCCGTTTATCACTACTCTTTGTTTCCTGTCAGCCAACCAATTTTCAATCCATGTCAGTATTTTGCCCCTAATACCATGTGCCCTAAGTTTGCTCACTAACTTCCTATGTGAAAGTCCAGGTATACTACATCCACTGGATCTCCCTTGTTCATCTTCAGAGTTACATCCTCAAAAAATTCCAGAAGATTAGTCAAGCATGATTTCCCCTTCATAAATCCATGCTGACTCTGACCTATCCTGTTACTGCTATCCAGATGTATTGTAATTTCATCCTTTATAATTGACTCCAGCATTTTTCCCACCACTGAGGTCAGACTGACTGGTCTATAATTCTCTGTTTTCTCTCTCTCTTCTTTCTTAAAAAGTGGGACAACATTAGCCACCCTCCAAACCACAGGAACTGATCCTAAATCTATAGAACATTGGAAAATGATCACCAACGCATCCATGATTTCTCGAGCCACCTCCTTCAGTACCCTGGGATGTAGACCATCAGGCCCTGGGGACTTTATCAGCCTTTAGACCTAACAGTCTCTCCAGCACCAATTCCTGCCTAATATAAATTCCCTTCAGTTCAGGTCCTTCAGCCACTATTACATCTGGGAAATTGCTCATGTCTTCCCCAGTGAAGACAGATCTAAAGTACCAACTCAACTCTTCTGCCACTTCTTTGTTCCCCATAATAAATTCACCCGTTTCTGTCTTCAAGGCCCAATTTTAGTCTTAACCATTTTTTTTCCTTTTCACATACCTAAAAAAGCCTTTACTATCCTCCTTTATATTTTTGGCCAGTTTACCTTTGTACCTTATTTTTTCTTTGCGTATTTCCTTTTTAGTTATCCTCTGTTATTCTTTAAAAGCTTCCCAGTCCTCCGATTTCCCACTCATCTTTGCTATGTTATACTTTTTCCTTTTTGTCTTTATCTGGTCCTTAACTTCCCTCATCAGCCACGGCCACCCCTACCTCCCCTTAGGATTTTTCTTTCTTTTTCGAATGAATTGATCCTCCACCTTTTGCATTATACCCAGAAATACCTGCCATTGTTGTTCCACTGCCATCCCTGCTAGGGTATTGCACCATTGAACTTTGGCCAGCTCCTCCCTCATAGCTCCATAGTTCCCCTTATTCAACTGAAATATTGTAACTTCCGATTCTACCCTCTCCCTTTCAAACTGCAGATTAAAGCTTATTGTATTGTGGTCATTACCTCCTAATGGTTCATTTACTTCGAGGTCCCTGATCAAATCCGGTTCGTTGCACAAGACCAGATCCAGAATTGCTTTCTCCCTGGTAGGCTCCAGCACAAGCTGCTCTAAGAGTCCTAAGTCTGCACCCCCTCCCCCCCCCCCGCCCCAATGTTGAGGCTATGTTGTCTTGTTCTAGTTTCACCCACCAGTGGAAACAATTTCCCTGTTTCTATCTTATCTATTCCTTTCATAATTTTACATGTTTCTAGAAGATTCCCCTCTCATTCTTCTAAGTTCCAGTGAGTACAGTCCCAATCTACTCAGTCTCTCCTCATAAACCAACCCCCTTCAATTCCAGAATTAACCTAGCGAACCTCCTCTGCACCCTTTCCAGTGTCAGTCCATCCTTTCTCAAGTAAGGAGATCAAAACTGTACACAGTACTCCAGGTGTGGCCACACCAGCATTCTATATAACTGCAACATAATCTGTTTTTTAAACTCCATCCCTCTTGCAATGAAGGACAATATTCCATTTGCTTTCCTAATTACGTGTTGTACCTGTCAACCAACTTTTTGTGATTCATGCACAAGGACACCCAGGTCCCTCTGCACAGCAGCAAGCTGCAACTTTTCACCATTTAAATAATCGTCTATTTTGTTGTTATTCCTACCAAAATGCATGACTTCACATTTACCAACATTGTACTCCATCTGCTAGACCTGTGCCCACTCACTTAACTTATCTACATCCTTCTACAAATTTCCAATGTCCTCTGCACACTTTGCTCTACCCACTCACTTTAGTGTCATCTGAGAACTTTGATACCCCACACCTGCTCCTCAACTCTATATCATCTGTGTAAATTGTAAACAATTGTGGTCCCAACACTGATCCCTGAGGCATACCCCACTAGCCACTGATCAACAACCAGAAAAACACCCGTTTATCCCACTTCTGGCAACTGTTAGCTAAACGATCTTCTATCCATGCTAATACATTACCCATAATACTGTGCATCTTTATTTTATGCAGCATCCTTTTGTGCGGCACCTTGTCAGATGCCTTCTGAAAATCTAGATGCACCACATGCATCAGTTTCCCATTGTCCACTGTGTTCATAATGTCCTCAAAGAATTCCAGTAAATTAGTTAAACCTATCTTTCATGAACCCAAACTGCTTCTGCCCAATGGGATAATTTTAACCAGATGTCTCGCTATTTCTTCCTTAATGATGGATTCAAACATTTTTCCCAGAAAAGAAGTGAAGCTAATAGGTCTATAATTACCCATCTTGTCTACCTCCTTTTTTTTGTAAATATATTTATTAGCAATTTTTTTAACTTTACAAACGTATAAAATTTTTGAAAAATACAATCAACAACAAATATCAGTTTAATAAAAAGAAAAAACCCACAAATTACAATACAACTACTGTCTACTAACTATTAACCTACCCTATAATACAAAACAAACCCTAACACTGTGCAAAGCAATACCAAAAAAAACCCCACAAAATACAGAACAACTATGCTCAGCGCAAAGCTCCCAAACAAAGGAATGGGAGCATTGTACATATACTTGTATTAACTAAAGAGACCCCCTCCAGGGCCCAGGGCTTGACAAATCTAACTATCCTGGTTAAACAAACACCATAGTTAAGACAACTGATGAATCAATTTCCAAATAACTCAAGTAGGGCTGCCATGTCTTATAAAAATCATCTGTAAAAAGGTCCAAGGGAATGTGCTCCATAATTAATTCCTGCCATCCCAGCAAGCCCGGCGGGTTCTCTGACACCCAATTCATCAGAATATTTTTCCTTGTATTATGCAAGAATATTAAATAGTTTCTTCCCATGCCTGTCTAAAGTTGGTAAATTCAGTAGACCTAAGAGGAGAGATATCGAGTCTACTTTGACTTCAGTCCTCAATACCCTCCCTATCTCTCCCGCCACAGAACTCCAATAAACACGGAGCCTGTGGCATGTCCAGAAGGAATGGGGCAGAGTACCTACACTTATTTTACATTTGGAGCACACTAAAGATGCTCCTTTTTTAAAATTTGCCAGACGGTCTGGTGCCAGCTGAGCCCTGTGCAGAACTTTTAACTGTGTAGCACATGTCCAATTACAGATTGAGATCTTTCGAGTATTCTCCCATATGTTCTCCCATGTTTCAGAAGAGATCTCCACTCCCAGCTCTTGCTCCCAGGCTTCACATAACTGGTTAATATCCTGCCAGGCCCTGCCACCCAGCAGGTGATAGAAGGCACTAACCAAAAGGGTGCTTGTGGAACATAGTAACAACCTCTCTGAATCGGCCTTATAGGGCTCAGTGAGAAGGGTAGTCTTCTGGATGAAATCCCTAACCTGAAAAAAACGGAAAAGATCTCTGCTAGGTAACCTGTATTTGTAGCTCAGTTGCTCAAAAGACATCATAACCTCCCCCTCAAGCAAGTCTCCCAAACTAGAAACTCCTCTCGCTGCTCATAGTTTGAACCCTGAGTCCATTATCCCTGGTCGGAACCCTGGCATGGCAAGTACAGGTGTAAGTGGTGAAGTCTTGGATAAACAACCCTCACTCTGACGCATCACCCTCCATGCCTTGACTGTACTAATGACAATGGGGTTCCGGCAGTGGTCCATAACTGTCCTCATCTTATTCATGAACAACAGGTCAATAAGAGGGCACTTTGCCTGGGAGGCCTCAATATCCAGCCATATTGAGTTTGGATCGTTAACTACCCAATCACTGACAGAGGACAGCAGGGAACTCAATTGATACCTCCTGATGTCTGAGAAATCAACTCCTCCCACTCCATGAGGCAACTGCAATTTAGTAAGTTTGATGAGGGGCAGCCCACAATGCCAGACAACGGAATCAAACCATCCCAAAAGCTTCTGCAACGTTGACCTGGAAAATATTATAGGGAGTATGCACATGGGATAAAGCAAACGAGGAAGAACATTCATCTTAATTAGAGATATTCGGCCCAGTCATGAAATTGGAAGAGCCTCCCATCTCTGGAGATCTCGCCTAATATTGTCGAGCAAGTGAGCAACGTTAGTCCGGAATAACAGATCAGACTTGGGGGTAATAAAAATGCCTAGGTATCGGAACCCTGCCCGTGACCACTTAAAAGGGAACTTAGGGCCACCTTCAACTTCTGGCACATCCTTAAGGTTCCCCAAAGGCATAGCCTCCGATTTTGCAAAGTTAATCTTATATCCTGAAATAGCCCTAAATGAATTGATACATTGTATCAAATGGGATACGGAGGTGATCGGGCTCGATAAAAACACAAGGACATCATCCGCGTACAGTGTAATCTTGTGTGTCCTCAATCCCGCTTCCGGAGCAGTTATTTGGACGTTCTGAAGAATGGCCTCTGCCAGCGGCTCTATCACCAACATAAACAACAACGGTGAGGGAGGGCAGCCTTGCCGACTACCCCGACCAATCCTAAAATTCCCAGACTTCACCCTGATGGTGATGACCGCGGCCAGAGGGTGGCAATATAAAACCTCCGTCTGGATTAGAGTGGTGCTGGAAAAGCACAGCAGTTCAAGCAGCATCTAAGGAGCAGGAAAATCGACATTTCGGGCAAAAACCCTTCATTAGGAATAGAGGCAGGGAGCCTGCAGTGTGGAGTGATAAATGAGACTGGGGTGGGGGTGGGGAGAAAGTAGCATAGAGTACGATAGGTGAATGGGGGTGGGGATGGAGGTGACAGGTCAGAGAGGAGGGTGGAGTGGATAGGTGGAAAGGAAGATAGGCAGGTAGGACAGGTCATGGGGACAGTGCTGAGCTGGAAGTATGGAACTGGGGTGAGGTGGGGGAAGGGGAAATGAGGAAACTGGTGAAGTCCACATTGATGCCCTGGGGTTGATGTGTTCCAAGGCGGAAGGTGAGGCGTTCTTCATCCAGGCGTTCGGTGGTGAGGGAGCGGCGGTGAAGGAGACCCAGGACCTCCATGTCCTCGGCAGAGTGGGAGGGGGAGTTGAAATGTTGGGCCACGGGGCGGTGTGGTTGATTGGTGCGGGTGTCCCGGAGATGTTCCCTAAAGCGCTCTGCTAAGAGGTGTCCAGTCTCCCCAATATAGAGGAGACCAGATCGGGAGCAACAAGTACAATAAATGATATTGGTGGATGTGCAGGTAAAATGTTGATGGATGTGGAAGGCTCCTTTAGGACCTTGAATGGAGGTGAGGGAGGAGGTGTGGGCGCAGGATTTGCAATTCCTGCGGTGGCAGGGGAAAGTGCCAGGATGGGAGGGTAGGTGTGGACCTGACCAGGTAGTCTTGGAGGGAACGGTCTTTGCGGAAGGCGGAAAGGGGTGGGGAGGGAAATATATCCCTGGTGGTGGGGTCCGTTTGGAAGTGGTGGAAATGTCGGCGGATGATTCGGTTTGCAAAATTGGAGGCTATGCCTTTGGTAGGGTGGAAGGTGAGCACCAAGGGGGGTTCTGTCCTTGTTACGGTTGGAGGGGTGGGGTCTGAGGGCGGAGGTGTGGGATGTGGACGAGATGCGTTGGAGGGCATCTTTAACCACGTTGGAAGGGAAATTGCAGTCTCTAAAGAAGGAGGCCATCTGGGGTGTTCTATGGTGGAACTGGTCCTCCTGGGAGCAGATATGGTGGAGGTGGAGGAATTGGGAATACAGGATGGCATTTTTGCAGGAGGTAGGGTGGGAAGAGGTGTAATCCAGGGAGCTGTGGGAGTCGGGTTTGTAAAAAATGTCGGTGACAAGTCGGTCATTAATGGAGATGGAGAGGTCCAGGAAGGGGAAGGAGGTGTCAGAGATGGTCCAGGTGAATTTAAGGTCGGGGTGGAATTGTTGGTGAAGTTGATGAATTGCTCAACCTCCTCGCGGGAGCACGAGGTGGCGCCCATGCACTCATCAATGTAGCGGAGGAAGAGGTGGGGAGTGGTGCCGGTGTAATTACAGAAGATGGACTATTCTATGTAGCCAACAAAGAGGTAAAAACAATGACTGCAGATGCTGGAAACCAGATTCTGGATTAGTGGTGCTGGAAGAGCACAGCAATTCAGGCAGCATCCAAGGAGCAGCGAAATCGACGTTGCGGGCAAAAGCCCTTCATCAGCTTTATTCCTGATGAAGGGCTTTTGCCCGAAACATCGATTTCGCTGCTCCTTGGATGCTGCCTGAATTGCTGTGCTCTTCCAGCACCACTAACCCATAGCCAACAAAGAGACAGGCATAGCTGGGGCCCATACGTGTGCCCATGGCTACCCCTTTGGTCTGGAGGAAGTGGGAGGATTCAAAGGAGAAATTATTAAGGATGAGGATCAGTTCAGCCAAACGAATGAGAGTATCAGTGGAAGGGTACTGGTGGGGACGTCAGGAGAGGAAGAAACGGAGGGCTTGGAGGCCCTGGTCATTGCGGATGGAGATGTAGAGCAATTGGATATCCATGGTGAAGATGAGGCGTTGGGGGCCAGGAAAATGGAAGTCTTGGAGGAGGTGGACGGCATGGGTGGTGTCTCGAACGTATGTGGAGAGTTCCTAGACTAGGGGGATAGAACAGTGTCGAGATAGGTAGAGATGAGTTCAGTGGGGAAGGAGCATGCTGAGACAATGGGTCGGCCAGGGTGGTCAGGCTTGTGGATCTTGGGAAGAAAGTAGAATCGGGCGGTGCAGGGTTTCCGGACTATGAGGCTGGAAGCTGTGGGTGGGAGATCTCCTGAGGTGATGAGGTTCTGTATGGTCTCGGAGATGATGGTTTGGTAATGGGGGGATGAGGTCATGGTCGAGGGGTCCACATCCATCAAAGTTTTACCTGCACATCCACCAATATCATTTATTGTATCAGTTGCTCCCAATGCGGTCTCCTCTACATTGGGGAGACTAGATGCCTCCCAGCAGAGCGCTTTGGGGAACATCTCCGGGACACCCGCACCAATAAACCCCACCATCCTGTGGCCCAACATTTCAACTCCCCCTCCCACTCTGCCGAGGACATGCAGGTCCTGGGCCTCCTCCACTGCTACTCCCTCACCACCCAACGCCTGGAGGAAGAACGCCTTGTCTTCCTCCTCGGAACACTTCAACCCCAGGGTATCAGTGTGAACTTCACCAGTTTCCTTATTTCCCCTCCCCCCACCTTACCCCAGTTCCAACCTTCCAGCTCAGCACCATCCCCATGACCGGGCCTACCTGCCAATCTTCCTTTCCAACTATCCACTCCACCCTCCTCTCTGACCTGTCACCTTAATCCCCACCCCCATTCACCTATTGGACTCTATGCTACTTTCTCCCCACTCCCACCCCCATCTAATTTATCTCTCCACTCTGCAGGCTCTCTGCCTCTAGAGTCATTCCTGATGAAGGACTTTTGCCCGAAACGTCGATTTTCCTGCTCCTGGATGCTGCCTGAACTGCTGTGCTTTTCCAGCACCACTCTAATCCAGACTCAGGTTTCCAACATCTGCAGTCCTCGTTTTTACCTATATAAAACCTCCACCCATCTAGCAAAGACTCCACCCAACCCATGTTCTAAGACATAAAAAAGATACGACCGTTCCACCCGGTCAAATGCTTTCTCTGCATCTAAGGAAATCACCAACCCCTGAACCTGGACCACATTCAGCAACCTTCTAATATTAATAGAGGACCTAATGCCCCTTATAAAGCCTGTCTGGTCCTCTTTAATAAGATGGGGCAACACCCTTTCCAATCTCAGCGCCAGGATCTTGGACAGAATCTTGAAAGCTGAATTTAATAGAGAGATGGGTCTGTATGAGGCACAATCCTCAGGAACCTTCCCCTTCTTAAGAATTAAGGAAATATTAGCTTCTCTCAAAGATGGTGGTAGGCTTTCATGCATATAGGAGTGATTGTACATCTCCAACATTGGCCCTGACAGAATCCCTATAAACTCCTTATAAACGTCTCCCAGGAGACCATCAGGACCAGGCACTTTCCCACTCTGAAGTTGCCTAGCTGCCTCCTGTATTTCCTGAACTGTCAAGGGGGCATTATGGAGAAAGGCCTGTTCCAATTTTACCCCTGTGAGGTCCAGGTTCTTATAAAAGGTCTCCATTTTAGCCCTCCTGTCTTCACAACCTTCAGACCAATACAATTCAGAGTAAAAGCTCCAAAAAGCATCATAAATCTTTTTAGCATCATATGTAAGGACCCCGGCGCTGTCTCTGATTGCAGTAATGGATCGGGGAGCATGTTTTTTCCTAGTCAGGTATGCTAAATACTTCCCTGGCCTACCCCCATATTCGAACAGTATCTGTCTAGCAAAAGCAAGTTCTTTCTTTGCGTTTTGTGTCAGTATTGAATTCAAGGCAGCCTAAAGGGCCGTGATCCGCTGTAGCTTAGTCACTGAAGACCATGCAAAAGTCCACGGCTTTCAACCATGTTTCAAGTAGACGCTGCTGTTCCTCCTTCTGTCGTTTCTGGCTAGCCAAGTAGGAAATAGCTAATCCCCTAGCAAAGGCCTTAGCACTCTCCCATAGTATGGACAGACTACTAGCCATGCCTGAGTTGATAGTCAAGAATTCCTGAAACTCCTTCAAAAAGTATTCCACAAATTTGGAATCCTTAAGGAGAAAAGGGTCCAAACGCCAGTGCCGCAAACCTAATCCCTTGCTCTTGGCCTTAACCGCGTGATCAGAGATAGCTATATTCCCAATTTTACAACCCATAATCGAATCCAGAAGGGCTGAGGGAGCCAGAAAGCGGTCAATCCTCGTGTGACATTTATGTGGGTTTGAAGAAAAGGTGAAGTCCCTGACGGTAGGGTGAAGACATTTCCAAATATCCACCAGCCGCAACTCCTCACATAAGTCAACCACCTGCTTGGCCTGCAAAGAAATACTTGGGGGCCCACAAGGCATCCTGTCCACTGTTGGATCCAAAAGATAATTAAAATCCACCCCTATAATAACGTGCTGTGTTCCAAAAGCACTCAACTTACAGAAAGCACGAATCAAAAATTTGAGAGGATGTGCCAGAGGACAGTAGACGTTTAAAATGCCATATTCCTCCCCATGTATCAGGGTTTTAAGTACCCTCAGATGCTGCCTGAACTGCTGTGCTTTTCCAGCACCACTCTAATCCAGAAACCGGTTTCCAGCATCTGCAGTCATTATTTTTACCTAGGGTTTTAAGTATCACAAACCATCCCTGCTCATCTTTCACCTGCTCTAATAATGTGAACGGAAGAGTTTTCTGGATAAGTACCGCCACTCCCCTACTTTTAGTAGTAAAGGATGAAAAGAACACCTGGTCATAACCCCCCTGTTGTAATTTCAGGTGTACCCCATCATCAAGATGGGTTTCCTGCAACAAAGCGATATCAACCCTTTCCCTCTTAAGTCTAGAAAGCACTTTTTTTCCTTTTAACAGGCAAATGACTTCCCTCAATGTTCCAGGTACACCATTTAATAAGACACTTAGCCATATCCCCTTTCAGAGACCCTTAAACCCCTCAGAGGGAGAGCCCTGCTTACAAAGCGCCGAGCATAAGTAAATAAAGACTCATAGAATCGAAAAACTATACATCATAACTATAAACAACTATTGCTACCAAAAAAACTACAAAGAAAACCAACTATAAAACCTTGAATGGAAGACCCTTCCCCTGCCCATAGGGGGCATGCACCCTACCCATCCCCTCCTTCACAGCTTCTTCAAACCCGGACTGTGTCCCAGCCTTAGGCCAGAAAAAAATCAAGGAGATGATCCTTAAATCAAAAGACAGTCAGGATGAGCACTCCACCCATCCCTGGCTTCATGTCACCCCAACTTGTGACTAAAAGAGAAACAGAACAAACAAAACAAAAGGGGGAGAGACAACAAAGAACATCCACAAAATTTCCCATCAGAAAATCCAGGTATTAAAAAAATAGGAACAACTTATTCCAAAGTCTTTCCCCCCTTTTGAAAAAGGAAATTGTTAGGGAGAAAGAAAGGAATAAAAAAAGGGAAAACATGGGGAAAGATAGAAAAAAGAACAAACATTAACCGTATTCTTCAGGCCAATCCGTCTATTTTAAAGTGTCCACAAAGTTTTTAGCTTTATCCGCTGAGTCACATGTATAAACCGAGTCCTCTTGGCTGAAATGGAGCACTGCGGCGTATCTCATGGAGTACTAGATGCCCAGGTTCCTCAGCCTCTTTTTAACTTCATCGAATTACAGCTGCAGAGAAATCCTTGAAAAACATGATTTTTGACCCCTTGTACAGCAGCGCCTGCGGATCTTTTCCCAAGAATCTGGAAACTTCTATGACTTTTTGCTTGTCCTTATATGAGTGGAAGTGCACTAGAACCTGGTGGGGGCACTGCATTGGCACTGACCTGTGCACTGTAACCTGATAAGCCCTTTCAATCTACAGCCTGCTGGACTTGATGTGAAGGCCCAAAAACTTCAGCAGCCAGTTTTCAAAGAAGCTAACTGGCTGCTCACTTTCCGCATCTTCAGGAAGCCCAACAATTCGGAGATTTTTCCTCCGACCTCGATTTTCGAGGTCGTCGATATGGTTTCGCAAGGCCCGTACTTCTCGCTCCAGCACCTGGATCCGACTGGATGAGGACTCCATCGCAGCTTCCGAAACCTTAGTTCGACCCTCCACCTCCTTCAGCCTCACCCCGAGGCCCTGGATCTCCTGCTCGTGCTTCTGCAGCATGGATGCAATAGGTTGCACCTGGGCACGAATCTCCCCACAGATCTCCTCCATTGCAGCCCCAAATTTCAAGATAAGTCTCTCCAGCGCTGCAGCCAATTCCTGTGAGTCTGTCAGGTCCCTGGGAGGGGGTGGTGGTGGAGGGGGGTGGGGGTGGTGTGGAGGGGAGGGTGGTGGTCAGGAGAGGCTGCTACTGCTGCAGTCCCTGGTGGGATAGGTGCTGCAGGGGAGTGTCCTCCCTGCTGCTGTTCCCTTGTTCCTTTTCCCTTTGGCATCCTTCCCACTCCCAAATGTTAACAAATATGTGTTCTGTAAGGTTTTAAACTAATAATTCCACCACATAAGTTGGCCAGGGATGGCAAAAAGCACCAGTATGCCTTGGCTGTTAGGCAGAGCTGTCCACAACAGTTCTACAGAATCACCACCATCTTGCCGAGTGCATTCTACCTCCTTTCTTAAACAGTGGCGTTACAGTTGCTGTCTTCCAATCTGCCGGAACCTCCCCAGAGTCCACCAAATTTTGGTAAAATACTCTGACTGCATCTGCTATCTCCCCTGCCATCTCTTTTAGTACCCTGGGATGCATTCCATCAGGGCCAGGATATTAGTCTACCGTTAGCCCCATTAGCTTGCCCAATTGCCCAAGACTACCTCTTTAATGATAATATTTCTAGGTCCTCACTTGTCATAGCCTCCTTGTCATCAATTATTGTCACATTATTTGTGTCTTCCACTGTGAAAACTAACACACAATACCTGTTCAACACCTCAATCATTTCCTCATTTCCTGTTATTAAATCACCCTACTCATTGCAAATGGACCAGTGTTTACCTTAGCCACTCTTTTTCGTTTTATATATTTACAGAAACTTTTGCGATATATTCTGAGCTAGTTTACTCTCATAATCCATCTTCCTTGTTTTTCATAGCTTTTTTTTGTGGCTTTCTGTTGACCTTTAAAGATTTCCACTCCCCTTATTTCCCACTAATTTTTGCCAATTTGTAGCATTTAATTTTAATTTGATACCCTCCTTTATTTCCTTAGTTATCCATGGCTGATTTTCCCGTTTCCTTTTTAACTGAACACTGAAAAATTGCTTTAAAAGGCGTCCACTATTTCCCAATTGTCCCACCATATGGTCTTTGCTTCCAGTCTACCTTAGACAGCTCCTCCCTCATTTCATTGTAGTCTCCTTGGTTTAAGCACAAGACACTGGGATCGAATTTTACTTTATCCTCCATCTGTATTTTAAATGCATCGATCAGCACTACATGTGCCAGAGCTGCTTTCAATACCTCTAACTTGAGCACCAGTTATGGAGTTTGAGTGAGGTCTGGAGATACTGAAGAGCATCCAGGAGAATGAGAATTGGATAGTGTGTACAAGATGATGGTCACCCCAGATTATAAAAGGGTGCAGGCAGCGTATGGGTGACCACTGCATGCAAGCATAATCTGAGGCAGGCAATGCAGGAGTCACCTAAGGCCATCCCAATAGTCAACCAGTGTTCTGTGCTAAATTCTAGTGACCGTGATAATGCCTCAGGGAATTGCACCCAAAGCTAATCCCACAGCACCGCATGACACTGAGCTGCACAGTGGGAGGAAAAGACGGTTAGGACTATACTGATAAGGGACTCAATTGTTAAGAAAACAAAGAGGCAGTTCTGCAGCTGCTTTAGTGACAACAGGATGGTGTGGTGCCTCCCTGGTGCAAGGATCCTGCAGATTACTGAGCGGTTGCAGAGCACTGGGGGGGGACGTAAGAGAGATGAGGTCCTGAAGGTTGAATTTAGGGAGTCAGGAGCCAGATTGATAGCCAATGCCTCAAAGGTAGTAGTCTCTGGATTAATATTTAATAGGTAGTTTAATATGTGACTGGCGAAGAATATTGGAGGGAGGTTTTTAGATTTCTGAATAACTGGGACCGTTTCTGGGGAAGGTGGGACCCGTTCAAGATGGATGATCTTCACCCAGTGACAGGACCAATATTCAGCGGGTGGTTTTGCGAGCATTGTTGGGTGTACTTTAAACCAGTTTGGCAGAGGGCTGGGAACCTAAGGGGAGGCTCTGAGTTAGCTAGAGTGGGTTTGAGCTTAAGGAAAATGAGAATAAAGACAGTGAGATCAGTGGAATAAATATATAAGAAAATATTTTCAAGACAGACTGGTGTATCTTCAAAGTGATGTTTTTCAAAGAAAATTTGTAAGTGTGATATGCAGATTTAATTGAAAATTCAACCACTACTCAATGCAGATTATATACAACAGAAGTCAGGCATAGCCTTTAGACAGTAGCTTACAAGTAAGCTGCCTATTTACTATTTGTTTTCATTGTAACTAATATTCATTTGCTATTGTGCTTTCATCCCACTGTAATTGATAAGAGTATCACTTCTTCCTAATAGACTATTTATTCATAAGATTGATGGGGCAGTAACTGGGGATGAAGCCAAATTATTCATCAACACAATGAGCTGTATTGAATGAAATGGGAGGAACTCACTAAGAATTACTGTCCTATAAAAGCAGTAAGTATGCTAACAGGGAGATATGTCTTTGCTTCCTCCTTGGGCAAACTTTTAGGTATTCAAATGGACTTTCAATCACAAACTCCTGAAATTTTATTCATAACATTCGATATGAAGGTCCTATTTATCAAAGTAGTTTGAAAATGCATTTACAGAAAGAGGGACAGTGATCAGTGAGATAGCCCTCCTTGCTTCTCAGTGCAGACTCTGCCCATTTGACAAGCACAAAGTGAGCATGAGGGGAACTGGCTGGAGAACAGGGTCTTGGAAAGGGCAGGAGCAAAGGAAGAGCAGAAGCTTCCTCTAGTTGCTGCTGATTTGATTGATAGAAATCGATTTCTGATCATCCAGAGTAGGCCTCCCTTTGTCTCACTGAGGTGTTTCTACTGAATCTTCATGGATCTGTGGTATCTATTTGAAAGCCGTTCTCAGGAGAATGTTTAAGATCTTTTTCCTCTATGATTGGGGGACACACCTTCCAAACCCATGACCACTTCCATCGAGAAGGACAAGAGCAGCAGCCATCACTTGCAAGCTCCCCTCCAAGCCAACCATCATCCTGACTTAGGAATATATTGCCATTCCTTCACTGTTGCTGGGTCAAAATCTGGAATTCCCTCCCTAAGAGCATTGCAGGTCCACCTACAGCACATTGGCTGCAGTGGTTCAACATGACAGCTCACCACTACCTTCTCAAGAGGCAACTAGGGTTGGGCAATACTTGCTCGCCAGCCAGCAGCATCCAGATCCTGTGAGCACTTATTGCCAAAAAAAATTCATTAAAGGGAACATTGGCAGGAGTTGTGATATTGCAAAGGAGATTGTTCAGGAGTTTATATGCGAGAGATTTTTAGATATTGCTGAACAGAAGTTGGTAATGTTACTACCCATTGTTTGCTGGGCTACTGGCTGGACCATGGTCAGTGGCCAGCATTGTGCAGGAATGTTATGGAGAGCAGTGGCTTAAGTAGAATGTCCAGCATCAACCCAGGGTGTTCTTGGCTGTTTGTCACTTTACTCGATTATTAATGCAAAATACTGGGCCAATACAGGAAAGGTGTTCTTAAACATGAAAGGGTTCAGAAAAGATTTACAAGGATGTTGCCAGGGTTGGAGGGTTTGAGCTACAGGGAGAGGCTGAACAGGTTGGGGCTGTTTTCCCTGGAGCGTCGGAGGCTGAAGGGTGACCTTTTAGAGGTTTATAAAATCATAAGGAACATGGATAGGGTAAATAAACAAAGTATTTTTGCCAGCATAGGGGAGTCCAAAAATTCGAAGGTATAGGTTTAAGGTGAGAGGGTCAGGATTTAAAAGGAACCTAAGGGGCAACATTTTCACCCAGAGGGTGGTACGTGTATAGAACGAGCTGCCAGAGGAGGTGGTGGAGGCTGGTACAATTACAACATTTAAAAGCCATCTGGTTGGGGATATGAATAGGAAGGGTTTAGAGGGATATGGACCGGGTGCTGGCAAGTGGGACTAGATTAATTTAAGATATCTGGTCAGCATGGACGAGTTGGACCAAAGGATCTGTTTCCGTGCTGTATGACTTTATGACTATATAATCCAGAGAAAATGAGTTCAAGTCCCATAGTGACGGGTTGAGAATTAGAATTCAGTTTGAATAAATTGGTAACAGTGATAAAATTCTCTAGATTATTGATTGAAGTGAATTATATACCTGAGGGAAGGGAACTGTGACTGCTGTCCTGTCTAGTCTGCATTGCACCCAGTCCCAGGTCAACGTTAAACTGGTCCAATGGCTTTGTCAAAATCACTGGTGCAATGGTTCAAGATGACAGTTCATCACCAACACCTTCTCAGGCTGGAAGGGGTCATAAACCGTGGCCTTGACAATACTTATCCTGTGACAGATCAATGCAGAGAATGCTGAAGGATTGAATTTAATAAAATCAAACATCTTGTTGTGAAATGTGTTGCATTAACAGTAAGAGAAACCAGCTAGATCAGATGTCTGGCATCAGTGTGAATTTTCAGCTTAGTTTGTCCTCAGGCTTTTATACATGAACTCAGCTGCACAAGCTGTTAGTTTCTGCTCTGTTACCTGTCATATGTGATTAGATGAGGCTGTAAAGTCAAACAGAAAGAGAAGATGTAAAACGTCAGTTCACTGATTCCAATCTGATCATAGTCTTTCCCCAACAGTGGATCATTTGATAAGAGTTACTTTGAACTCTCCTCAGTAAAGGGTTTGCATCAAATATTAATACTCATCGAGTATTCATACTCATCAAATAACTGCAATGCAGTGAGACTGATCAGAAAGTGAAACTGAGAAGGTTACATTTTCTAACATAATGCAGAAATAATGAAGGTTTTTAATTTTGAAGGGAAAGGTTTGAGAGGAATAAATTCCACTAATTGGAGAGTCATCACTGAAATATTAGTTTAAGATTGATTCAATCCTGACTTTGTAATTAAACCAGCCGACAAGGGTACCACTGTTGTTGTCTGGTTTATTGACCTCTACATTATGGAGACTGCGTACCTCCTCCTATCTCTCCTGGACTATGACCCCATCATAGAACACCAGGCCATTGTGCCAATAATGGTCTCTAATCTTACTTCACCTGGTGATCTCATCCCTCACGACCTCCAAGCTCATAGTCCCCTAATCCCACACACCTCATTTTACATCCTTCCCAAAATCCACAAACAGGACTCCTCAAGCAGACCCATTATTTCTGCCTGCTCCTGCCTCACACAATTCATCACTTCCTACCTCGACTCGATTTTTTTCTCCCCTTATCCAGTCTCCTCCCACTTGCATTCCCAATACCTCTGACACTTAATGTGAGTTTCAGAATTTCCAGTTCATGTGCTTCAGCCACCTCCATTTCACCACAGAATCATAGAGATGTACAGCATGGAAACAGTCCCTTTGGTCCAATTCATCTATGCTGACCAGATATCCCAAATTAATTCAATCCCATTTGTCAGCATCCGGCCCCATTATCTCTAAACCCTTCCTATACATATGCACAACCAGATGCCTTTTAAATGCTGTAATTGTACCAGTCTCCACCACTTCCTCTGGCAGCTCATTCCATACATGTACCACCCTCTGCATGAAAAAGTTGTCCCTTAGGTGTCTTTTCTTTCCCATTTCACCCTAAACCTATGCCCTCTCATTTTGGACTCCTCCATCCCAGGGAAAATACCTTTCTATTTACCTATCTGTGCCCCTCATGATTTTATGAACCTCTATAAGGTCACCCCTCTGCCTTTGATGCTCCAGGGAAAACAGCCCCAGCCTATTCAGTCTTCAACCTTGGCAACATCCTTGTACATCTTTTCTGAACCCTTTCAGGTTTCACAACATCCTTCTGATAGCAAGGAGACCAGAATTGCACACAGTAATCCACAAGTGGTCAAATCAAAGTCCTGTACAGCTGCAACATGACCTCCCAACTCCCATACTCAATGCACTGTCCAATAAAGGAAAGCATACAAAATGCCTTCTACACTATCTTATTGACCTGGGACTCCATTTTCAAGGAACTATGAACCTGCACTCCAAGGTCTGTTTGTTCAGCAACGCTCCCCAGGACCTTACCACTAAATGTATAAGTACTGCCCTGATTTTCCTTCCCAAAAATGCACCACATCAGGATAGTCTCAGGGCTCTCGCTTTTTCGGGGAAGAAAGGCCTGAACCATCCCTATGCGTCCTCGGCCTCCTCCGCCTGGCCGAGCTCATCCTCACTCTGAACAACTTCTCTTTTTTCTTCAAATCAGGGAGTGGCCATGGGTACTGCATGGGCCCCAGTCATGCCTGAGTCTTTGAGATTTGATAAGGTATTTTCTTTAACTAATTTGTTCCATTTAGACAAAGGTTCTGAGGAAGGGTCATTCAACTCTACTTTCTCTCACAGATGATGCCAGACCTGCTGAGCTTTTCCAGCAACTTTTATTTTTATTTCTGTGAGGATTTGGTAGGAAATGTATTCCCAGGTTTGAAAGTAATTGTCCTGCGCAGAACTGAAAGAGAACACTCTGTTCTAGATGTCATCTTTCAGATGAGATCATAGAATCCCTATAGTGTGTACGCAGGCCATTTGGCCCATCAATCCTCCAAATTCTCCTGTGGAAAAGAAGTTTCTCCTGACATTAGTGATTATATTTCTGGCACACAAAAGTGGAAACATTGTTTTTCTATGTTAACCCTATTAAGCCTCTGATAATCTTATTGCAGTATTCCTAGTATTCCCAGAAAACAACAAGCAGACTGGCCAGAATAAAGGCTGAAGAATCCTCATCCTCCAGGAGTTCTTGGACACAGTCCAATCCTGTCTTCATATCATCCAGGATATGGTCTTCATATCATCCAGGAGCTCCAAGATGTTTGAGTGAAGTCTGCAACTCCCTCCAGCTGTCTTTGTCTAGTTCATGACTCCAAATGGCATGTCATTATTTCTTGGATCTCGGTCAAATACAATAACTTGATAAAGGACCAGAGGGAAGGTGAACAATTTTATCAATATAACGAGTTGCTTTGATCTGGAATACACTGCCTGAAAGACGATTTCAGAGCAATTTTCAAAAGAGAGTTGGAGAAATACAGTGTGATAGGATAACACAGGAACATGACTCCTCCTCTTCCTTTGCACAAAAACCAAAACCCTGTGAATGCTGGAAATCTGAAATAAAGCCACAGGGAGTGCTTGAGAAACTCAACAGGTCTGGTAGCATCTGTGGAGTAAGAAACAGAGGTAATGATTCAGCTTTATGCCCTTTCATCAGACCTGGGAAAATTAGAAATGATGATTTGAGATGATGTGAGAAAGGGGATTCATGGAATCTGGAGAAAATGGAAATCTACATCAGGAAGAAGGACAGGAGCTGTTAAAGATCCTGAACCCGCAGGGTTCCACCTGCCATGTGTTCATTCAGAGAGGTGAGGACAGGTTGGATCAGGCCCTAAGGCTGTAATGGACACCAGTGAACAGCTGAGCAAGAAAGCAACTCTGTTCCCAAGGACATTCGTCAAGGTTATAGTGATGTATGCCTGTCCCACAAATCCTCCACCATCTCCAAACATTTACTTTTGTTGTTACTGTCATGAGGTTTCAAACTGTTCCCCCACATTTCACAATGTGGGGAAGACAACATTGTGAACAGTGAGTACAACAAATTAGGGAAAGAGACGGCTGGAAAATGGGAAGCCTTGAGAATTGAGATAACAAGAATCCAGAGAAAGTATATTCCTGTCAGGGTGAAAGGGAAGGGTGGTAGGTACAGGGAATGCTGGATGACAAAAGAAATTGAGGGTTTAGTTAAGAAAAAGAAGGGAGCATTTGTCAGGTATAGACAGGATAGATCGAGTGAATCCGTAGAAGAGTACAAAGGAAGTAGGAGTACAGTTAAGAGGGAAATCAGGAGGGCAAAACGGGAACATGAGATAGCTTTGACAAATAGAATTAGGGAGAATATAAAGGGTTTTTACAAATACATTAAGGACAAAGAAGTAACTAGGGAGAAAATAGGGCCCCTCAAAGATCAGCAAGGCGGCCTTTGTATGGAGCCACAGAAAATAGGGGAGATACTAAATGAATATTTTTCATCAGTATTTACTGTGGAAAAGGATATGGAAGATATAGACTGTAGGGAAATAGATGGTGACATCTTGCAAAATGTCCAGATTACAGAGGAGGGAGTGCTGGATTTCTTGAAACAGTTAAAGGTGGATAAATCCCCAGGACCTGATCAGGTGTACCCGAGAACTCTGTGGGAAGCCAGAGAAGTGATCGCTGGGCTTGTTGCTGAGATATTTGTATCATCGATAGTCATAGGTGAGGTGCCGGAAGACTGGAGGTTGGCAAACATGGTGCCACTGTTTAAGAAGGGTGGTAAGGACAAGCCAGGGAACTATAGACTGGTGAGCATGACCTCAGTGGTGGGCAAGTTGTTGGAGGGAATCCTGAGGGACAGGATGTACATGTATTTGGAAAGGCAAGGACTGATTTGGGATAATCAACATAGCTATGTGCGTGGGAAATCATGTCTCACAAACTTGATTGAGTTTTTTGAAGAAGTAACAAAGAAGATTGATGAGGGCAGAGCAGTAGATGTGATCTATATGGACTTCAGTAAGGCGTTCGACAAGGTTCCCCATGGGAGACTGATTAGCAAGATTAGATCTCATGGAATACAGGGAGCACTAGCCATTTGGATACAGAACTGGCTCAAAGGTGGAAGACAGAGGGTGGTGGTGGAGGGTTGTTTTTCAGACTGGAGGCCTGTGACCAGTGGAGTGCCACAAGGATCGATGCTGGGTCCTCTACTTTTTGTCATTTATATAAATGATTTGAATGCAAGCATAAGAGGTACAGTTAGAAATTGGCAGATGACACCAAAACTGGAGGTGTAGTGGACAGCGAAGAGGGTTACCTTAGATTACAACAGGATCTGGACCAGATGGACCAATGGGCTGAGAAGTGGCAGATGGAGTTTAATTCAGATAAATGCGAGATGCTGCATTTTGGGAAAGCAAATCTTAGCAGGACTTATACACTTAATGGTAAGGCCCTAGGGAGTGTTGCTGAACAAAGAGACCTTGGAGTGCAGGTTCATAGCTCCTTGAAAGTGAAGTCGCAGGTAAATAGGATAGTGAAGAAGGCGTTTGGTATGCTTTCCTTTATTGGTCAGAGTATTGAGTACAGGAGTTGGGAGATCATGTTGCGGCTGTACAGGACATTGGTTAGGCCACTGTTGGAATATTGCGTGCAATTCTGGTCTCCTTCCTAACGGAAAGTTGTTGTGAAACTTGAAAGGGTTTAGAAAAGATTTACAAGGATGTTGCCAGGGTTGGAGGATTTGAGCTATAGGGAAAGGCTGAACTGGCTGGGGCTGTTTTCCCTGGAGCATCGGAGGCTGAGGGGTGACCTTATAGAGGTTTACAAAATTATGAGGGACCTGGATAGGATAAATAGACAAAGTCTTTTCCCTGGGATCGGGGAGTATAGAACTAGAGGGCATAGGTTTAGGGTGAGAGGGGAAAGATATAAAAGAGACCTAAGGGGCAACTTTTTCACGCAGAGGGTGGTACATGTATGGAATGAGCTGCCAGAGGATGTGATGGAGGCTGGTACAATTGCAACATTTAAGAGGCATTTGGATGGGTATATGAATAGGAAGGGTTTGGAGGGATATGGGCCGGGTGCTGGCAGGTGGAATTAGATTGGGTTGGGATATCTGGTCAGCATGGACGGTTCGGACCGAAGGGTCTGATTCCATGCTGTACATCACTAATATTCTATGACAAGTCAACCCCTGTTTCACTTAGAGAGAATGCTTGAGGCCTTGGACAGTGAGACGAAGGGTGTTGAAAGGGAATGGATTGTATCTCCTGGATTAAAAGCTGCTTAGGGAAGGGAGGGAAGTGATTGGGCGGGGTGGCAGAGAGGAGGGTGTATTCAGAGAGTGCTGAAATGGATAGAGGGAAAGGCTGCCGTTGGTGCTGGCCTCTCACTTGAGGTGCACAGTGTGAATAATTTCTTCTGTAAGCACTTTGGGGCTGAGTGAACTCTTTCGCTGACATCTAATTGTAGGATGACATGCTGTGTTCCCCACTCCAACAGCTTGGACTTTTTTTAGCAATGTCTTTTCTGAAAGATTTCCCATCCTTACAGTCTCATTAATATCTGTATGGCCTTGACAGTCTCTCAGAGCAGACAAAAGAATGACATCAAATGTACCAGCTATTAAAAATAGTTTTCCTTGATCTAGAACCTTATGAAATGAATTAATTTTGCATTGTGATATCCAAATGTCATCTCTTCTATGATGAAGGACAGTGAGATCAGCACATAATTTACAGGAAAATATTTCCATTGAGGATAATAATGAAAGAAAATTCTCTCTAAACCAAAATAGATTCATTAATTTGTAGGATGAGCCTTAAATCAAGAAGCCACAGGTTAATCATAAAACTGACTGACAGCTCCCATTCTTTCCTGACATTAGGACAAAGCAATTCCCAGTTAACTACATGCTCAGATCAACTCATTCACTTTTCATTACAATTTATTTACTAATGGTTCTTAAAATTTATTCTCAGGTTTCAGATACTGTCATTTTCACTGACTAGCCCAATTTCTCCACTGTTTGAGCAACCGAGCAGCTATTACAGAGAGCATTAACCATAGATTCATGCAGCACCTTTCACAAAGCCAAGAAATCTCAAAGAGTTTTAGGCTTGGCCAGTGACTAGCTGCACTCAGAACAACAAAGTTCTAAATCCCACTTTAGTACAGTACTGAAGAAATCCTGTCCTGTTAGAGGGCAATCTTTTAGATGAAGTGTTAAAATAAGACCCTGAATCTCCTCTTAGATGGATGGGAATGATCCCATGGTCCGATGTTTTGAAGAGAGCAGAGACTCTATTCTTGATATCATGGCTAAAATCAATCAACCTCACTAGGAAACAGATGATATGATCACTATCACGCTGTGTTTTGCTAAATCTTCCTGTGCATTGATTTAGCTGCCATGGTCCCTCCATTACAACAATGAACATATTCCAAACATCCTTCACTAGATCTAAAGAACTTTAGATTTTCTGGACAATCTTTCCTTCCCTTATCTCATTTTGTGATTGGACAGCACTGACTGCCATTTTCCAGTTGTGAATTCCTTGTGAACAATTGACTCTGCCAGGAACTCTGTCATAATGGTATTGGAGTGGTGGCTGAATTCCAGCTCTTTTCCTAGGTGATGGAGTTTCTGAGGTGTATTTGCAATTTGATTAATATATTGTCAGATATTCAAGGTCTAGATGCCCTTACAGAGACTAGACTGTGTCATTGAGCTGATACTTCAGTGACATCTTGTAAATGGGATGAATTGCTATAAATTGTTTTGGCAGTATTAAACAGAACTGGAGATGGGGGTGGAGTGGATCACTGTGTTGGAAACATGCTGATAGTGGGGAATACCATATCGCTTGTCCTTTCACACATGCTTGTAGCTACTCTTACAGTAAAAATGTCGTTAGACCCTCACTCTAAATCTCCCCTCAAGTTTTTTTTATAGTATCCCATTGACACATGCACACAACTCTTTACTCCTGCCCCCACACTTCAATGCTCCCCCCCCCCACCTTAAAAAACAAAAAAAATCCTGCCTGGTTTAAGATATTGACTAGACAGTCGTTCTTGGATTAGTCAGTGTTTTGTTGGCACTCAGGGATGCATCTGTACACAACTCATTGGCCCCACTTCATCTGCAAACACTTGGATTACTCTTGTTCAAACAGCTAGTTATACAATGCTCGTCATGAGGGTCAGTTGACTGTCTTTTCAAAGTATTTGAAACACTGGTTTTAAAACCTGATTTTTCTCATTTCAGTCCATACTGATTAAAAATGCAAAAAATAATTAGGGATGTTCTTTACACAAGCAGAAGTGGTCAGGTCAACAGAATGGAAAAGTGTAGGGCTGGAAAAGCACATCAGGGTCAGGCAGCATCCAAGGATCAGGAGAGTTGACATTTCGGGCATAAGCCCTTCAGCAGGATTCCTAATGAAGGGCTTATGCCCGAAACGTCGACTCCCCTGCTCCTCAGATGCTGCCTGATGTGCTGAGTTTTTCCACACCGCACGTTTTGACTCTGACTCTCCAGCATCTGCAGTCCTCACTTTCTCCTGGTCGGCTGAGTGCCAGGCAGCCATGGAGATGCTGAAAGCAATCCCAGTTAATGAAACAGTACTACCACCTCCTGTTTTTCCAGACCTTTCAAAAGGATGATTGATGCTAGTGACTGGGTGGGGGGGGGGGGGTGGCGTAGATGCTGTCTTGCTACAGGTTAAAGAGTTAGAAATTGAGAAACCAGTGCGATACTTTGCGAAGAAACTAAATGAGGATCAGAAACTAAACCAGGATTGGAAAAGAGACTTTGAGGTCAATGTTCGTTCTTCAAACTTTGAAGTCCATATCCGGCACTCTAACAAGGAAACAGGAATTTGCACTGAACATGATCCACTGGCCTTCATCAAAAAGACTCAAACATGGAATGTGAGATTATTTAGATGGAGTCTTTTGATACAAAAACTTAATGTAAAGATTATTCACATTGCTGAAAAAATAATGTAAGAGCAGATGTCTTATCCTGAGTTTAAAATTTTGGAATAAGTGAGAGGTTTAGGAGGGGCTGAGACTGTGGAAGGGGGGAAGAAGAATGATCGGATCTAAATCTTGTGTTTTGTTTCTGTACCCCATTGCCCATACATTTTATAATGAAACACACTTTTGAAGTTTTAGGTGTAGGTAAATGTAAAGACTGTGTCTTTTATTAAATTTTTGATCATGGACTGAAACGGGAGAAGTACTGGTTTAAAAGCCAAGGACTGTTGGAGAATTGCTGCATATTTTAAAAACTTGACAATTTATACATCTGCATGTTAAGCAGTGGCAAAAGCCAAGTTCCAGATGAGCTGGAGCCAGGGAGCCATGTGCAAATAGAGATTTCGCCAGCAAAGTATATCTGATCTATGAATAATGGTGACCAGTTATCGATGACAAAAGCCTCCTGCCCACTAATAGCTGTACAGTTTGTTCCCAGGAAGCTGAGCAACTTGGGGGCTGTGAATGTTCAGGTCAAAAGCCATCAAATCTCTTAGAGGGAAGGAACTGTTTCTGCTCTGCTGTAAAAAAACATTTCATGCTTGAAAATAGTCCATTTATTTCTCCTTTCCAGTTGCTGTAAGTTGTAATTTTTAATAATTAAGTCAGAGACCTTTATAAGTTTGAAACAGTCACCCTGTGCCTTGTGCAAACAAACAAAAGTATTTGGAGAAAGAAAGTTGAGAAGCAGCATCAGCTAAGCACAAAGATCATTTCAGCAAACCCTGTGAACAGGGACCATTCACTGCCTTCCTCGTCTTTCCCTCTGCTCATTAGACTTATGTTTTTTTAAAATGTCTACCTGTATATGTGTATAGAGGGTGACATTTACAAGTGGGTTGAGTTTTAACTTCTAGAGATATATATTGATGTTTCATAATTCTTTTCCTGTAGCTAGAATCTGTTTATTTTTAATAAATAGTAACTTCTGTGAAGTACAGGGCTGTGCTTCCTGTCCCTGAGTCTAAAAGACAGGGAAATTAGGAAAGTTTATGTACTTTTTAAAACCTTTGTGTTTTGAGACATCTCCAGGAATAGTAGGGCTTGATTTCCACTACTCCAGTGAACTGTATTAAACTGTAGTTTATGGAGCTTTGACCCCAGTCTGCAGGTTAATTCATGTTAATTCTGGATTTTAGCACAAAACATGGTAGGGATTGATAGTTGGCTTTGTTGATTCTAATATGGTAAAAATTCTTGTTTAAAATTATGGGCTATTGTAGTTTTATTCTGTTAATGAATAGCCAGAATTTCAAATTTTGTATCATTTGCAAGCAAAGCAGCATTATAAATGTAATGGACAGAGTCCAGGATGATTGACAGATGGAGGGAAGTACCAAAGGGAGTTCACTTGTATCTGAATTTGACTCAATAATTGATTTTGGTTTTAGGTATCAGCACATCCAATAGGGTTGGTGAGTCTGGAGTATTTTGAGTGATTGTTATTGGTGGAATGGCAGAAAAGGAACTGATGGGAAGAGTTTTACAAGCCATTTCTTGGCATAATTTTATTTTCCATTTATTTTTTCATGGGATGTGGGCATCACTGGCTGTGCCAGAAGTTATTGCCCGTTCCTAATTGCCCTTTAAAAGCCCAAAAGCAGGGATAGAATGTTACCTCCATTATATCTGTTACCACACTTCAAGGCCATTCCATACAACACATTGTATGGACATGGAGCAGGCCTAAAGGACAGTGGACAACCTGATGATTTTTTATAAATATCAGCATTCGCTGAGGAACAGCTTTATATTCCAGATTTGTTGTTGGAATTTAACATGCACATTGTCCCACAATATTAACCTGACACACTATCAGTCTTGCTGCATGCAAAGCACTCTGGGACATCTTCAGAATGTGAAATGTACTATCTAAACAAAATTCTTTCTTGGACAACCAGAGGATTTTGAGATAATGCTGTTTCATTCTGACTAGTCAGTTGTGTCCGTATCCTGAGAAAAAAAGAACACAAATACAAGACAGCAAGTGATTCAATCTTCTGTTTTAGAGAAACCTGCACAAGAGACTGAAACATGAATGAATTGAAGAATGGAAATTGTCGGCAATGTGATTTGCAGCCTGCAGTTACTGGGCTGTCAATGTTTGCTGAATACGCAGTTTCTTAGTCACTGGTAACAATGATGTGAATCTTGCTCTGTTACAACCTGCACATTCTGCATATTCTAAACCAGCCAGTCAGATTAAAATGCATTTCTCAGGCATTAGGAATGAAAAAGACTTGAAGCTTGTTTTTGTTTTAAAACAGCTGTAATGGTTCAGTCGTCAATGAATCCATTTGTTCCTGTTAATGGAACAGAGTTTGCCAATGGAATCTATTTTTAAACTATTGTTTGTGAAACCTTGAGGTCTGTAGTGACATCACGGAGCTCTGTTATTTTAGGTAAAAACAAACAGTGCTGGAGAAACACAGCAGGCCTGAACTTTGAAAATTCTTCTTCAGTTCCAAAGAAGTCACATCAGACTTATAACGTTAGCTCTGTTTTCCTTTCTCCACAGATACTGCAGAACCTGCTGAGTTTTTTCAGCAATTTCTGTTTTTATTTCAGATCTCCAACATCCACAGTATTTTCTTTTCATTTTGTTCTTTGAGGTGCCTACCTTTTGAATCTAAACCATTAATTTGTATAACCTCTTTCATGACCTCAGGATATCCCAAGTGTTTTACAGCCAATGACCCACTTTTTACAATGTGTAATTGTAAATGCAGCAGTCAACTTGGACACCATAGCATACTGGGTAAAATAACTCCACAAAGGCAGGTGTCCCATTACCACGTCACCCTTTATTTACATGTGCACAATCCATGTCACTGACCTAGCGTTCTCAGAGCCAGCTCTCAGAGTGAACAGAACCCCTGACACTCCTGTTTAAATATTTTTCTTTTTTTTCTTATTTTTTATCTTCTGACACTCATGTTCTTTTTACCCCCACACTACCGCCTAACAGCAGTGGTGCTTATTTTTCCCCAGCATCCATGTTGTGTGTGTGCAGGTGTCGGACACAGTGAAAAACAACAAGTATGTAAACCTTTATTTATATTCCACCTCCATGAAGAAAGGAAACACCCGGGTGGCCAGTGACAAGCAGTGCCCTGACACTCCTGTTTTTTTTGTAAAACTCCTCCTCAATGGGAAGACACCAACAGAATCAGTACACCCTCCTCTTTAAAACAGGAAAAAGAAAGAGCAGATTCCTTCACTCACACTGATCCAGCTCCCTCAAAGGCAGCTCTCAGAACTTCTGACCCTCTTATTTTTTTCTTTCCTTTATTACCCCCACACCACCCCCTAACTGCGGTAGTGCTTATTTTTCCCCAGCACCCATGGTGTGTGTGTGTAGGTGTGAAACACAGTGAAAGACACAAAGTGCACGAATCTTTATTCAATTTCCACCACCAGGAAGATAGGAAAAACACCCGAGTGGCCAGTGACAAGCACTGCCCTTCACATCAAAGGGCAATGCTGTGTGATCAAAAAACAGTGAAGGGAGGGTAGGGACTAAATCAAAATAGAGTTGGAGGGGGAAATAATACACTCCACTCCCTGCGGCGCCCACCTCTCCCTGAACAACTCCAGGGTGTTGGTGGACATCGCGTGCTCCTTCTCCAGAGACACCCGGGCTCTAATGTAACCGCGGAAGAGGGGCAGGCAGTCGGCCCTAACGACCTCCTCCATGCCCTCCTGTTTATTTTTGTTTTAGCAGTGGTGGTGGTGGAGGTCCTGGGGAGGGGCCCCAAGGCAAGTCCCAGGCAGCAGCAGTGAGGCAGGCCCCAAGCAGCAACAGGAAGAGTCCTTGCATGTGTTCACACACAGAGTCACAGTCCTACACTGATCCAATTCTCCACACAATGGGGAAAAACACCCGAGTGACCAGTGACAAGCAGTGGCCCTTCACATCAAAGGACAATGCTGTGTGAGCAAAACAGTGGAGGGGAGGGTAGGGACTAAATCAAAATAGAGTTGGAGGGGGAACCCTCCTGTTTATATCTGTCAGCCAGAGCTCCCTGATTGGACCAGATTAACCGCCCCAATCAGGGAACTCCTACTCTGTTGGGTGCACCTGGCTGACCTTGATCAAATCCCTGCACTAAGGAGCAGACCTACCTATTTTCCTGATGTACGCTGCAGGATAAAATTGGCTGGGATTCTGGGCAGAACTACCATGGTCTTCTTTGAAATAGAACCTTGAAATCATTTGCATCTGTGGGAAAGAACAGACCATATGGTGACTTAACATCAACTCTGATAAGGCAGCACTCAGCAGAACATTTCCCTACATTTTATGTTCAATTCTCTGGAGTAAGGCTTAAAACTCTCAGAGATCAAACTGTTGCTAACTGCTCATTTCAGAACAATTATATTATCAGCAGTAATCAGCATTATATTTATGATAATCTGATGCAAATTAATTTTATGAATCTATATCTTAGTTAAAGATAAACTGCAGGGGTCAGAGATAATGAAGGCAGAACTCCAGTGCTGGTAGCTGTATTTTTGATTTGATTGACTGGTGATCTCAATCACATTCACTGTTTGAAGAGACCACTCCATTGTCTAATAGTTGCAGACATAGCTCATTGTAAAATTGCTCATGAGGCAGTTTCATTTACAGTGGATTAAATGAGCATGTCACCCTTTAAAAGGATGACTGAATCCCAAGGAATGGCCCTATTTGTCATAGAATAAAAAGCAAACAAAAGAAAAGACAACAAGATAAAAGGCAATAATCACAACAGGCACCACCTCAGCAGCATGTTGTAAAGATCTTTATGCAAACTCAACAAGGAACGCATCAAACCATTGTGCCAGTCTAACCAGTAAACACTGCCTGTCAACAACAGATCACATTTCACAGAATCACAAAATTATTGCAGGCCACTCAGCTCATCATGACTGGACCGGTTCTGTGAAAGAGCAGTTTGCTTGGAGCTACTGCCCTGCCTTTTCCTTATAACGCTGCACATTTTCACTTTTCAGATAATAGTCTGATTCCTTTTTGAAAGGTTTGATTGAATTTGCTGTCACCACATTCTTGTATTTGAGACCTTAACCATTCACAATAAAGGTTTTCCTCATATCACTTCTGCTTCCTTTATCAAGTTAAAAATCACATAACACCAGGTTATAGTCCAAAGGTTCATGTGGAAGCATTAACTTTCAGAGCGCTGCTCCTTCATCAGGTGGCTGTGGAGTATAAGATCATAAGACACAGAATTTACACCAAACATTTACAGTGTGATGTAACTGAAATTATGTATTGAAAAAGACCTGGATTGTTTGTTAAGTCTTTCATCTTTTAAAATGACCATGTTGGTTTCAGTTCTTTCATATGTAAATCACAAAACTTTATAAAAGTTACATTCTCAAGTGAACTTTAACAATTGGTGACATGTCGGCCCAGATAATGCATTGAAGATGTGAGTTGCCCTGTGTGAGGCTGTCTGTGCTACACTGTTCGGACTGATTCTAATCTAAAAAACGGATTTACAGAATCTTGCATGGATTCATGCAGTTTTTGAGCAACATAAAATGTAATTCTGCAAATACAAATTCACATCACACACTTATATGTGTGTGTTTGGGGGTGGGGGGGGAGATGAGTGTCTGTGAGAGAGTGTGTTTATGTGTGTGTATGAGTGTATAAAGAGTATAAGTCTGTGAGAGAGTGCGTGTTTGTGTGGGAGTGTAGGTGAGAACATATGAAAGAGAGCTTGTGTATGAGAGAGGGTTTGTAGGAGTGTGTTTGTGAGTGTATAAGGGGTATAAGTCTGTGAGAGTGTTCGTGTTTGCGTGGGAGTGTATACGAGAACATGTGAGAGAGAGCTTGAGTATTAGAGAGAGTTTGTAGGAGTGTGTGTGTGTGAGAGACTTAACAAACAATCCAGGTCTTTTTCAATAATTTCAGTTACATCGCACTGTGAACTTTTGCTGTATCTTATGATCTTATACCTTACTCCACAACCACCTGATGAAGGAGCAGTGCTCCGAAAGCTAGCGCTGCCAAATAAACCTATTGGACTATAATCTGGTGTTAGTGAGGACTGCAGATGCTGGAGATTAAAGTCGAGAGTGTGGTGCTGGAAAAGCACAGCAGGTCAGGCAGCATCTGAGGAGCAGGAAAATCGACAGTTGAAGGGCTTTTGCCTGAAACATCGATTATCCTGCTCCTCGGATGCTGCCTGACCTACTGTGCTTTTCCAGCACTACACACTTGACTATAACCTGGTGTTGTGTGATTTTTAACTTTGTCCACCTCAGTCCAACACCGGCATCTCCAAATCATGGCTTCCTTTATCAGTTGCTTTAAATTCATGCCCTCTCATTCTTGATCCGTTAACAAATGGGAACAATATTTCCTTGTCTACGCTGCTCAGACTAAAGATTTTGAATACCTCTATCAGATCTCCTCTCAGCCTTCTCAACTGCAAAGTAAACAGTCACTTTTCAATCCCATATCCTGGAACCATTGTTGTAAATTACTCTCTCAATCCGTTCACATCTTTCCTGTAATATGGTGCCCAGAACTGTACACAATAGTCCAGCTAAGGCCAAACTAGTGTTTATCCAAGTTCAACTTTGCTCTTATCTTCTGTGCTCCTATCAATAAAGCCAACAACACTGTATACTTTACCATCCGCTCTCCAACTGTCCTTCAACCTTCAATGACTTAGTAACAAACGCACCCAGCTCCTTATGCTTCTATGCCTCCTTTAGAGTTATACTTATTATTTTATATTATATCTTAATTTTCTACCTATCAAGTGAATTAAGATAAATTGAGAGTTCTTGCAGCTGCACTAATATAGACAGGGAGAGAGCATTCTATCACAGCCCTGCAGCATTTACGTGTCTGATCTAGGAGACCTCAAGATGTTAATTATGGGTGACAAGTGGAGGGATTGGCGTCTCTCTTATTGGAGCTGGTCATTGCCTGGATCCTTTTGGCATGAATGTTACTTGCCAGATGTCATTCTGGGCATGGATGTTATCCCTGTGTGTGAACATGAACTGCTCCAAGTATTAGGAGAGACTTCAAACAAAACATACTTACACCAGCTGACCTGAACAAAATGGACAATTATCTAGTCTAAACATGACAAAGTGACGCTAGGGAATAGAAGAGATGGCTTTCAGTCACAAAATGAACCCTTTGCTAAATTCTTAACTGTGTTAGCATCAGATGTCCTTTCATCCTTCCTTAGAGAAAGTTTTCCCATGAAAGTTTTTTAACAATATTATAAATATAAATATTTTAATTTCCAGATGCTATTTTTATTCTCAATTAGTATCTTTGGGCAGTACCTTAACCTTTCCAGTGTTTTATGAAGCAGTTCTAATCGCAGCACAATTGAAGTGTTTCCTGAAACTTTCAAAGTGCACTGCATAAAGAACAGGTTATTCCATGTCAATGAAATTTCTTTTTACATGGACAACATCAGCCAATGAAAAGAGATTCTCAGATCTGCATAAGATAATTTCATAACCACTTTACATGTAGCATTTATCTTTGTAGCATCAGAGTTGGACAGGACTGGCAGCTTAATGTTCCAGGATACAAATGCTACAAAAGGATGGAAAGGGAAACAAGAGGAGGGGAATGGCATGTTTGAAAAGGGAAAATGTTATGGCTATACTTAGAACATAGAACAATAAAGCACAGAACAGGCCCTTCGACCCTCGATGTTGCACTGACCTGCGGTCTAATTTAAGCCCATCCTCTTACACTATCCCATCATCATCCATATGCTTATCCAAGGACTGTTTAAATGCCCCTAATATGGCTGAGTTAACTACACTGGCAGACAGGGCATTCCACACCCTTAACACTCTCTGAGTAAAGAACCTGCCTCTGACATCTGTCTTAAATCCATCACCCCTCAATTTGCAGCTATGCCCTCTTGTACAAGCTGACATCATCATCCTAGGAAAAAGACTTTCACTGTCTACCCCATCTAATCCTCGAATCATCTTGTATGTCTCTATCAAATCCCCTCTCAGCCACTTTCTTTCCAATGAGAACAGACCTAAGTCCCTCAGCCATTAGAACATAGAACATAGAACAATACAGCGCAGAATAGGCCCTTCAAACGATCTTCCCTCCAGATCAGGCAACATCCTGGTAAATTTCCTCTGCACCTTTTCCAATGCTTCCACATCCTTCCTGTAATGGGGTAACCAGAACTGGACACAATATTTCAAGAGAGGCCGCACTAGAATTTTGTACAGTTGCAGCATGGCATCACAGCTCCGGAACTCAATCCCTCTACCAATAAAACCTGACACACTGTATGTCTTCTTAACAGCACTATCAACTTGGGTGGCAATGTTCAGGGATCTATGTACATGGACTCCAAGATCCCTCTGCACATCCACACTACCAAGAATCTTTCCATTGACCCAGTATTCTGCCTTCCTGTCATTCTTTCCAAAATGAATCACCTCACATTTATCTGCATGGAACTCTATTTGCTACCTCTCAGCCCAACTAGACAATAGACAACAGACAATAGGTGCAGGAGTAGGCCACTCTACCCTTCGAGCCTGCACCACCATTCAATATGATCATGGAAGATCATCCTTAATCTGTATCCTGTTCCTGCCTTATGCTTTGGATGCTGCCTGACCTGCTGTGCTTTTTCAACACATTTTCAGCTCTGTTCCTGCCTTATCTCCATAACCCTTGATTCCACAATCCTTGAGAGCTCTATCCAACTCTTTCTTAAATGAATCCAGAGACTGGGCCTCCACTGCCCTCTGGGGCAGAGCATTCCACACAGCCACCACTCTCTGGGTGAAGAAGTTTCTCCTCACCTCTGTCTTAAATGGTCTACCCCGTATTTTTAAGCTGTGTCCTCTGCAATTCTACAGTTTATCCAAGTCCCCCTGAAACCTGTAATATTCTTTCACACTGTCCACCTCTCCATCGACTTTAGTGTCATCTGCAAACTTACTAACCCATCCATCTATGGCTGTGTCCAAGTCATTTATAAAAATGACAAACAGCAGTGGTCTCAAAACGAATCCTTGTGGCACACCACTAGTAACCGAACTCCAGGCTGAACATGTTCCATCAACCACCACTCGCTGCCTTCTTACAGAAAGCCAGTTTCTAATCCAAACTGCTAAATAACCCACAATCCCATGCCTCCGCATTTTCTCCAACAGCCTACCATGTGGAACCTTATCAAAGGCTTTACTGAAGTCCATGTACACCACATCAACTGGTCACCTTCTCAAAATACTCAGTGAGGTTTGTGAGACACAATCTGCCCTTTAGAAACTATGTTGACTACCTGCAATCAAGTTGTTACTTGCTAGATGATTATAAATCCTATCTCTTCCAAAACTTTTCCTACAACAGATGTAAGGCTCTCTGGTGTATAATTACTTTGGTCATCTCCACCCTTCGGGAGGATATTCCTGGGAATATATCCAGGGAAGTTATTTGAGTGGAACTGAGAAATAAGAAAGAGATGATGACCTTATTAGGATTATGCTATAGACCCTCCAATAGTCAGCAGAAAATTGAGAAACAAATTTGTAAAGACATCTCAGTTTTCTGCAAAAATAATAGGGTGATTATGGTAGGGGATTTTAACTTTCCAAATATAGACTGGGACTCCCATAGTGTTAAGGGTTTAGATGGAGAGGAATTTGTTAAGTGTGTATGAGAAAATTTTCTGATTCAGTATGTGGAAGTACCTACTAGAAAAGGTGCAAAACTTGACCTACTCTTGGGAAATAAGGCAGGGCAGGTGACTGAGGTGTCAGTGGGGAAGCACTTTGGGGCAAGCGACCATAATTCTATTAGTTGAAAATAGTGATGGAAAAGGATAGACCAGATCTAAAAGTTAAAGTTCTAAATTGGAAGAAGGCCCGTTTTGATGGTATTAGGCAAGAACTTTCAAAAGTTAATTGAGGTCGAGTGTTCGCAGGTAAAGGGACAGCTCGAAAATGGGAAGCCTTAAAAAATAAGATAACGAGAGTCCAGAGACAGTATGTTCCCGTTAGAGTGAAAGGCAAGGCTGGTCTGTCTAAGTAATGTTGGAACACGAGAGAAATTAAGGCTTTAGTCAAGAAAAATAAAGAAGCATATGTCAGGTATAGACAGCAGAGATCATGTGAATCTGTGGAAGAGTATAAAGGCAGTAGAAGTATGTTGCGAGGAAAATCAAGAGGACAAATAGGGGACATGAGATAGCTTTGGCAAAAAGGGTTAAGAAGAATCCAGAGGGATTTTATAAATATATTAAGGACGAAAGGGTAACTAGGGAGAGAATAGGGCCCTTCAAAGATCAGCAAGGTAGCCTTTGTGTGGACCGCAGAAGATGGGGGAGTATTTTCTATCAGTGTTTACTGTGGAGAAGGACATGGAAGATACAGAATTTGAGGAGAGAGATGGTGACATCTTGTAAAATGTCCATGTTACGGAGGAGGAAGTGCTGGATGTCTTTAAATGCATAAAGGGACCTGATCAGGTGTACCCTAGAACTTTGTGGGAAGCTAAGGAAGTGATTGCTGGGCCCCTTGCTGAAATATTTGAATCATTGCGAGTCACAGGTTAGATGCCAGAAGACTGGAGGTTGGCTAACGTGGTGCCACTATTTAAGAAACGTGGTAAGGAAAAGCCAGGGAACTATAGAACAGTGAGCCTAACATCAGTGCTCAGCAAATTGTTGGAGGGAATCCTGAGGGATAGGATTTACACATATTTGGAAAGGCAAGGACTGATTAGGGATAGTAAACATAGCTTTGTGTGTGGGAAATTCATGTCTTACTAACTTGATTGGGGTTTTTGTAGAAGTAATGAAGAGGATTGATGAGGGCAGAGTGGTAGACGTGATCTATATGGACTTCAGTAAAGCGTTCAACAAGGTTCCCCATGAGAGACTGGTTAGCAAGGTTAGATCATGTGGAATACAGGGACAACTAGCCATGTGGATACTGAACTAGCTCGAAGATGGTGGAAGGTTGTTTTTCAGACTGGAGGTCTGTGACCAGTGGAGTGCCACAGTGCTGGGTCCACTGCTTTTTTTCATTTACATAAATGACTTGGATGTGAACATAGGAGGTCTACATAGAACATAGAACATTACAGTGCAGTACAGGCCCTTCAGCCCTCGATGTTGCGCCGCCCTGTCATACTAATCTGAAGCCCATCTCACCTACACTATTCCATGTACATCCATTTGCCTGTCCAATGACGACTTAAAGTTGGCGAAGCTACTACCGTTGCAGACAAAGCATTCCATACCCTTACTACTCTCTGAGTAAAGAAACTACCTCTGACATCTGTCTTCTACCAATCTCCCCTCACTTTAAAGTTGTGTCCCCTCATGTTTGCCGTCCCCATACTTGGAAAAAGGCTCTCCCTGTCCACCCTATCTAACCCTCTGATTATCTTATATGTCTCTATTAAGTCACCTCTCAACCTTCTTCTCTCTAACGAGAACAGCCTCAAGGCCCTCAGCCTTTCCTTTTAAGACATTCCTTCCATACCAGGCAACATCCTAGTAAATTGATTAGATTACTTACAGTGTGGAAACAGGCCCTTCGGCCCAACAAGTCCACACCGCCCCGCCGAAGCACAACCCACCCATACTCCTACATTTACCCCTTACCTAACACTAGGGGAAATTTAGAATGGCCAATTCACCTGACCTGCACATCTTTGGACTGTGAGAGGAAACCGGAGCACCCGGAGGAAACCCACCCAGACACAGGGAGAATGCGCAAACTCCACACAGTCAGTTGCCTGAGGCGGGAACTGAACCCGGGTCTCTGGCACTGTGAGGCAGCAGTGCTAACCACTGTGCCACCGTGCCGCCCACCCTCTGCACCCTTTCCAAAGCTTCCACATCCTTCTTATAATGCGGTGACCAGAACTGTACACAATACTCCAAGTGTAGCCGTACCAGAGCTTTGTACAGCTGCAGCATAACCTCCTGGTTCCGGAACTCAATCCCTCTATTAATAAAGGCCAAAACACTGCATGCCTTCTTAACTACTCTGTCAATCTGGGTGGCAACTTTCAGGGATCTGTGTACATGGACACCGAGATCTCTCTGCTCATCTGCACTCCCAAGAACCTTACCATTAGCCCAGTACTTTGCATTCCGGTTACTCCGACCAAAGTGAATCACCTCACACTTGTCCACATTAAACTCCATTTGCCACCTCTGAGCCCAGCTCTGCATCCTATCTATGTCTCTCTGCAACCTACTACATCCTTTGTCACTATCCACAACTCCACCGACCTTCGTGTCATCCGCAAATTTACTAACCCACCCTTCTAAGCCCTCATCTAGGTCATTTATAAAAATGACGAACCGCAGTGGACCCAACACCGATCCTTGCGGTACACTGCTAGTAATTGGACACCAAGGTGAACATGTTCCATCAACTACAACCCTCTGTTTTCTTTCAGCAAGCCAATTACTGACCCAAACTGCTATATCTCCCACAATCCCATTCCTCCACATTTTGTATCATAGCCTTATTGGGAACCTTATCGAATGCCTTGCTGAAATCCATATACACCACATCAACCGGTTTACTCTCATCTACCTGTTTAGTCACTTTGCCAAAAAAACTCAAAGAACTCAATAAGGTTTGTGAGGCACGACCTACCCTTCACAAAACCGTGCTGACTGTCCCTGATCAGATTATTCTTTTCTAGATGGTTATAAATCCTATCTCTTATAACTTTTTCCAACACTTTACCAACAGAAGTGAGACTCACTGGTCTGTAATTACCAGGGTTATCTCTACTACCCTTTTTGAACAAGGGAACCACATTTGCTATCCTCCAGTCCTCAGGCACTATTCCTATAGACAATGATGATTTGAAAATCAATGCCAAAGGCTCGGCAATCTCTTCCCTTGCTTCCCAGAGGATCCTACGATAGATCCCATCCGGCCCAGAGGACTTGCCTATTTTCACACTCTGCAGTGTTTCTAATACCTCTTCCTTGTGAACCTCAATCTCTTCTAGTCTAGATGCAAGTATCTCTGTATCTTCCTCGCCAACCTTCCTCATTTCTTTTGTGAACACTGTCGAGAAATATTTATTTAGTGCTTCCCCTATCTCCTCTGACTCCACACACAACTTCCCACTATTATCCTTGATTGACCCTAATTTAACTCTCATCATTCTTTTGTTCCTGACATACCTATGGAAAACCTTAGGGTTAACCCTGATCCTATCCGCCAACAGCTTCTCGTGTCTCCTCCTGGCTCTTCTGAGGTCTCTTCTTAGGTCTTTCCTAACTTCCTTGTAACCCTCAAGCGCCCTAACTGAGTTTTCACATTTTGTCCTAACATAAGCCTTCTTCTTCTTCTTGACCAAGGATTCCACTTCCTTAGTAAACCACGGCTCACATGTTCTATAGCTTCCTCCCTGCCTGACAGGTACATATTTATCGAGGACACACACAGGAGCTTTTCCTTGAATAAGCTCCACATTTTTAATGTGCTCATCCCCTGCAGTTTCCTTCCCCATTCTATGCTTCCTAAATCTTTCCCAATTGCATCGTAATTTCCCTTCCCCCAGCTGTAACTCTTGCTCGGTGGAGTACACCTATCCCTTTCCATCACTAAAGTAAACCTGACAGAATTGTGATCGCTGTCTCCAAAGTGCTCACCTACATCCAAATCTAACACCTGGCCAGGCTTGTTACCCATTACTAAACCTAAAGTGGCTTTGCCCCTTGTTGGCCTGTCTACATACTGTGTCAGGAAGCCCTCCTGCACACACTGGACAAAAACTGACCCATCTATAGTACTCGTACTGTAGTGATCCCAGTCAATATTTGGATAGTTGAAGTCCCCCATGACAACTACCCTGTCTCTCTCACTCCTATCAAGAATCATCTTTGCTATCCTTTCCTCTACATCTCTGGGACTGTTCAGAGGCCTATCGAAAACTCCCAGCATGGTGACTTCTCCTTTCTTGTTTCTAACCTCAGCCCATACTACCTCAGTTAACGATTCCCCAAACGTCCTTTCTACAACTGTAATATTGTCCCTGATCAACAATGCCACACCTCCCCCTCTTTTACCATCTTCTCTGTTCTTATTGAAACATCTGAATCCCGGAACCTGCAACAGCCATTCCTGTCCCTGCTCTATCCATATCTCCGTAGAGGCCACAACATCGAAGTCCCAGGTACCAACCCACGCTGCCAGTTCACCCACTTTATTTCGGATGCTCCTCACGTTGAAGTACACACACTTCAAACCAGCTTCTCGCTTGCCAGTGTCAGATACTTGATTTGGGAACTCCCTACTCTCATCCTCTTCTGTATCTGTCCTACAATTTTGAT
This sequence comes from Chiloscyllium punctatum, assembly GCF_047496795.1. Classification (NCBI taxonomy): domain Eukaryota; kingdom Metazoa; phylum Chordata; class Chondrichthyes; order Orectolobiformes; family Hemiscylliidae; genus Chiloscyllium; species Chiloscyllium punctatum. The sequence goes on from NC_092770.1 coordinate 35,194,033, forward strand.
TCCCATCCCCCTGCTGTATTAGTTTAAATCCACCTTAATAGCTTTCATGAATTTCCTACCCAGGATATTGGTACCCCTCTGGTTTAGATGAAGACCATTCTGCTTGTAGAGGTCCCACCTACCCCAGAAAGAGCTCCAATTATCCAAAATCCCGAAACCCTCCCTCCTGCACCATTCCTGTAGCCACATGTTCAACTCCTTTCTCTCCCTATTCCTCACCTCACGAGCACGTGGCACGGGCAGCAAACTAGAGAAAACAACTGTTTGTCCTAGCTCGAAGCTTCCATCCTAGCTCCCTGAATTTCTGCCTCAAGTCCCCATCTCTCTTCCAACCTATGTCGCTGGTGCCTATGTGGACCACGACTTGGGGCTGCTCTCCCTCCCCCCGAAGGATCCCCAAAACACGATCAGAGACATCACGGACCCTGGTACCCGGGAGGCAACACACCAACCGTGAGTCTCGCTCGTCCCCACAGAATCTCCTCTCTGTCCCCCTAGCTATCGAGTCCCCAGTGACTACTGCTCTGCTCCTCTTCCCCCTTCCCTTCTGAGCAGCAGGTGCCCCACTGCTTTCTCCTGGTAAGTCATTCCCCCTCAACAGTATTCAAAACGGTATACTTATTGTTGAGGGGAATGGCCACAGGGAGTCCCTGCACTGCCTGCCAGTTCCCTTTTTTGTCCCCTAACTGTCATCCATCTGTCTTTTTCTTTTATCTGGGGAGTGACTACCTCTCTGTAAGTCCTGTCAATAACCTCCTCTGCCTCCCAAATGATCCGAAGTTCATCCAACTCCAGCTCCAGTTCCCTAACGTGTAGTTAGTAAGTTTGCAAATGACACCAAAATTGGAGGTGTAATGGACAGCCAAGAAGGTTACCTTAGAATACAATGGGATCTTGATCAGATAGGCCAATGGACTGAGGAGTAGCAGATGGCATTCAGTTTAGATAAATATGAGCTGCTGTATTTTGGAAAGGCAAATCAGAGCAGGACTCATACACTTAATGGTAATGTCCTAGGGAGTGTTACTGAACAAAGAGACCTTGGAGTGCAGGTTCATATTTCCTTGAAAGTGGAGTTACAGGTAGATAGGATAGTAAAGAAGCCGTTTGGTATGCTTTCCTTTATTGGTCAGAGCATTGAGTATAGGAGTTGGTAAGTCACGTTGCAACTGTATAGGACATTGATTAGGCCACTTATGGAATACTGTGGGCAATTCTGGTCTCCTTGCTATCAGAAGGATGTTGTGAAACCTGAAAGGGTTCAGAAAAGATTTACAAGGATGTTGCTAAGGTTGAAGGGAGAATGTTACATCTGCACTCAGAGAGGACATACTGGAGAGCTTATTCACTGAGGCAACATAGGTACAGCTCAAAAATAAGCTGGGTGCAATCACTCTAATAGGATTATACTGTAAGTCCCCCCAACAGCCACCAAGACATTGAGGAACAAGTATGTAGGCAGATTATGGAAAGATGCAATAAAAATAGAGTTGTCTTAGTGGATGACTCTAAATTCCCCAATATTGACTGGGTTAAAAATTACACAACACCAGTTATAGTCCAACAGGTTTATTTGGAAGCAATATCTTTCAGACTGGGACTCCTTACAACAAGAAGCTTAGATGGGGCGGAATGTGTTAAGTACATACAAGAAGGTTTCTTGAAAGGGTATGTGGATAATCCAACTAGAGGAGGGGTCATACTGGACCTTGCACTGGCCAATGAGCCTGGTCAGGTGACTGACCTTTTAGTAGGAGAGCATTTTGGAAACAGTAATCACAACAAGTTTTAAGATAGCTATGAATAAGAATGTCAGGACCTCGTGGCAAGGTACTAAATTGGGGGAGGGAAAATTATGCCAGTATTAGGCAGGAGGTGGGAAGTGTTATTGGAAGGAGCTGATATCGGGAGGAGCTGTTATCAAACAAGTCCACATTTAACATGTAAGAACTGTTTAAGATCTGCTGGGGAGAGTTCAGGACTGGCATCTTCCAGTAAGGAGGAAGGACAATGATGGCAAGGTAAGGGACCCTTGTATAATAAGGGAGGTTATGAATTTAGTCAAAAGGGAAGAAGAAGCATATGGAAGGTTTAGGAAGCTACAATTGGACAGGGCCATGAGGAATGTAAAGAAAGCAGGAAAGAACTCAAGCAGGGTACTAGGAGAGCAAGAAGAGGCCATGAAATGACCGTGGCAAGTTGGGTTAAAAAGAATCCCAAGGCATTCTGTACATACATCACCAACGAAAGGATAACTAGGGAGAAGGTAGAACCACTCAAGGATAAAGGAGGGAATTTGTGCTTGGAGGCAGAGGACGTCAGTGAGATCCTAAATGAATACCTTGTGTCAGTATTCACCCAGAAAAAGGATAAGGAGGATAGTGAGATTAGTGTGGAACATGCTACTATGCTAGGGGGAAGGACATTTTATGATCAAGAAAGAAGTGGTTTTAGATCTCTTGAAGAGCATTAAGATGGATAAGTCCTCAGGGCCCGACATATCTACCCCAGGTTATTGAGAGGCAAGAGAGGGGATTGCAGCCTTGGCCAAAATCTTTGTGTCCTCACTCGCCACTGGAGAAGTTCCAGAGGACTGGTAAGTAGTTAATATTCTTCCTCTGTTCAAGAAGGGAAATATGATAATCCAGGAAGCAACAGAGCAGTGAGTCTCACATTGGGGGTCGGGAAGCTATTGGAGAGAGTTCTTAAGGATAGAATTTACAATACATGGATTGGAAAAGAATGTCCTAACTGGGGACAGTCAGCATGGCTTTGTCCAGAGCAGGTCATGTCTTATTAACTTGAATGAATTTTTCAAGAAGGTGACAAAGTTGATCGACAAGGGTAGAGCAGTGGATGTTGTCTACATGGATTTTAGTAAGGCTTTCAACAAGATCCCTCATGGTAGGCTCATCCAGAAGATTAAGATGCATGGGATCCAAGGTGACTTGGCCACGTGGATTCAGAATTGGATTGCCCATAGAAGACAGAGTGTAGTGATGGAAGGGTGTTTTTCAGTCTGGCGGTCTGTGATTAGTGGTGTTCCACAAGGACCCGTTGTTGCATCTCTATTGTTTGTGATTTATATATAAATAACTTAGGTGAAAATGTAGATGGGTGGATTAGTAAGTTTGCAGGTGATAGAAAGATCAGTGGAGTTGTGGATGGGGTAGAAGGTTGCCAAAAGATACAGCGGGATACATACCAGTTCAGGTATGGGCAAAGAAATGGCAGATGGAGTTTAATCTGGGTAAGTGTGAGGTGCTGCACTTTGGGAGATCAGATAAGTGCATTTAACAAACTAACTTCATACTTCATAAGATAGCGGGGCAGAATTAGGCCATTCTGCCCATTGAGTATGCTCTGCCGTTCAATCATGACAGATATGCTCCTCGCCTCCATTTTCCTTCCTTTTCCCGATATCCCTTCAACCCATTACCAATTAAAAATCAGTCTAACTCCTCCTTAAATGTACTCACTGTCCCAGTATCCACCTCACTTTAAGGTAGCGAGTCCCACAGATTCACAACCCTCTGAGAGAAATAGTTTTTCCTCAACTCTGTGTTAGATTTGCTGCCCCTTATCCTAAGACCATGACCTCTCATCTTAAAATGTCCCCCAAGAGGAAGCATCTGCTCCACATCTATTTTAGCCATGCCTTTTATCATCTTGAATATCTTAATTTGATCTCCCCCATTCTTCTAAATTCCAGAGAGTATCGGCATAAACTGTTCAACCTTTCTTCATACAACAAATCCCTAATTTCTGGGATCAATCTAGTGAACCTCCTCTGAACTGCCTCCAATACTACTAATCTGACCTCAAATAAGGGGACCAAAACTGTGCACAATACTCCAGGTGCATTCTCACTAATGTCTTGTATAAGCACATGAATATGTAAGGATGGAGAGATACGAACCAAAGGCAGGCAGGAGAGATTAGTTTCATGTGGCGTCATGTTGGTACAATATTATAAGCAATAGGACCTGTTCCTGTGCTGTACAGTTCTATATTCTATGTTCTATATATTTTATTCAGCAAGAACAATGATGTCTGATGCTGGAAAGCTATCAGAGATATCAACAAATTAATCATTTGACTCAGAGGACCTTATTTTCTAGGCAATATGCGATAATACTATATCTTTAAATGGGTTGCTCTTTGGTTCACTTTGAAATCTGCCAAAACTCATTAAGATTGATACTGAATGATAAAATGGTGGATGTAGAAAAAAAATCTCACATCATTATTTAGAAAATCACCCTGGACTCTTGGTCTATTTCAACCAACACAAGCAGAAACAGATTTCTTGATTTATCAAGTATTTGTGAGTTCTTTTTGTGCATAGCTGACTACCACAGCATTGCAGTCAATTTCTCACTGAGGGGATTCTGGGAAATTAATAATGGAAAACGAGAAAATGACAAGGACTTTCAAAGAAATTTTTGTGTCTGTCTTCACAATAATAAGTACTAAACATCTCTCAAAGAAAGCAGAACATCAAGTGGCAAAAGACCAGAAGGATCTTAAAAGAGTCACTATTGCTGGAGAACAGTTACTGAGGAACCAATGGAACAGAATGCTGACTGGGTCCCTGGCACTGACAGCCAGCATCTGGCATCTTAAAGGATCAGATCTTCCAATCACAGGATGTTCAGAGACCATATCCACCGAGAAGAATGCACATTGTGTCCTCTGAGAGAGTCCCGATGCACTGAATCTAAAGAAATTGCCCTGGAAGTTTATCCTCCTGACAGGGAATTAGCTGGACCCTTGGAGCTTCCACACAACACTCACTCAATCTAATTCTAATTTGTAATATTTGCACCACACAACTCCATGTAATGACCATTTCCAATAAGAGACAATCTAACCAGTGCCTCTTGACATTACATGATGTTACCATCATTAAATACCCCACTATCAACATCCTTAGGGTTACCATTGACCAGAAACTCAATTACACTCACCACATAAACACAGTGGCTAGAAGAGCAGATCAGAGGCTAAGAATATTGCAGTAAATATCTCCCCTCCTGACTCCCCAAAGCCTGTCCACCATCTACAAGGAGAGTGATGGAATGGTCCCCACTTGCCTGGATAAATGCAGCTCCAACAACATTCAAGAATCTTAACACCATCCAGGACAAAGCAGCCGTTTGATTGATACCACATCCACAAACACCCACTCCCTCCACCACCGACGTTCAGTAACAGCAGTGTGTACTATCTACAAGATGCACTCTAGAAATTCACCAAAGATCCTAAGTCAGCACCTTCCAAATCCACAACCACTCCCAATTAGAAGGACAAGGCCAGAAGCTATATGGGAACACAGCTCCCTGTAAGTTCCTCTCCAAGCCACTCAACATCCTGATTTGGAAATATATCATCGTTCCTTCACTGGGTGAAAATTCTTGTAAATCCTTCCCTAATGGCATTGTGGCTGTCTCTACACCAAATTGACTGCAGTGGTTCAAGAAGAAACTTTCCACCATCTTCTCAAGGGGCAACTAGGGATGGGCAATAAATGCAGGTCCAGCCAGTGATACCCACAACCCATGAATAAAGAAAAATTACTGATGACCAAAGGCGCACAGCGTTATGGGGATGGGGTGGGTAAAAGAACAAAGAAATTTTACAGCCCAGGAACAGGCCCTTTGGCCCTCCAAGCCTGAGCCGATCCAAATCCACTATCTAAACCTGTCACACAATTCCAAAACATCTGTATCCCTCTGCTCCCCACCTACTCATGCATCTGTCCAGACGCATCTTAAATTAATCTACCGTGCCTGCCTCTACTACCTCTGCTGGCAACGAGATCGAGACACCCACCAGGCTCTGTGTAAACTACTTGTCACGTGTATCCTCCTTAAACTTTCCACCTCTCACCTTGAAAGCGTGACCTCTCGTTATTGAATCCTACACCCTGGGAAAAAGCTTATTTCTATCTATCCTGTCTATACCCTTCATGATTTTGTAAACCTCAATCAGGTCCTCCCTCAATCTCCTTTTTTTCTAATGAAAACAAATCTAACCTCTCAACCTCTCTGCATAGCTAGCACCTTTCATACCAAGCAACATCCTCATAAACTTTCTCTGCACTCTTTCCAAAGGGTCCACATCCTTTTGATAATATTGCAACCAGAACTGTACACAGTATTCTAAATGTGGCCGAACCAAACTCTTGTACAATTTTAACATGACCTGCCAGCTCTTGTACTCAATGTCCTGTTCGATGCAGACAAGCATACCAAATGCTTTCTTGACCACTTTATCCACCTGTGCAGTAATCTTCAGGGTACAATGGAACTGCACTCCCAGACCTATCTGCTCATCAACTTTCCCCAAGGCTCTTCCATGCACTGTATAATTCGCTCTTGAAGTAGACTTCCCAAAATGCATTACACCTCACATTTGTCTGGATTGAACTCCATCTGCCACTTCTCCGCCCAACTCTCCAGTCTATCTATATCTTCCTGTATTCTTTGACAATCCCTTATAACTTCTGCTTCTCCACTAATCTTCGTGTCATCTGCAAACTTGCTGATCATACCAACAGTGCCCTCTTCCAGATCATTTATGTATATCACTAACAACAGTGACCCCAACACTGACCCTTGCAAAACACCACTGGTCACCTTCCTCCATATCAAAAAACTCCCTTCAACTACTACGCTCTGTCTCCTGTTGCTCAACCAGTTCTTTATCCACCTAGCTAGAACACCCTGCACACCATGTGACTTCACTTTCTCTATTAGTTTACCATGGAGTAGTTTACTGGTCTGTAGTTACCCGGAATATCCCTACTACCCTTCTTGTACGGGGGGGGGACAACATGAGCAACTCTCCAGTCCTCCAGCACCTCACCTGTATTTAAGGATGCCACAAAGATATCTGTCAGGGCCCCAGCTATTTCCTCTCTCACCTCCCTCAGCAACCTGAATAGATCCCATCCAGTCCTAGGGATTCGTCCACCTTAATAATCTCTAGGAGAAAGTGAGGACTGCAGATGCTGGAGATCAAAACTGAAGAATGTGTTGCTGGAAAAGCGCAGCAGGTCAGGCAGCATCCAAGGAGCAGTAGAATCAATGTTTCAGGCATAAGCCCTTCTTCAGCCCTGCACACGTTGATTCTCCTGCTCCTTGGATGCTGCCTGACCTGCTGCGCTTTAATAATCTCTAGCTACCCAACACATCTTCCCTACTTATGTCAACGTGATCCAGACTAATCAAACTTCTATCTCTAATCTCAACATTCATCATGTTCCTCTCCTCAGTGAACACTGATGCAAAGTATTCATTCAGAATCTCACCCATTTTCTCCAGTTCGACACATAGCCTTCCTTCATTATCCTTTAGTCCAATCTTTTCTCTAGTTACCTGCTTGCTTCTTATATAAGAATAAAAGGCTTTGGGATTCTCCTTAATTCTGCTCACTAAAGCTATTTCATGACCCCTTTTCGCCTGCTTGCTTCCTCGTTTAAGACCAGTCCTACTCTTCCGATATTCTTCCAGGGCCCATTCTGTTCTTAGCTGCCTAGACCTTATGTACCCTTCCCTTTTCCTCTTGGCTGGTCACACAATTTCTCCTGTCATCCACGGTTCACGAATCTTGCCCTTCCTATCCTTTGCCTTCAATGGGACATGCCTATCCTGCACTATCTTTGAAAGCCTCCCACATCTCAAATGTGGACTTCCCTTCAAACAGTTGTGTCCAATCCACATTTCCCAGCTCCTGCCTAATTTTGATATAATTGGCCTTGGCCCAGTTTAGTACTCTTCCCTTAGGACCACTCTCATCTTTGTCTACGAAAACATATCAAAGTGTGCCATCAGCTGCACTGACACTGAATTGGCCTATACCTGTTCCTATGTTCCAGTCACAGACAACAAACTCTTCTGCCTATTCTAGACATCAGAACAACGCATACTGCACATTTCCAACACCCATCATGGAGACCTGACCCCTAGCTCTGTGCAACCACTCAACTACACCACCCACAAATACCCAGCTGACCACCCTGCCCAGGACAGCTGACCTATGCAGCTCCGGACACCCGAACTTTCCCACCATGGACAGCTGACCACACCTCTTCCCCAAGCCCTCTCCAGACACCAGATTCCTCTCATCCCATCCCTTTGCTCCCAGCACCTGATCTCCCACCTGCAATGTTCACCATGTTCGGGCCCCATACACTCCCCTGAACCCACTAGGCACTTAAGCTCCTCACCTCGCAGTACCTGTTAAAGACAAGAACTACTGTGTAAGTAAGGCCATGGTTTCAGAATCAATCCTTCTGCTGCTGTCACTAGCTTTGCTGAACTCCGTCTGTAACGAAAAGGCTCGATCTTGAACATTTAGCAGAAAACCCCCGGAAAAGTGAGAATCACTATGTCTGATCTGGGTTGGGGAAAGATATTCCACCCGTACTCAAGCTGAAGTATATTTGGATTTCAGAACAGAATTTGATAAGGCCTCTTAAAATGTTTATCACACAAGGTAAGAGCTCATGACTTGGGATAATATGCTTTAGGATTGGCCATCTAACAGAAAATTGAATTTTGGAATAAATTATCAATTTCAGTTAGTCAAACTATAATGAGCAGAGTGTCACATGGATCAACGCTGGGGCCTCAACGGTATACAAACTACATTAATGACTTGGACGAAGATATATAGTGCAAATTATAGCCACATTTGCTATGATAGATGAGAAAACAAGTTGTGAGGAGGATATAAAGAACCTGGAACAGGATAGGAAGTTTAAGTGAAAAAGCAATAACTTGGGAAAATGTGAGGTTGTGCACTTTGGCAGGAAGGCTGGAAAAGCTGAGTAACATTTGGTTACAGATTGCAGAATTCTGTGGTACAGAGTCCTTGGATTTAGGAGTCCTTGTACATGAATCACAAAATGTTAGTATGCAGGCATATCAAATGGTTAAGGATACAAATGGAATGATCACTTTTATTAGAAAGGCTGAAAATATTTTTACAAATGGATTTGGTAGAAAATTCTGGTTCTGTGACATCACACTGAGAGAACTATGCAGAGTTTTGGGTTGACATTTTCACAGAGTCACAGGGACTCCATGACTTATCTGAAATGGTACTGGGAACTTGGATCCAGATTTCCTGTCTGATGCCTAATGGATCCTATTGTCACTTCCTGGAAAAAGGTATAGGACGCCATTTACCCAAGGAGTCACCTGACCTGCTGAGTGATGGCCTTATCCCATTGTGTGTATGTTTTGAATTTACAAGGTGGATAAAATCTGTGAAATGCAAATACTGTCAAGGTATTTAAATCCCTCGCTCCTTATATTTTGAAATACAATTAATCTGCCTATGTCTGAGAGTTGAAAAAAAATCACTGCAAATTTCAATTTTAATATATGTTTGTTAACATAATCCAGAGTATTATCATTTTAGCATTATTACTGTTCGAGTGTTTCTATAACCTGTCATTAACACAGTGGTGTATACAAGGTCTCCTAAGTCCCTCTGTACTACAGCATTCTGCAGCCTGACTCCATGTAAATGATACTCAGCTTTTCTATCCTTCCTGCTGAAGTGCAAAACCTCACATTTTCCCAAGATTTTAGTTTTTCACTTAAACTCCCTATCCCTTTTCGGGTTCTTGATATCCTTCTCACAACCTATTTTCTTGCCTATTATTGTAAATGTTAGCTCTTGAGTGCTTCTATAAATTATCATTATCACAGTGGTGTTCTGAAAATTCACAACTTGATTGACAGCTGATGAAGTTATTAAATAATTAGCTCTTTTTAAATTTATTTTAATTAACTCCTGGGACATAGGAGGTGGGTGTTGCTGGCTGGCCAGCATTTATTACCCATCCCTAGTTGCCACTTGAGAAGGTGGGGATGCGCTGCCTTCTTGAACTGCTGCAGTCTATGTTTTATAGGTAGACCACAATAACCTTAGAGAGGGAATTAGGGTTGAAAGTGTGTAGAAGTAAACATTGGCTGTTCTGATGTACTTAACTGTGACAAGTTCTGTTATTTAAGACCCAAACAGAAATTGCTGGAGAAACTCAGCTGGTCTGGTAGCATCAGTGGGAAGAAAGCACAGTTAAGGTTTTGAGTCAAGTGGCTCTTTATTAGAACCCATGAGAACTCTGTTACTATGGAATCAGTTTATTCTTATTGGATTGCTAACTTGCCTCAGTTGAGTCATTCTGTTTGTATAAATATCTGCAGAGAACATGTTTTTATTCTGGAGAGGATCCTTTGTTCTTTTGTAAATCTGATTTTAAAGACAGACGCAGAAGGGCTTTGCAGGTAATTGATTACAGAGAAAATGGAATGTTTGGCAGAATTTATCCGATGCGGAATTTGTAATAAATTAAATCATTAATGAATCTTGAATCATGGTGACTGTGAAACCATTATCAATTGTTGTAAAAACCTATTTGGGTCATAAATGTTGTTTCGGGGACGAAATCTGTCACCTTTACCTGGTCTGGTCTTCATGTAACTCCAGAGCCTTAGCTACCCTTTGAAATGGCCAAGCAAACATCAATTCAATAAAATATAGAACACAGAACGTTACAGTGCAGTATAGGCCCTTCAGGCCCTCGATATTGCCCAATCTGTGAAACCAATCTGACGCCCGTCTAACCTACACTATTCCCTGTTAATCAATATGTTTATCCAATGACCATTTAAATGCCCTTACAGTTGGCAAATCCACTAGTGTTGCAGGCAAGCCATTCCACGCCCCTACTACTCTCGGAGTAAAGAAACTACCTTTAATAGACATCTATCTGTCCTACCATCTATTACCCTTCAATTTATAGCTATGTCCCCTTGTGCTAGCCTTCACACTTTGAGGAAAAAGCTCTCCCTGTCAACCCTGTCTAACCCTGATTATCTTATATGTCTCAATTAAGTCACATGTCAACCTTCTTCTCTCTTTTGAAAACAGCCTCAAGTTCCTCAGCCTTTCCTCATTAGACCTTCCCTCCATAACAGGCAACATTCTAGTAAATCTCCTTTGAACCTTTTCCAACACTTCCACATCCTTCCTATAATGAAGTGACCAGAACTGTACGCTATACTCCAAGTGCAGCCACACCAGGGTTTTGTACAGCTGCAGCATAACCTCGTGGCTCCAAAACTCAAACTCTCTACCAATAAAAGCTAACACACCGTATGCCTTCTTAACAACCCTATCAACCTGGTGGAAACTTTCAAGGATCTACATACATTGACATCGAGATCTCTCTGCCATCCACACTACTCTTTATTCCTGTTGTTCCTTCCAAAGTGAATCATCTCACACTTTTCTGCATTAAACTCCATTTGCCAGCTCTGCAGCTTATCTATGTCAAAGACAGTTATTAATGAGCAATAAATGCTGATCAGAGATACAAAACTTCACATGAAAGAATGTATTCAAAAATTATTAAAAGAACACAAGAAATAGGAGCAGGAGTATGTTTGACAAGGTTCCTCATGGTAGACTGGTGAGCAAGGTTAGATCTCATGGAATGCAGTGAGAACTAGCCATTTGGATACAGAACTGGCTTGAAGGTAGAAGACAGAGGATGGAAAGTTGCTTCGCAGACTGGAGGCCTGTGACCAAAGTTGTGCCACAACATTTTCGTCATTTATATAAATTTATATAAATGATTTGGATGCGAATATAGGAGGTATAGTTAGTAAATTTGCAGATGACACCAAAATTGTAGATGTAGTGGACAGCGAAGACATTACCTCAGGTTACAATGGGGTCTTGACCAGATGGTCAACTTAGACATAGAACATAGAAAAATACAGCACAGTACAGGCTCTTTGGTCCTCGATGTTGCACTGATCCAAGCCCACCTAACCTACACTAGCCCACTATCCTCCATATGCCTATCCAATGCCCGTTTAAATGCCCATAAGGAGGAAGAGTCCACCACTGCTACTGGCAGGGCATTCCATGAACTCACAACTCGCTGAGTAAAGAATCTACCCCTAACACCTGTCCTATACCTACCACCCCTTAATTTAAAGCTATGCCCCCTCGTAATAGCTGACTCCATACGTGGAAAAAGGTTCTCATGGTCAACCCTATCTAAACCCCTAATCATCTTGTACACCTTTATCAAGTCACCTCTAAACCTTCTTTTCTCCAATGAAAACAGCCCCAAGTGCCTCAGCCTTTCCTCATATGATCTTCCTACCATACCAGGCAACATCCTGGTAAACCTCCTCTGCACCCGCTCCAGTGAGTCCACATCCTTCCTATAGCATGGCGACCAAAACTGCAAACAATACTCCAGATGCGGCCGCACCAGAGTCTTATACAACTGCAACATGACCTCAGGACTCCGGAACTCAATTTCTCTACCAACAAAAGCCAGTATGCCACATGCCTTCTTCACTGCACTATTTACCTGGGTGGCAACTTTCAGAGACCTGTGTACATGGACATCAAGATCCCTCTGCTCATCCACACTACCAAGTATCCGACCATTAGCCCAGTACCCCATCTTTTGGTTACTCATACCAAAGTGAATCACCTCACACTTACCCACATTGAACTCCATTTGTCACCTTTCTGCCCAGCTCTGCAGCTTATCTATATCCCACTGTAACCTGACACATCCTTCCTCACTGTCAACAACTCCACCGACTTTCGTATCATCCGCAAACTTGCTCACCCAACCTTCTAGCCTCTCCTCCAGTCATTTATAAAAATGACGACAGCAATGGTCCCAAAACAGATCCTTGCAGAACACCGCTAGTAACTGCACTCCAAGATGAACCTTTACCATCAACTCCTACCCTCTGTCTTCTTCCAGCCAGCCAATTCCTAATCCAAACCTCCAACTCACCCTCAATGCCATACCTCCATATTTTTTGCAGTAGCCTACCATGGGGAACCTTATCAAATGCCTTACTAAAATCCATATACACCACATCTACTGCTTTACCCTCATCCACCTCCTTAGTCACCTTCTCAAAGAATTCAATAAGGTTTGTGAGGCACGATCTGCCCTTCACAAAACCATGCTGACTATCCTTGATCACATTATTCCTATCCAGATGTTCATAAATCCTATCCCTTACAATTCTCTCTAAGACTTTGCCCACAACAGAAGTGAGGCTCACCGGCTTATAGTTACTAGGGTTATTCCTACTCCCCTTCTTGAACAAGGGAACCACATTTGCTATCCTCCAGTCTTCTGGCACTATTCCAGTAGACAACGAAGACATAAAAATCAAGGCCAATGGCTCTGCAATCTCCTCCCTAGCTTCCCAGAGAATCCTAGGATAAATGCCATCAGGCCCAGGGGACTTATCTATTTTCACCCTTTCCAGAATTTCCAACACCTCTTCCCTACATACCTCAAAGCCGTCCATTCTAATTAATGGTGACTCAATATTCACATCAGCAACAATGTCCTGTTCCTGAGTGAATACTGACGAAAAGTATTCATTCAGTGTCTCCCCAATCTCTTCAGCCTCCACACGCAACTTCCCACTACTATCCTTGACTGGACCTATTCCTACCCTAGTCATTCTTTTATTCCTGACACACCTATAGAAAGCCTTTGGGTTTTCCCTAATCCTACCAACTAAGGACTTTTCATGTCCCCTCCTTGCTGCTCTTAGCTCTCTCTTCAGATCCTTCCTGGCTACCTTATAACTCTCAATCGCCCCAATTGAACCTTCACGCCTCATCTTTACATAGGCCGCCCTCTTCCCTTTAACAAGGGATTCCAATTCCTTATTAAACCACGGCTCCCTCACACGACCCTTTCCTCCCTGCCTGACAGGTACATACTTATCAAGGACACTCAATAGTTGCTCCTTGAACAAGCTCCACATATCAATTGCCCCCTTGCCTTGAAGCCTACTTTTCCAAGCCACGCATCCTAAGTCGTGCCTCATCACATCATAATTTCCCTGCCCCCATCTATAACTCTTGCCCAGCAGTGCACACTTATCCCTCTCCATCACTAGAGTAAAAGTCACTGAATTGTGGTCACTGTCCCCAAAGTGCTCACCTACCTCCAATTCTAACACCTGGCCTGGTTCGTTACCCAGAACCAAATCCAGTATGGCCTCACCTCTTGTTGGCCTGTCTACGTATTGTGTCAGGAAACCCTCCTGCACACATTGGACAAACACCTACCCATCTAATGAACTCGAGCTATAACTCCCATGTTATACTCCATTTGTCACCTAAACAGTGTATACCTCATTGCAGCCTCTTTGTGTCCCTCTCATGGCTTATATCTTTGTATTGAAAATAGCTTCAAGGAGCCTGATAAAAATTGAATTCAATGAGAATTAGGGGGAATTCTCTTCACTGGACCAGGGCATCTGCAAGAGATTCTGGGGGGAATGCCCTAACTCCAATGGTCTTCAGTTGCTTCATCAATGACTCTCCCTCCAAAGTAAGGTGAGATTTCGGGAAGGGTTACAGATGCTGCCAGACCTGCTGAGTTTTTCCAGGAATTGGGGATGTTTGCTCATGACTGCACAATGTTCAGCACTGTTCGCAACTCTTCAAACACTGAAGCAGTCCATGTGTAAATGCAGACTAACTAAGGAACCTGAGGTGTAGTTCCAGGGCACAGGAAGATGAGAGTAGGGAGGGCGTGCACAGAATTTCACAGTCACAGGAATGTGCTGGCAGAAAGCAAGCTGGTTTGAAGTCTGTCTACTTCAATGCCAGAAATATCCAAAATAAGGATATTTGCAGCATGGATAGGTACCTGGGACTTCGGTGTTGTGGCCATTTCAGAGACATGGATAGACCAGGGTCAGAAATGGATGTTGCAGGTTCCAGGGTTTAGATCTTTCATTAAGAACAGGCACGGCAGCAAAAGAGGGGGAGGTGTGGCCTTGTTAGTCAAGAAAAGTATAACGGGGGCTGACAGAACTACTGAGGACTGGACTACTGAGGTAGTGTGTGGCTGAGGTTAGAAACAGGAGAAGAGAGGTCACACTGCTGGGAAGTTTTTATAGGCCTCCTCAGAGTTCCAGGGATGTGGAGGATAGTATCAGCAAAACAATTCTGGTAGGAGTGAAAGGAACAGGGTGATCATTATGGGGGACTTTAACTTCCCCAACATTGACTGGAACATTAATTCTAGTACGTTGGATACATCAGTTTTTGTTCAATGTGTGCAGGAGATTTTCCTGACACAGTATGTCGAAGGGCTGACAAAAGGGGAGGCCACACTGGATCTGGTGCTTGGTAATGAACCAAGCCAGGTGTTTGATTTAATTGTTACATTTAGTTTAGCGAGGGGTGGGCAAGAGTTATAGATGGGAGAAGGGTAATTATAATGCGATTAGGCAAGACATAAGATGCATAGAATGGAGCAGCAAAATGCAGGGATGCGGACAGTCGAAATGTGGAGCTGATTTAAGGAACAGATATTGCGTGTCCTTGATAGGTATGTCCCTGTCAGGCAGGGAGGAAGTGATAAGGTAAGGGAACCGTGGTTTACTGCAGAAATTGCATCTCTTGTTAATCGGAAGAGGAGGCTTATGTGACGATTAGACGAGATGGTTCAGATGAGGTGATGGAGAGTTACAGATTAGCTAGGAAGGATTCAAAGAGAGAGCTAAGAGCAAAGAGAGGACACGAGCAGTCTTTAGCAGGTAGAATAAAGGAGAACTCTAAAGCTTTCTATAGGTATGTGAGGAATAAAAGGATGACTAGGGTAGGAATAGGGCCAATCAAAGACAGAAGTGGTGTACATGGACTTCAGTAAAGCCTTTGATAAGGTTCCACATGGTAGGCTATTGGAGAAAATGCACAGGCTTGGGATTGAGGGTGATTTAGCAGTTTGGATTAGAAACTGGTTTTCTGAAAGAAGGCAGCGAGTGGTGGTTGATGGAAAATAGTCAGCCTGGAGTCCGGTTACTAGTGGTGTGCCACAAGGATCTGTTTTGGGACCACTGCTGTTGGCCATTTTTATAAATAACTTAGACACAGGCGTAGGTGGATGGGTTAGTAAATTTGCAGATGACATTAAAGTCAGTGGAGTAGTGGACAGTGTGGAAGAATGTTGCAGATTGCAGGGGGACTTGTCTGTTCTCATTGGAAAGAAGAAAGCTAAGAGGGAATTTGATATAAACATACAAGATGATCAGAAGAATAGATAGGGTAGACAGTGAAAGTCTTTTTCCTAGGATGATGACATTACGAGGGGGCATAGCTGCAAATTGAGGAGTGATAGATTTAAGACAGATGTCAGAGGCAGGTTCATTACTCAGAGAGTGGTAAGGGCGTGGAATGCCCTACCTGCTAATGTAGTTAACTCAGCCACATTAGGGAGATTTAACCAATCCTTGGGTAAGCACATGGATGATTTTGGGATAGTGTAAGGGGACAAACTGAGAATAGTTCACGGGTCAGCGCAACATCGAGGGCTAAAGGGCCAGTTCTGCACTGTATTGTTCTATGTTCTATGTTCTAACTGTAGAATTGGGCTGCGAGATGGCAAATGGAGTTCAATGCAGACAAATGTGAGGTGATTCACTTTGGGAAGAATAACTGGAAGGCAGAATACTTGGTCAATGGAAATATTCTTGGTGGTATGGATGTGCAGAGGGATCTTGGTGTCCATGTACATAGATCCCAGAAAGTTGCCACCCAGGTTGATAGTTCAGAAGGCATAGGTTTTATTGGTAGAGGGATTGAGTTCCGGAGCCATAATGTAATGCTGCAACTGTACAATATGCTAGTGCGGCCTCTCTTGGAATATTTTGTATAGTTCTGGTTTCTCCATTACAGGAAGGATGTGGAAGCATTGGAAAAGGTGCAGAGGAGATTTTCCAGGATGTTGCCTGATATGGAGGGAAGGTCTTATGAGGAAAGGCTTAGAGACTTGGGTCTGTTCTCATTGGAAAGAAGAAGGCTAAATGGGGATTTAATAGAGACATACAAGATGATAAGAGGATTAGATAGACTAGACAGTGAAAGTATTTTTCCTAGGATGATGACATTACGAGGGGGCATAGCTGCAAATTGAGGTGAATGGGTTAGTAAATTTGCAGATGACATTAAAGTCAGTGGAGTAGTGGACAGTGTGGAAGAATGTTGCAGATTGCAGGGGGACTTGTCTGTTCTCATTGGAAGGAAGAAAGCGAAGAGGGAATTTGATAGAGACATACAAGATGATCAGAAGAATAGATAGGGTAGACAGTGAAAGTCTTTTTCCTAGGATGATGACATTACGAGGGGGCATAGCTGCAAATTGTGGAGTGATAGATTTAAGACAGATGTCAGAGGCAGGTTCTTTACCCAGAGAGTGGTAAGGGTGTAGAATGCCCCGTGTGCCAATGTAGTTAACTCAGCCACCTTAGGGAGATTTAACCAATCCTTGGATAAGCACATGGATGATGATGGGACAGTGTGAGGTGGGGGGTGGGGGTGGGGTGGGCTTAGATTAGTTCCCAGGTTGATGCAACATCAAGGGCTGCACTGTATTGTTCTATGTTCTATGTTCTATGAAGAATGACAGGATACAAAGGAGAAGAGATTTGTACAATAGATAAAAAGGGAATGAAACATTGGAGGCCTGAAATGAGTGTGAAAAGTGCAGAGGGTATCTCAAGATAGTAACTAGGAGTGCAAAGATGGAGCATGAAATAAAACTGAAATAAAGGGAATCTAGATCAGATGGATCAATAGGCCAAGCAGTGGCAGATAGACTTTATTTTAAATAAATGTGAGGTGTTGCCCTGGTAAGGCCCTGGGCAGTGCTGCCAAACAAAGAGAGGTAGGAGTGCAGGTACACAGTTCCTTGAAAGGGGAGTCAATGACAAAAAGAAATTGAGAGCTTAATCTAAAAAAGGAGACTTATGCAAGATTTAGGAAACTGAAAACAGACAGAGCCCTTGAAGAATACATAGCTGGAAAGAACTCAAACAAGGATTTGGGAGGGCTAAAAGGGCTAAAGTATTTTGCATCAATATTTACAAAGGAGAAGGACATGATGGATGATGAGTTTTAGGAGGGATGTGTTGATGTTCTAGGGCATGGCAATATAAAGAAAGGAGGTGGTGTTGGGTGTTTTGGAAAACATTAGGATAGACAAATCCTCAGGACCTGATGGGATCCATCCCAGAATGCTGAGGGAGGCCAATAAAAAATTTGCTGAGGCATTGTACAACATCTCACAGGAGAGGTCCCAATGTTATTCCTTTGATTAAGGGCAACAGGGATAATCTGGGAAATAGAGGCTTGTGAGCCTTATGTCGGTGCTGGGGAAATTATTGGAGAAGATTCTTAGGGACAGGATTTAATAATAAATTCATGTGGAAATGATGATTTTATTAGCGATAGGCAGCAAGGAAGGTTGTGTCTCACAAACTTGATTGGGTTTTTTGAGGCTTAGAGTCAGTGACAAAGATTATTGATGATAGGAGGGTAGTAGATGTTGATATGGATTTAGCAAGGCCTTTGACAAGGTCCCTCATGACTGGCTGATACAGAAGATAAAGTCACAGGGGTCTGCAGCGAGCTGATAAGATGGATACAGAACTGGCTTAGCCATAGAAGCCAGAGAGGGGCATAGAAAGATGTTTTCTCTGACTTGGAGGTCTGTGTCCAGTGATATTCCACAGGGATCAGTTGTTGTAATATACATAAATGAAAGAAGAATGTCAGTGGACTGATTAGTAAGTTTGCAGATGAAACAAAGATTGGGGGACTGTAGATAGTGAATGGATTGCCAGAGGGTACAGCAGGATATAGATAGGCTAGAGTCATGGGCAGAAAAATGGCAAATGGAGTTTAGTCTGGACAATGTGAGGTGATGCAATTTAGAAGATTAAAAGCAGGATGAAAGTATAGAGTAAATGGCAGAACTCCTAGTACCCGTATCATCAACATACAGAGGAATCTAGGCATACAGGTCCCCAAAAATGGCATCACAAGTGGATATGGCGGTTAAGAAGGCTTATAGTATGCTTGCCTTCATCAGTTGGGGGCCTTGTCAAGAAATGTTGCAGCTGTATAGAATTTCAGTTAGGCCACATTTGCAATATTGTGTACAGTTCTACTCGCCACACTCCCAGAAGGATCCAGAGACCTTGGAGAGGGCACAGAAATAGTTTACCAGGATGTTGCCTGGTTTGGAGGGAATTAGCTATGAAGAGAGATTGGACAAACTTGGTTTTGTTTTCACTTGAATGTTGTAGTATGAGGGATGACCTGATATGGGTTTACGAAATAATGAGGGGGACATGGACAGAAGCCTGACCCAATCATTGGTAAGCTTTCAGAGTCCACTATTAAGGGTGACATTTGCAGAGTATTTGGAAGTGCACAGTAAAATAGAGCACACTTCATCAAGGAATGGTCACTTGACAAATCTGATAGTATTCTTTGAAGAGATACCAAGAAATTTAGACAAAGAAGAGCCAGCGATGTGATCTATTTGGATTTCCAGAATGCCTTTGACAAGATGACACACAGGAGGCTGCTATATAAAATAAGAGACGATATTGTTTAGGCAAGATATTGGCATGCACAGAGGTTTGGCTGACTGGCAGAACGCAGAGAGTTGGGATGAAGGGATCTTATTTAGGGTGGCACACAGATTCAGTTGGCAGTTAGGAAGGCAAATGCAATGCAACAATTCATTTCAAGAGAGCTAGAATACAAGAGCAGGAATGGATGATCGGTTATACTGAGTTTATGCTCTGTTCTGAAACTTTCCCACAAGGAGAAACAACCTCTCCCCATTTATCCTGTCAAGTCTCATAAGAATATTATATGTTTCAATAAGGTCACCTCTTATTTTTTTAAACTCCAATGAGTACAGACCCAACCTACTCAACCTCTCCTCATGAGATAACGCCTCCATAATTGCGATCACCCTAGTGAACCTTCTCTGGACTGCCTCCAATGCTGGAGACTAAAACTGTATATAGCAATTCAGCTGTGGTTTGACTCATGCCTTGTATAGCTTTAGCAGAACTCCTTGTTGTTATGTTCCATTCATTTGAAATAAAGACGAAGATTCTATTTGCTTTCCCTAATACCTGTTGAACTTTTATGCCAACATTTTGTAATTCATTCACAAGGACTCCCATGTTGTTGCTCAGTGTTCTATATTTCTGCACTTTTTCCAGGTAAATAACATTCAGCTCCTCTATACTTTCTGCCATACAGAAGCTCACATTTCCATACTATATCCTATCTGCCAAATTTTCACCCATGCACTTAATCTGTCTATATTCATCTCCCTATTATGTGTGCCATCTTCACAACTTGCTTTCCTACCTTGTTGATGCAACCTGCAAACTTGAATATCGTATATTCATTTTCCTCATTCAAGCTACTAATATCTATTGTAAATCATTGTGGACCCAACACTGGTCCCTGTGGCCTTCTGTAATTACAGTTTGCCACCTTGAAAGTAGTCCTCCTGTTCCAATTCTCTATGAGCTAAATAAACCCTCTATCCATGCACTACTGCCAATACCATGGGCTCTTATTTTATTAAGTAGCGTACTGTGTTGTATCTTATTGAATGTCTTTTGGAAATCCAAATATATTACATCTTCTGATTCCCCCGATCAATCCTGCTTTCTTTCTCCTCAAAGAACTTTAATAAGTTTGTCTTCTTTACTCAGAGAGTAGTAAGGGTATGGAATGCTTTGCCTGCATCGGTAGTAGATTCACCAAGTTTGAGTGCATTTAAGTCATCATTGGACAGGCAAATGGACGTACATGGAATAGTGTAGGTGGGATGGGCTTCAGATTAGTATGACAGGGCGGCGCAACATTGAGGGGCGAGGGGCCTGTACTGTGCTGGAATGTTCTATGTTCTATGATGAGTGAACTGATCAGGTTTTAGGTGAAAGTGAGGACTGCAGATGCTGGAGATTAGAGGTGAGAGTATGGTGCTGGAAAAGCACAGCAGGTCAGGCAGCATCCGAGGAGCAAGAAAATAGATGTTTCAGGCAATGAGATCAGGAATGAGATCAGGTTTTAGTTTCCCCTTGCACTTTTTCTCTATTGATAATTACTGCATTTATTCCCTATCCTCCTTTTGCCCATTTGGTTAGTTAGTAATTTTAGAGTGTTGTTAGTGCTTAATACCATGAAGACTGATGGAAAGTATTTATTCAACTCCTCCGCCATTTCCTAGTGTCCCTGTATAATTTCTCCAGCCTCATTCTCTGAGGGGCTCATGTTCACTTTCACATCTCTCTTCCCTTCTGTATATTTAAAAGAGGTTCTTACTGTGAGTTTTGATGTACTTGCAATTACATGCTTCCAATTACATAAACCACCTTCCACCGTCACTCTTCGCCTTTGACTCCAGTTTTATTATCTTTTTTTTTGTTCACCTTTGGTTGGGTTTAAAACTTCACCAATATTTTGGTTTACCACTAATCTTTGCCACATTGATCTTTTTTTCTTTCAATTCAATACTATCCTTAATTTCCCTGTCTTTGTTGTCAAACTGCTTTCCTAGTTCACTTCATCCAACTCTACCCTCATTCCTTTGTAATTGCTCCCATTTAAGTTTAGCACAATTGTTTCTGACATAGGTTCCTCCTTTTCAAACTGAATGCTAATTTCTGCCATTTTACAATCACTGTTTTCCAGTAGACCTTTTACTCCTAGATCATTAATGAACCTTACTTCATTATACATCAGCAGGTCCAAAATTGCCTGATCTCTGATGGGATCCACAACACATTGTTCTTCAATATAGATTATGAATTCTTCCTCATAGCTATCTTTGTCAATGTGACTGTCCCAATCTACAGAAAGTATAGCTACTGTTGGAGACTACTCCCAACAGTGTATTTCTTCCCTTGTTATTTCTTACCTTGGTACATTTGGATTCAATATCTTCTGATACAAGATCTTTTCCTTCTAATGTAGTTAATCCATCTCCTACTATGCTTTCTGCCTGTCCTTTCCACATGCTGCTTTCACTACCCTGTCCACCTGTACTGACACCTTCAGGGATCTGTGGACTTGTACTTCAGTACTCGCTGGAGACCCACCATTCATTGTGTATATCCTTCTCTTATAGAACCCCCCAAATGCATCATCTCACACTTGTCAGGAAATTCTACCTGCCATTGCTCTGTCCAATTTACCAGCTGATCAATATCAGAGCTTGAGATCATCCTCCTCAATATCATCATGCCTAATTTTTCTGTAGGAGAAAGTGAGGACTGCAGATGCTGGAGATCAGAGCTTAAAAATGTGTTGCTGGAAAAGCACAGCAGGTCAGGCAGCATCCAAGGAGCAGGAGAATCGACGTTTCGGGCATAAGCCCTTCTTCAGGAATTTTTATGTAACCTAGAAACTTACTAATTAAATCTTAAACATCCACATCCAAATAATGAACATACATAATAAAGAGCAAGAGTCCCAGCTCCAATCCCTCTGGCACACTGCTGGTCACATGCTTCCAATTACAGAAACCACCTTCCACCGTCACTCTTCGCCTCCTAATTACAAGACAATTTTGGATCTAGTTTACTAACTTGCCTTGGATCCCATGGGCTCTTAATTTTTAGACAAGCCTTCATTTGGGACCTTGTCAAAGACATTACTGAGTCCATGTAAACTACAGAAACTGCACTATCCTCACCTGGTCGTAAAACACATGAAGGTAGATAAAATGCTGGGACCTGATCTGTATATCGCAGGATATTGTGGGAAGCTAGGGAAGAAATGGAAATATTTATATTCGTAGCCATAGGTAAGGTGCTGGGAGACTGGAGAGTGGCTAATGTGCCATTTTTTAAGCTGCAAGGAAGAGCCAGGGAACTACAGACTGGTGAACCTGACAAAGTGATGGGTAAGTCATTAGACAGAATTCTGAGAGACAGGATCTACATGCATTTGGTTAGATAAGCACTTGTTTTGGGTCGTCATCATAGCTTTGTGTATGGGAAATTGTGTCTCTCAAACTTGTTTGAGTTTTCTTTTTGAAGAACTGATGGCAGAGTGGTAGATATTGTCTACAAATCTTCAACAAGGTTCTACATTGTAGACTGGTTAGTAAAGTTAGATCACATGCTCTCCAAGGAGAGTTGATCAATTGGATACAAAACTGGCTTGACATTGGAAGACAGAAGGTGGTGATAGAGGGTTATTGTTTAGACTGGAGGCCTGTGAGCAGTGGTGTTGTTCATCATTTATATAAATGATTTTGACGAGAATATAGGAGTCATCGTTAGTAAGCTTGCAGATGACACCAAAATTGGTAGTATAGTGCACAGTACAATGGGATCTTCATCAGCTGAGCTGAGGAATGTCAAATGAAGTTTATTTCAGATAAATGCGAGGTGTTGCATTTTGATAAGAAAAACCAGGACACAGTTAATGGTAGGGCCTTGGGGAGTGTCGTCAAGCAGAGAGAGCTAGGTACGTTTGGATAGGTACATGAATAGGAAAGGTTTAGAGGGATATGGGTCAAATAGGAGTAGTTCATTTTAGGAAGCTTGGTCTATATGGATGAGTTGGATGAAAGGGTCTGCACGACTCTATGACTCTATATAAGATGTTTAATCACCTTTTCAAAAAAACTCAATTAAAATTAGACAGGCAGGATCTCCCTCTAACAAATCCATGCTGACCATCTCTGATCAATTTCTGCCTTTCCAATTGTTGATCAATCCTGTCCTTAGGAATTCTTTTCAATAATTTCCCTCCTACTGATGTCAGACTAACTGGTCTATAATTACCTGATCTATCTCTGCTGACCTCCTTTATAAAGGAACATATTAGCTATTCTCCAGTCATCTGGCACTTCACCTGTGGTTGGCAAAGTATTAAATATCTCTGCCAGGGCCACATCAATCTTCTCCCTTGCCTCCCATAGTAGTCTGGGATACATCTTATCAGGCCCTGGGGATTACGCACCTTTATGCCTCCTTATTATTAATCTTAGTTCTGGAACCTCACCACCCAAGGAGAAAATGAAGACTGGAGGTGTTGGAGAGTTAGAGTTGATAATGTGAGGTGTTGCATTTTGGTAAGAAAAAACAGGACAGGACTTGTACAGTTAATGGTAGGGTTCTGGGAAGTGTTGTCAAACAGAGAGAGCTGGGAGTGTAGGTACATAGTTCCTTGAAAGTGGCGTCACAGGTTGTCAGGGTGATGAAGAACCCATTTGGGCAGACCATTGAGTACAGGCGTTGGGACATCATGTTACAGCTATACAGGACATTGGTAAGGCCACGCTTTGAGTACTGTGGACAATTCTGGTTACCCTGCTATAGGAAGGATGGAAAAGCTACAAACAAGAATTGCAAGAATGTTACTGAGACTGAAGGGCTTGGGTTAGAAGGGGGGAGGTGGATAGCTGGGACTATTTTTCCCTGGAGTGTAGGAGGCTGAGGGGTGACCTATATAGAAGTTTATAAAATCATGAGGGGCATAGGTAAGGTGAATAGCCAAGGTCTTCTCCCCAGGGCAGGGAAGACCAAAACTAGTGGGCCGAGGTTAAAGGTGAGAGTGTCTCAAAGGTATGTGGGGAGTTCCTGGGCGAAGGGGGACTGAAACTGAAATTCCTGGCTGTAACTTCTTTCTCATCTATGAATACAGGTGAGATGTATTTATTTGAAACCTCACCCACATCCTCTGGCTCCAAGCACAGCTTGCTCTATTGGTCTCTGATAGGGCCCACACTTTTCCGGGTAATTCTCTTACTTGTAATATTCTTATTAAAACCTCAGGGTTTTCCTCGATCCCATCTGCCAAAGATATTTCATGGCTCCTCCTTGCCTGCCTAATTTCCTTTTTAAGTAATCTCCTATATTCTCTTTACCTTTGAAGGACTTTCCCTATATTTAATATGCTGTACCTGAGATACAGTCATAGAGTCATAAAGATGTACAGCATGGAAACAGACCCTTCGGTCCAACCCGTCCATGCCGACCAGATATCCCAACCAAATCTAGTCCCACCTGCCAGCACCAGGCCCATATCCCTCCAAACCCTTCCTATTCATATACCCATCCAAATGCCTCTGAAATATTGCAATTGTACCAGCCTCCACCACATCCTCTGGCAGTTCATTCCATACACGTACCTCCCTCTGTGTGAAAACGTTGCCCCGTAGGTCCCTTTTGTATCTTTCCCCTCTCACCCTAAACCTATGCCCTCTAGTTCTGGACTCCCCGACCCCAGGGAAAAAACTTTGTCTATTTATTTTATCTATGCTCCTCATAATTTTATAAACCTCGATAAGGTCACCCCTCAGTCTCCGACGCTCCAGGGAAAATAGCCCCAGCCTGTTCAGCCTCTCCCTGTAGCTCAAATCCTCCAACCCTGGCAACATCCTTGTAAATCTTTTCTAAACCCTTTCAAGTTTCACAATATCTTTCCGATAGGAAGGAGACCAGAATTGCATGCAATATTCCAACAGTGGACTAACCCATGTCCTGTACAGCCGCAACATGACCTCCCACCACCTGTACTCAATACTCTGACCAATAAAGGAAAGCATACCAAATGTCTTCTTTACTATCCTATCTACCTGTGACTCCACTTTCAAGGAGCTATGAACCTGCACTCCAAGGTCTCTTTGTTCAGCAACACTCCCTAGGACCTTACCATTAAGTGTTGTCCTGCTAAGATTTGCTTTCCCAAAATACAGCACCTCGCATTTATCAAATTAAACTTCATCTCCTACTTCTCAGCCCATTGGCCCATCTGATCAAGATTCTGTTGTAATCTGAGGTAACCCTCTTTGCTGTCCACTACACCTCCAATTTTGGTGTCATCTGCAAACTTACTAACTGTACCTCTTATGCTCGCATCCAAATCATTTATGTAAATGACAAAATGTAGAGGACCCAGTGCTGATCCTTGTGGCACTCCACTGGTCACAGGCCTCCAGTCTGAAAAACAGCTCTCCGCCACCATCCTCTGTCTTCCAACTTTGAGCCAGTTCTGTATCCAAATGGCTAGTTCTCCATGTATTCCGTGAGATCTAATCTTGCTAATCAGTGTCCCATGGGGAACCTTGTCGAACACCTTACTGAAGTCCATATAGATCACATCTACCGCTCTGCCCTTGTCAATCCTCCTTGTTACTTCTTCAAAAAACTCAATCAAGTTTGCGAGACATGATTTCCCATGCACAAAGCCATGTTGACTATCTCTAATCGGTCCTTGCCATTCCAAATACATGTACATCCTGTCCCTCAGGATTCCCTCCAACAACTTGCCCACCACCGATGTCAGGCTCACCGGTCTATAGATCCCTGGCTTGTCCTTACCATCCTTCTTAAACAGTGGCACCACGTTAGCCAACCTTCAGTCTTCCGGCACCTCACCTGTGACTATCAATGATATAAATATCTAAGCAAGAGGCCCAGCAATCACTTTTCTAGCTTCCCATAGAGTTCTCGGGTACACCTGATCAGGTCCTGGGGATTTATCCACCTTTACCCATTTCAAGACATCCAGCACTTCCTCCTCTGTAATCTGGACATTTTGCAAGATGTCAGCATCTATTTCCCTACTGTCTATATCTTCCATATCCTTTTCCACAATAAGTACTAATGAAAACTACTCATTTACTATCTCCCCCATTTTCTGCGGCTCCACACAAAAGCCACCTTGCTGATCTTTCAAGGGCCCTATTCTTTCCCTAGTTACCTTTTTGTCCTTAATGTATTTGTCAGAACTCTTTGGATTCTCCTTAACTCTATTTGCCAAAGCTAGCTCATGTCCCCTTTTTGCCCTCCTGATTTCCTCTTAAGTATACTCCTACTACCTTTATACTCTTCTAAGGATTCACTCGATCTATCCTGTCTATACCTTACATATGCTTTCTTCTTTTTCTTAACCAAACTCTCAATTTCTTTAGCCATCCAGCATTCCCTATACCTACCAGCCTTCCCTTTCACCCTGACAGGAATATACTTTCTCTGGATTCTTGTTATCTCATTTCTGAAGGCTTCCCATTTTCCAGCCATCCCTTTACCTGCGAACATCTGCCCCTAATCAGCTTTCAAAAGTTCTTCCCTAATGCTGTCAAAATTGGCCTTTCTCCAATCTAGAACTTCAATTTTTGGATCTGGTCTATCCTTTTCCATCACTATTTTAAATCTAATAGAATTATGGTCACTGGCCCCAAAGTGCTCCCCCACTGACACCTCAGTCACCTGCCCTGCCTTATTTCCCAAGAGTAGGTCAAGTTTTGCACCTTCCCTAGTAGGTACATCCACATACTGATTCAGAAAATTGTCTTGTACACACTTAACAAATTCCTCTTCATCTAAACCTTAACACTATGGCAGTCACAGTCTATGTTTGGAAACATAAAATCCCCTACCATAACTACCCTATTATTCTTACAGATATTTGAGATTTCCTTACAAGTTTGTTTCTCAATTTTCCTCTGACTATTATGGGGGTCTATAATACAATCTCAATAAGGTTATCATCCCTTTCTCATTTCTCAGTTCCACGCAAATAACTTCTCTGGATATATTTCCAGGAATATCCTCCCTCAGTGCAGCTGTAATGCTATCCCTTATCAAAAATGCCACCCCCTCCTCTTTTGCCTCCCTTTCTATCCTTCCTGTAGC
This sequence comes from Chiloscyllium punctatum, assembly GCF_047496795.1. Lineage (NCBI taxonomy): Eukaryota > Metazoa > Chordata > Chondrichthyes > Orectolobiformes > Hemiscylliidae > Chiloscyllium > Chiloscyllium punctatum. The sequence continues at coordinate 35,221,599 of NC_092770.1, forward strand.
ATTTGTATCCTGGAACATTAAGCTGCCAGTCCTGCCCACTCCTGAGCCATGTTTCTGTAATTGCTATGATATCCCAGTCCCATGCTCCACACCATGCCCTGAGTTCATCTGCCTTCCCTGTTAGGCCCCTTGCATTGAAGTAAATGCAGTTTAATTTATTAGTCCTACCTTGTCCCTGCCTGCCCTGACTGTGTGACTCGCTTTTGTTCTCAGCTGTACCAGTCTCAGATTGATCTCTTTCCTCACTATCTCCCTGGGTCCCACTCCCCCCCACCTTACTAGTTTAAATCCTCCTGAGCAGCTCTAGCAAATTTCCCTGCCAGTGTATTAGTCCCCTTAGTCCCCTTCCAATTTAGGTGCAATCTGTCCTTCTTGTACCCCAAAAGAGATTCCAATGATCCAAAAATGTGAATCCTTCTCCCAGACACCAGCTCCTCAGCCATGCATTCATCTGCTCTATCCTCCTATTCCTGCCCTCACTCGCTCATAGCACTGGGAGTAATCCAGATATTACTACTCTAGAGGACCTCCTTTTTAAATTTCTGCCTAATTCTCTGTAATTTCCCTTCAGAATCTCAACCTTTTCCCTTCCTATGTCGTTGGTTCCAATGTGGACAATGACCTCCTGCTGGACCCTCTCCCCCATGAGAGCATTCTGCACCCTCTCTGAAACATCCTTGATCCTGGCACCAGGGAAACAACACACCATTCTGCTTTTTCTCTGCTGGCCACAGAAATGTCTGTCTGTACCTCTGATTACAGAATCCCCTAACACAACTGATCTCTTGGAAGCTGACGTACCCCTCGTTGCATTAGAGCCAGTCTCAATACCAGAAACTTGGCTGTTCGTGCTACATTCCCCTGAGAATCCATCACCTCCTACATTTTCCAAAACAACATAGTTGTTTGAAATGGGGATAGGAGAAAGTGAGGACTGCAGATGCTGGAGATCAGAGCTGAAAATGTGTTGCTGGAAAAGCGCAGCAGGTCAGACAGCATCCAAGGAGCAGGAGAATCGACGTTTCGGGCATGAGCCCGTCTTCAGGAATCTATCGACATTTCGGGCATGAGCCCTTCTTCAGGAATGAAGTAGGCCACAGAAGAGTCCTGCACTACTTGTCTACCTCTCTTACCTTTCCTGGAGTTAACCCATCTATGTGACTGTATCTGAGACTTTTCCTCCTTCCTATAACTGCCATCCATCACATACTGTCGCTGTTGCAAATTTCTCATTGCTTCCAACTGTCTCTCCAACCAATCCATTCGATCTGATAAGATTCGCAGCCAACAGCATTTATGGCAGATATAATCCGCAGTCACCCTTAAACTCTCTTTAAGCTCCCACATTTGACAAGAAGTACATATCACTCTATTAAAGACCATTTTTGCTCCTTCACAATCTACAGACCCAGAAAATAGCATGATTCCTCTACAAACACTGCCCTAGGTTAAGTTAATAGTTATGGCTTATATTTTAAGTTTAATACAGAGACATATCTCCAAAAACGTATAATCAAGAAAGAACCCACTCTACTCACTATTGCAGATTCTCTGTAGATATGCTTTGTTGTTTTATGATCAAACTCTCAATATCCCTTGACATCCAGAGTTGCCTGGACTTGCTTCCCTTTCCCGTTACTCTTAGAGGAACACGTTGGCCCTGAATTCTCATTACACTACTTTTAAAAGACTCCCACTTTCCAAATGTAGACTTATCCGCAAGTAGCTGCCCCCAGTCAATGTTTGCCAGATCCTGTCTATAAGGGCGGCATGGTGGTTCAGTTGTTACCATTGCTATTTCACAACACCAGAGACCAGGGATCAATTCTCAGCCTTGAGTTACTGTCTGTGCGGAGTTTGCATGTTCTCCCTGTGTCTGTTTGGGATTCCTCTGGGTGCACTGGTTTCCTTCCAAAGATGTATCGCTTAAATGGATTAGCCATGCTAAATGCAGGGTCACAGGGATAGGGTAAGATGCTGAGTTTGGAGGGGATGCTGTTCAGAGAGGCTGTGCTCAATCAATCTTTCCACACTGTGGGAAATTATATGATATTGAAATCCATCATCCTCCAATTTAGACACTTATTTGCTGCACTACACATCTATGTCCCTTTCCGTTATGAAACTTAAAGATATGGTCACTATCCCTAAAATGTCCACCCACTGGAATTTCGACTACTTGGCTGGCTTCATTACTTAGGATTAGGTCTAGCATTCTTGATGAAGGGCTTTTGCCCAAAACATAGATTTTCCTGCTCCTCGGATGCTGCCTGAACTGCTGTGCTTTTCCAGCACCAGTCTCAACTTGACTTAGGTCTAACACTGTCACACCTCTAGCAGGATGATTTATACACTGGCACAAAGAGCTCTCCTGGGCACACTTTAAAAATTCCTCCTTGACTGATCTGTTAACGCTAAGGCAATCCCAGTGGTGGAGAGGACAGAATATGTGGAAGGGGGAGTTGATGTGCTGTTTGGTGGGAGAGCGAGAGAGAGAGAGAGAAAGAGGGAGAGTAGGTGAGAGGACAGGGTTTGGGGAAGGGGGAAGTTGAAGGAGGGTATGGTGGGAAGGAAGGGGACAAATATGTAATGGGACAGAGTTTGGAGGAGGAGACAATGTTTGGGAAAGGAGTAGGGAAAGGGAGAAGGAGTGGGGGAGAGGTGAGTGATTGGGGAAGGGGATATGAAGTGGAGAAAATGTGGTTGGGATGGGGGAAATGGGGTGGGGGAATGGAGTGAGGGTGGGGGAAATGGGGTGGGGAAATGGAGTTGGTGTAGGGGAATGGGTGGGGGAATGGAATGGGGTTAGGGGAATGGAGTGGGGGGATGGGAGGGGAAATGGAATTGGGGGTTGGGGAATGGGGTGGGGGAATGGAGTTGCAGTGGGGGAATGGAGTGGGGGTGGGGGAATGGGGTGACTGTGGTGGAATGGAGTGGGGGAAATGGAGTGGGGGAATGGAGTGGGGGTGGGGGAAATGGGGTGGGGAAATGGAGTGAGGGTGGGGGAAATGGGGTGGGGAAATGGAGTTGGTGTAGGGGAATGGGTGGGGGAATGGAATGGGGTTAGGGGAATGGAGTGGGGGGATGGGAGGGGAAATGGAATTGGGGGTTGGGGAATGGGGTGGGGGAATGGAGTTGCAGTGGGGGAATGGAGTGGGGGTGGGGGAATGGGGTGACTGTGGTGGAATGGAGTGGGGGAAATGGAGTGGGGGAATGGAGTGGGGGTGGGGAAATGGGGAGGGGAGTGGAGATGGGAGGGTGTGGGGAGTGGGCGTAGGGAAGAGACAAGGAGGGGAGCAGGAAGGGAGTGGGGGAAGGGGGTAGATTGGGAAGTGGGAGGGGAGTGGTGAAGGGGAGTGGGGGCGGTAGAGGGGAGTGGGTGAGAGGAGAGGGGGAGGGAGAGGGGAGGGGAGTGGGGGAGGTGATGGGGGAGGGGAGTGGGAGAGGTAAGGGGAGTAGTGGAGGGGAGTGGGAGGGAGAGGGGAGGGCAGTGAGGTTGGGTGGGGGAGACGAGTGGTTGAGAGGGAGGTGAGTGGGGCAGGGGGTTGATTGTGGACTGGGAGGAGAGTGGAAGAGGGAAGGGGAGTAGTGGAGGGGAGGGGGAGGGCAGTGAGGTTGGGTGGGGGAGACGAGTGGTTGAGAGGGCGGGTGTGGTGTGGGGAGGTGAGTGGGGGAGGGGGGTAGATTAAGGAGTGGGAGGAGAGTGGGGGAGGGAGGTATATTGGGGAGTGGGAGAGGAGTGGTGAAGCGAAGTGGGGAAGGTGAAGGGGACTGGGGGAGGTGGAGGGGAGTGGGTGAGAGGGAGGGTGTGGGAGAGGGGAGTGGGTGAGAGGGAGGGTCTGTGGGAGGAGTGGGGATGGGATTGAGGTCGGGATGTCATGTAGGGACATTGGGGAGAGGGGAGGGGACAGGAGCAGGGAGAGGTGGAGGGAGTGGGGAGTGGGGGAGAGGGGAGTGGAGGAGGTGAATGGAGTGGGGGAGGGGATGGGGGTGGGGGAGGTAGAGGGTAGATGCTGCCTGGCTTGCTGTGTTTTTTTCTCTCCTGATGCTGCCTGCCTTGCAATGTTCCTCTCCCTCCTGATGCTGCATGTCTTGCTGTGTTCCTCTCCCCCGTTATGCTGCCTGCCTTGCTGTGTTCTCCCAACCTCCTGAAGCTGCCTGCCTTGCTGTGAGCTCCCAGTCTCCTTATGCTGCCTGCCTTGTTGTGTCCCTCTCCCTCCTGATACTGCCTGCCTTGCTGTGTCCCTCTCCCTCCTGATACTGTCTGCCTTGCTGTGTTCCCTCTCCCTCCTGATGCTGCCTGCCTTGCTGTGTCCCTCTCCCTCCTGATACTGCCTGCCTTGCTGTGTCCCTCTCCCTCCTGATGCTGCCTGCCTTGCTTTGTTCCCTCTCCCACCTGATGCTGCCTGCCTTGCTGTGTCCCTCTCCCTCCTGATGCTGCCTGCCTTGCTGTGTTCCCCCAGCCTCCTGATACTGCCTGCCTTGTGTGTTCCCTCTCCCTCCTTATGCTGCCTGCCTTGCTGTGTTCCCCTCCCTCCTGATGCTGCCTGCCTTGCTGTGTTCCTCTCCCTCCTGATGCTGCCTGCCTTGCTGTGTCCCTCTCTCTCCTGATGCTGCCTGCCTTGCTGTGTTCCCGTCCCTCCTGATGCTGCCTGCCTTGCTGTGTCCCTCTCCCTCCTGATGCTGCCTGCCTTGCTGTGTCCCTCTCCCTCCTGATGCTGCCTGCCTTGCTGTGTTCCTCTCCCTCCTGATGCTGCCTGCCTTGCTGTGTTCCCTCTCCCTCCTGATACTGCCTACCTTGTGTGTTCCCCTCCCTCCTGATACTGCCTGCCTTGCTGTGTTCCCTCTCCCACCTGATACTGCCTGCCTTGCTGTGTCCCTCTCCCTCCTGATACTGCCTGCCTTGCTGTGTTCCTCTCCCTCCTGATGCTGCCTGCCTTGCTGTGTTCCCCTCCCTCCTGATACTGCCTGCCTTGCTGTGTTCCTCTCCCTCCTGATGCTGCCTGCCTTGCTGTGTCCCTCTCCCTCCTGATGCTGCCTGCCTTGCTGTGTTCCTCTCCCTCCTGATGCTGCCTGCCTTGCTGTGTTCCCTCTCCCTCCTGATGCTGTCTGCCTTGCTGTGTTCCCTCTCCCTCCTGATGCTGCCTGCCTTGCTGTGTCCCTCTCCCTCCTGATACTGCCTGCCTTACTGTGTTCCTCCTTCTCCTGATGCTGCCTGCCTTGCTGTGTTCCCCCAGCCGTCTGATACTGCCTGCCTTGTGTGTTCCCTCTCCCTCCTGATGCTGCCTGCCTTGCTGTGTTCCCCTCCCTCCTGATGCTGCCTGCCTTGCTGTGTTCCTCTCCCTCCTGATGCTGCCTGCCTTGCTGTGTCCCTCTCCCTCCTGATGCTGCCTGCCTTGCTGTGTTCCCTCTCCCTCCTGATGCTGCCTGCCTTGCTGTGTCCCTCTCCCTCCTGATGCTGCCTGCCTTGCTGTGTTCCTCTCCCTCCTGATGCTGCCTGCCTTGATGTGTTCCCTCTCCCTCCTGATGCTGCCTGCCTTGCTGTGTTCCCTCTCCCTCCTGATGCTGCCTGCCTTGCTGTGTCCCTCTCCCTCCTGATACTGCCTGCCTTGCTGTGTTCCTCCTTCTCCTGATGCTGCCTGCCTTGCTGTGTTCCTCTCCTTCCTGATACTGCCTGCCTTGCTGTGTCCCTCTCCCTCCTGATGCTGCCTGCCTTGCTGTGTTCCCTCTCCCTCTGATACTGCCTGCCATGCTGTGTTCCTCTCCCTCCTAATGCAGCCTGCCTTGCTGTGTTCCCCTCCCTCCTGATGCTGCCTGCCTTGCTGTGTTCCCCTCCCTCCTGAGACTGCCTGCCTTGCTGTGTCCCTCTCCCTCCTGATGCTGCCTGCCTTGCTGTGTTCCTCTCCCTCCTAATGCAGCCTGCCTTGCTGTGTTCCCCTCCCTCCTGATACTGCCTGCCTTGCTGTGTTCCCCTCCCTCGTGATTCTGCCTGCCTTGCTGTGTTCCTCTCCCTCCTGATGCAGCCTGCCTTGCTGTGTTCCCCTCCCTCCTGATACTGCCTGCCTTGCTGTGTCCCTCTCCCTCCTGATGCTGCCTGCCTTGCTGTGTTCCCTCTCCCTCCTGATGCTGCCTGCCTTGCTGTGTCCCTCTCCCTCCTGATACTGCCTGCCATACTGTGTTCCTCCTTCTCCTGATGCTGCCTGCCTTGCTGTGTTCCTCTCCCTCCTGATACTGCCTGCCTTGCTGTGTCCCTCTCCTTCCTGATGCTGCCTGCCTTGCTGTGTTCCCTCTCCCTCCTGATACTGCCTGCCTTGTGTGTTCCCCTCCCTCCTGATACTGCCTGCCTTGCTGTGTTCCCTCTCCCTCCTGATACTGCCTGCCTTGCTGTGTCCCTCACCCTCCTGATACTGCCTGCCTTGCTGTGTTCCTCTCCCTCCTGATGCAGCCTGCCTTGCTGTGTTCCCCTTCATCCTGATACTGCCTGCCTTGCTGTGTCCCTCTCCCTCCTGATACTGCCTGCCTTGCTGTGTTCCCTCTCCCTCCTGATACTGCCTGCCTTGCTGTGTTCCCTCTCCCTCCTGATACTGCCTGCCTTGCTGTGTTCCTCCCCCTCCTGATGGTGCCTGCCTTGCTGTGTTCCCCTCCCTCGTGATTCTGCCTGCCTTGCTGTGTTCCTCTCCCTCCTGATGCAGCCTGCCTTGCTGTGTTTCCCTCCCTCCTGATACTGCCTGCCTTGCTGTGTTCCTCCCCCTCCTGATGCTGCCTGCCTTGCTGTGTTCCTCCCCCTCCTGATGCTGCCTGCCTTGCTGTGTTCCCTCTCCCTCCTGATACTGCCTGCCTTGCTGTGTTCCCCTCCCTCCTGATACTGCCTGCCTTGCTGTGTCCCTCTCCCTCCTGATTCTGCCTGCCTTGCTGTGTTCCCCTCCCTCCTGATGCTGCCTGCCTTGCTGTGTCCCTCTCCCTCCTGATGCTGCCTGCCTTGCTGTGTTCCTCCCCCTCCTGATGCTGCCTGCCTTGGTGTCCCTCTCCCTCCTGATACTGCCTGCCTTGCTGTGTTCCCTCTCCCTCCTGATACTGCCTGCCTTGCTGTGTTCCTCCCCCTCCTGATGCTGCCTGCCTTGCTATGTCCCTCTCCCTCCTGATACTGCCTGCCTTGCTGTGTTCCGCTCCCTCCTGATACTGCCTGCCTTGCTGTGTTCCCTCTCCCTCCTGATGCTGCCTGCCTTGCTGTGTTCCCCCCCTCCTGATGCTGCCTGCCTTGCTGTGTCCCCCTCCCTCGTGATTCTGCCTGCCTTGCTGTGTTCCTCTCCCTCCTGATGCAGCCTGCCTTGCTGTGTTCCCCTCCCTCCTGATACTGCCTGCGTTGCTGTGTCCCTCTCCCTCCTGATGCTGCCTGCCTTGCTGTGTTCCCTCTCCCTCCTGATGCTGCCTGCCTTGCTGTGTCCCTCTCCCTCCTGATACTGCCTGCCTTGCTGTGTTCCTCCTTCTCCTGATGCTGCCTGCCTTGCTGTGTTCCTCTCCCTCCTGATACTGCCTGCCTTGCTGTGTCCCTCTCCCTCCTGATGCTGCCTGCCTTGCTGTGTTCCCTCTCCCTCCTGATACTGCCTGCCTTGTGTGTTCCCCTCCCTCCTGATACTGCCTGCCTTGCTGTGTTCCCTCTCCCTCCTGATACTGCCTGCCTTGCTGTGTCCCTCTCCCTCCTGATACTGCCTGCCTTGCTGTGTTCCTCTCCCTCCTGATGCAGCCTGCCTTGCTGTGTTCCCCTCCCTCCTGATACTGCCTGCCTTGCTGTGTCCCTCTCCCTCCTGATACTGCCTGCCTTGCTGTGTTCCCTCTCCCTCCTGATACTGCCTGCCTTGCTGTGTTCCCTCTCCCTCCTGATACTGCCTGCCTTGCTGTGTTCCTCCCCCTCCTGATGGTGCCTGCCTTGCTGTGTTCCCCTCCCTCGTGATTCTGCCTGCCTTGCTGTGTTCCTCTCCCTCCTGATGCAGCCTGCCTTGCTGTGTTCCCCTCCCTCCTGATACTGCCTGCCTTGCTGTGTTCCTCCCCCTCCTGATGCTGCCTGCCTTGCTGTGTTCCTCTCCCTCCTGATGCTGCCTGCCTTGCTGTGTTCCCTCTCCCTCCTGATACTGCCTGCCTTGCTGTGTTCCTCTCCCTCCTGATGCAGCCTGCCTTGCTGTGTTCCCCTCCCTCCTGATACTGCCTGCCTTGCTGTGTCCCTCTCCCTCCTGATACTGCCTGCCTTGCTGTGTTCCCTCTCCCTCCTGATACTGCCTGCCTTGTGTGTTCCCTCTCCCTCCTGATACTGCCTGCCTTGCTGTGTTCCTCCCCCTCCTGATGGTGCCTGCCTTGCTGTGTTCCCTCTCCCTCCTGATACTGCCTGCCTTGTGTGTTCCCTCTCCCTCCTGATACTGCCTGCCTTGCTGTGTTCCTCCCCCTCCTGATGGTGCCTGCCTTGCTGTGTTCCCCTCCCTCGTGATTCTGCCTGCCTTGCTGTGTTCCTCTCCCTCCTGATGCAGCCTGCCTTGCTGTGTTCCCCTCCCTCCTGATACTGCCTGCCTTGCTGTGTTCCTCCCCCTCCTGATGCTGCCTGCCTTGCTGTGTTCCTCCCCCTCCTGATGCTGCCTGCCTTGCTGTGTTCCCTCTCCCTCCTGATACTGCCTGCCTTGCTGTGTTCCTCTCCCTCCTGATGCTGCCTGCCTTGCGGTGTCCCTCTCCCTCCTGATTCTGCCTGCCTTGCTGTGTTCCCCTCCCTCCTGATACTGCCTGCCTTGCTGTGTTCCTCTCCCTCCTGATTCTGCCTGCCTTGCTGTGTTCCCCTCCCTCCTGATGCTGCCTGCCTTGCTGTGTCCCTCTCCCTCCTGATGCTGCCTGCCTTGCTGTGTTCCTCCCCCTCCTGATGCTGCCTGCCTTGGTGTCCCTCTCCCTCCTGATACTGCCTGCCTTGCTGTGTTCCCTCTCCCTCCTGATACTGCCTGCCTTGCTGTGTTCCTCCCCCTCCTGATGCTGCCTGCCTTGCTGTGTCCCTCTCCCTCCTGATACTGCCTGCCTTGCTGTGTTCCCCTCCCTCCTGATACTGCCTGCCTTGCTGTGTTCCCTCTCCCTCCTGATGCTGCCTGCTTGCTGTGTTCCCCTCCCTCCTGATGCTGCCTGCCTTGCTGTGTCCCTCTCCCTCCTGATGCTGCCTGCCTTGCTGTGTTCCTCTCCCTCCTGATACTGCCTGCCTTGCTGTGTTCCCCTCCCTCCTGATACTGCCTGCCTTGCTGTGTTCCCCTCCCTCCTGATACTGCCTGCCTTGCTGTGTTCCCCTCCCTCCTGATACTGCCTCCCTTGCTGTGTCCCTCTCCCTCCTGATGCTGCCTGCCTTGCTGTGTTCCTCTCCCTCCTGATACTGCCTGCCTTGTTGTGTTCCCCTCCCTCCTGATACTGCCTGCCTTGCTGTGTTCCCCTCCCTCCTGATGCTGCCTGCCTTGCTGTGTTCCTCTCCCTCCTGATGCTGCCTGCTTTGCTGTGTTCTCCCAGCCTCCTTCCTGATTAGTTTGGATTCCAGCATGTACAGGTTTAATTGTCTCTAACCAAATCAATTGAAGGATCGTAGTCCTGATGTGGAGGGGCCGGTGTGGGCTGGGTTTGCAAAGTTAAAATTCACACCACACCAACAGGTTGAATTGGATTCACTCGGTTCCGGAGCGCTGCTCCTTTGTCACGTGGTTGTGGGGGACACAGCTGTTCTCGACCGCGTCGGATGCGCGTACGCGACCACGCGCACGTAGAGGGCGGTCCTCAGTGCGCGCCCCCGCTGGGTATATCCAACCAATCGGCGGCCGCGCTCATCCTTTAGCGCCATCAGAGAGAGCGGCTCTGGAGTGAGAGGAGACACCGAGGGACACACACAGAGACAGGTCTGTGTCCCCTGGGGGTGCGGGCTTAATAAACAGCGGTGTGTACACCCGGGGGCGGCTGGGGCTGAACCCCCCCCCCCCCCGCTAACCCTCCCACAAGGGGCTCGGGGCTGGAGGAGCCTCCCTGTCCTCAGCCACGGTCCGGGCCCGGGGCCGGGGCCTCGATTTGCTGCTTGTGTCGCGATGTCCGCTCCCGGGCTCGGGCACTGTTGCGCTGCTCGGGCCTGTCCTGTCGCGGGATGCCCTGTCCTTCCCCCGAACAGGCTCGGCCTGTGGTCAGGGAGAGACCCTGGACCCGGGCTCGGCCCACCCCGGCAACACGTGGCGGCAGCTCGGAGCCGCCAAGAGGCTGGGCCCGGGGCTGAGGTCTGGTCTGTGGCGCAGATGCCGTTGGGTTGTCGCCTGGGCTTTCTTCCCCCCTCTCTGGGACCTGGGTGTGGGCGGCTTTGGGCCCGGGGGGATGGGAGAAGGTGGACCTTCCCTCCCCCCGGGGTTTGGGGAGAGATGGTGGACTCAGAATAAATCCTTCATTTATTCTCTGGGACAGCACGTTTCCTCAGCGTTAAACACCGTTATATCTCTATATTCCACACCCAGTTATAACCAGCTCTTAATGATTCTGATAATAAACGCTACCTGATTACAGCGTCTACAGATGCATCTTATCTAGTTGTGCAGAAGCATTGACTGCTAATAGGTCTGAAATTGTTTTTCATGAATGGGGTGAAAGGCTTTTTTTGCAAATTTAATTTTAAAAATAACGCAAGAAAGATTGGTTATTTATCAACCAGTAATTACTATCCAGCCTGCTTAAGACAGAAATGGTTTATCTAGCATTTCTAGTGCGTGGTAATTCTTCATCAACTCAGGATATTGCTGTGGAAATGAGTGCTTGTGAAATGGACAAGTCTTGCACCTTATATGTTTCAGTTATGATACAAGGATGATACTGCAGTACTCAATGTCTGACTGTCAGACTATTCTGATGTGGAGGTGCCAGAACAGACTATTCTGTATAGCCTTAATCAGTGGTATTGCTGTTTGTGTGGTAAAAGGTGAAAGTTTCTGTGATGTAGAATGGTGTTTTTGGCATCTTGGTTAACCTATTTTGCATGATGAACACTACCAAAAATGGGCTAAGCAGTGGTCCATTTTATTTATGGAATCTTGCTGTGTGTAAAATGGTGCATTAGTAGCAGAATGTAACTTATGTCACTTTTTTCACTTAAAGGCATGGGTCGGATATAAAAGTTGCCTTTTTGGGTTTGAAGGCTACAATCAGTCTTTAACAAAAAGCCCAGATAGCTGAACAGGGTGAGTAACTTAACTGTGGGACTTAAAATTGGCATGAATTGAAAGATCTTTGGAGTGAAGCTATCTTGCAATTTGCACAACTCTAGTTTGAGGCATTAGGAGCAATTCTTGTTTTGCAAGTTTTAATCCCTTTGCCTAAGTCATACTTTGAGATACTCCCCATCAGGTTCTTCAATATTTATGTTGTCTGAAATGCCCTCAAACAGTTGCCTGGGAAAATTAGCTTGAGTTAATAAACCAGAGCATAATGGTTCTTTTTTTCTTTCTTCACAAACACGGTAAGACCAGCATTTGATGCTCATTCCTAATTATCCCTTGAACTTAAATGAGAAGATAAGGGTCAACCACATTGCAGTGGTTATGGTTGTAGGCTAGACCATTGTAAGCAAGTGGATTTCCTCACTAATGCTCTTTAGCATTAGTGAACCAGATGGATTTTTAAATTCCAATTAATTGTATGTTAATGACACATGTACTGAGACTAGTATTGTTTTGTAGACCTGTTAATCAAACCAGCTGCCATAGTGGGATTCAAACCTGTCTTCACACTTGTTCCCTGCATTACTAGTTCAGTGATGCTGGTTTAATTGTTCGTCCTCTCGCTTGCTCTCTCTCCACTGCCCCCATCGATCACCATGCATTATTTAATACATGGCAAACTCTGTACAGTTTTTACTTTTTTAAAAAGTGAAATTCTGACTTTTTTAATATTTGGATTTTGCGAAGTGTTAATGATCCCTCAAACTTTTGCTCAGTAATTTGGAATTATAGGCAGATTAAATTTTTAAAACCTCATTTGGTGTCATCTGAAGTTTTCTTTGCATCTCTCGATTTTACTTTTCTTTTAAATTTCTTCCTTTAAGATGACAATATTTTCTTTCCCTTCCTGTGGCCTTTCAGAAAAAGCTAGATGCTTGTCATTGTTTTATGTTTTCTGATAGATATTTTCTGTAGACTAATTTATATATGGCTTCCTGTTGTATTGTTTGTTTCTTCCTTTTTTTTTGACTCCTTTATGTCTATTTCAAGATAAACTCTCTTCATGCATGTGAAGTTGAGTTTTTAAACATTTTTTGTGATCGTCCATTTACTGTTCTTAAAATCGCTTTCTTCAGGTATCACTTCTGCCTTATGAAATCCAGCAGGTTCCTTGGTGGTTTGTAAAATAATGGAGTAAGTAATGCAGAATAAGAATGCCTCTGCCTCTCCCAATTCCTTGTGAACCCACCACAGACTAGTCTCTGCCTATAATTGGTTTAGCCTTGCTACTGAAAATGTGCAGAGAAAAGTGATCTTCCTGGTCTTGTTTTCTTCTAACAATTGCTGTTGAACTGTTTTTGACAGCACCAACCATGTGTCCTCGTATTTGCTCTATGGAGACAAAAATGAGCTGACAGAGGATATGTGAAATTCTAGCACTGTAAATGTTAGCCCCAAGTGGCAGTTTCTCTCAAACTGGAGGTACACTGGATACTCAGTAAGATAATCACAATGAGGTGATGGCCAACTGGTGGTACAGTTTGGCTATTAATCCAGATGTCCAGTTAATGTCCTGGGGACCTGGGTTTGAATCGCACCATGATAGAATTGAAATTAATAAAATTCTGGACTTGAGTCAAATATTGACCATGACATTGTTGTTTGTGAGGCAAATCCCTTTGGTTCAGTAATGCCTATATGTGACTCCAGACACAGCAATGCCCACCTCAGAATAAATAAAACAAAAGGGTCAACCATTGGGGATTAGGATGAGTTGGGCTGAAGGGTCCATTTCTGTACTGTATGGTTTTTAAATATTTTAACCCCAGAGAGGTTTGGTTGCTGAGTTGAGGACTAGATTTGTATATATTTAAACTCTAAGGAAAATATGATATAGGAATTAGACAGCAGAGTTAATGCAGAACGTCAGATGATTTTGTTGCAATATAGAGCAGACTTGAAAGACTGAAAAGCCTATTCTTGCCCCTGATGTTAGTTTGGTCAAAAGCAAAATACTACAGTAACAGCAACTCTATATTGAAAGTAGTCTTCTCTGGATTAATATTTATGCAAGAAGAAAGGATGATCTTTGCGTTAAATGTTCTGTTCTGTACACAGATGATTCTAATTTAGTGTCTTATTCAGTGAAAGACTTCACCAGATTTCTGGCAGTGACTGAGATGAGGGTACAGAGATACTTATTTTTTCCCTCCTTGTCTGAATAGTGTTTGTGACTATTCTGATTTTTAAATGTGGAGGCTGGAACTGGTTTCTTTATCTTGCAAAGATTGGATAGTATTGTAACTTCCTAAACTCACCTAAAACGTCTACTTACAGTCGCTCATTTAGCATATCTACTCTGTTCCTGAAAAATTGCATGATAAAAATAGTTCCACTACGAATGCATTGCATGTTGATCTACATTTCTACCCTTGACAGTGCTGCCCATCCTCACTCTCTTAGTGCTTGCTGTGCTTGGCATTGTTGCAATGTGGAACCAACAGCATAGTTTCCAAAAGTTTTTTGTAAATCTAGGAATGGGATGGGTTCTGCTGGTAGTACCAAAGCTGGGAGCAGGGTTGGTCTGTTGCTGTAGGACTGCTAGGCCTATCTTGTTGATGACCTCTTTCCCAATTTAGCAGCCGATACCGGGTCCTCCTTGTCCCTCCACCAGCCGCCTCTTTGCTGTCAAGGTCCAGCTCCAGACTCACTAGCTATTACCATACTCCAGACCCTGGCATATCTGCCTTCCTCGTCCATGCTGCCATGACAGAGCTCTCCCCAGAAGGTAAATAGAACCAAAGACTAAAAAGAAAACAAATATTTTTAAAAAGCAGATGGAGTGGATGAGCCCTGAGTACAGGAGCCTGGACGCTGTCTAATCTAGCACAGCCATCTTGACTTAGGCCAAATAAATGTTGGTTTCCTGCTGTAGGAATATAGATGACTGTCATTCATATTTACAGTTTCAGTAAGGGCTGGTGAGTAGTGGTCTGTAATATGAAACCCAGCTGATCTTCAGTGAGTCATAGTGGTCTACGGCACAGAAAAAGGCCCTTTTGGCCCAGCATATAAACTCCAGGGGCTGAGAGATAAATATGGGACTGGGGGAAGGTAGTTTGGAAGGAGATAGGTAGACGCAGATGGGGTGATAGGTCAGAGTGGTGGGTGGAGCTGATAGGTGTGAGAGAAGATGGACAGTTCAAGAAGGCAGGGCCAAGTTGGAGGGTTGGATCTGGGATGGGGGGGGGGGGGAGGGGAGGAGGGGTGATGAGGAAACTGGTGAAATTAACATGATGCTGTGTGGTTGGAGGGTCTCAAGGCGGAATATGAAATGTTTTTCCTCCAGGCAGGGCTAGGATTTGGTAGTGGAGGAGGCCCAGGACTTGCATGCCCTTGGCACTTTGGGAGGGGGAGTTGAAGTGGTTGGTCACTGGGTGGTGGGGTTGTTTGGTGCTGAATAGACTGTAGTCTAATGGGTGTTTCCATAAATCCTTCAGCCTGGACCAATGCCCTAGTAAATGTTTTTTGCATCCTCTCCAGTATGATCATGTTCCTTTGAAATGTGGATTCCAAAACAGTCCACAAAGTAGCCGTCTATCCTATTGACGACACCTCCAACATGTGTCATCTGCAAATTTTACTAACTCACCGTTCAGCCCCCTCATCCAAGTCACTTATAAAAAGAGCAGAGGCCCAAGAACAGCCCTGCGGGACTCCACTCAATGCTGACCTCTAGGCAGAATACTTTCCATCTACACCCACTCTCTGCCTTCTGTCAGCCAACCAATTCTGAATCCAGATTGCCAAATCTCCCTGTATCCCATACTTCCTGACTTTATGAATGAGCCTATCGTGGGGAACCTTATCAAATATCTTGCTGAAATCCATATACACCACATCCACTGCTCTACCTTTGTCCGACCTGTTATCTCACCTCCTCAAAGAACCCAAGAAGATTTGTGAGGCATGACCTGCCCCTCACAAAGCTATGCCGACAGCATTTAATGACATTATGCTGTGCCAAATAGTCAGAAATCTTATCTTTCAGAATTCTTTCTAAAACATTGCTGACCACAGATGTAAGACTGACTGGTCTGTAATTTCCAGGGATTTCCCTATTACCCTTATTGAAAAGAGGAACAACATTCACCTCCATCCGATCCTCCGGTACGACTCCTGAGGAGGCAAATATCCTTGCCAGCTGCTTAGCAATCTCCTTTCTCGCTTCCTGGAGCAGCCTAGGATAAATCTGTCTGGCCCTGGAGACTTAACGATCTTAATGTTTTCCAAAATGTTCAGCACATCAACTTCATCAGTCTTGATCTGTTCAAACCTCTATCCCAGTTTCTCAAAGTTCTCATTCACAACAAGGTCCCTTTCCTTAGTGAAAACCAAGGCAAAAAACTCATTTAGGGCTTCCACAATCTGCTCTCACTCCATGCATGAGTTCCCTCTGCTATCCCTGATTGGCCCTCCCTTAGTTTAGATTAGATTACTTACAGTGTGGAAACAGGCCCTTCGGCCCAACAAGTCCACACCGCCCCGCCGAAGCGCAACCCACCCATACCCCTTACCTAACACTACGGGCAATTTAGAATGGCCAATTCACCTTACCTGCACATCTTTGGACTGTGGGAGGAAAACGGAGCACCCGGAGGAAACCCATGCAGACACGGGGAGAACGTGCAAACTCCACACAGACAGTCGCCTGAGGTGGGAATTGAACCCAGGTCTCTGGCGCTGTGAGGCAGCAGTGCTAACCACTGTGCCACCGTGCCACCCCTTCTCTCTGATCATTCTCTTATTCCTCACATATGAGTAAAATGCCTTTGGGTTCTCTTTAATCCTTCCTGCCAAGCCTTTTTTGTGCCCCCTCCTGGCTCTCCTCCGTCCATATGAGCTCCTTTCTAGTAAGCCTCTAATCCTCTAAAGCTGTGCTAAATCCTTGCTTCCTCCACCTTACGTAAGCTGCAGTCTTCCTTTTGACGAGAAGCTCCTCTGTCTCGTCATCAATGGTTTCTTAATCTTACCCCTTCTTACCTGTCTCAGAGGAAGAAATTCATGCATCACTTGCAACAACTGCTCCTTAAATAGGGCACAGCAGACATGCGGAGACTTTGTGGAACAATTGCTCCCAATCTGTACTTCCCAACTCTTGCCTGACAGTGTCATAATTTCCTCTTCCCGAATTAAATATCTTCCCTTGGTAACTGCTCCTTTCCCTCGGTAACTGCTCCTTTCCCTCTCCAAGGCTATGATATATGTGAGCCAGTTGTGATCACTGTCACCAAAGTGTTCTCCCACCACGAGATCTGACACCTGTCTTAGCCCATTGCCGCGCACCAAATCCAAAATGGTCTCTTCCCATAGCGGTCTGTCTACATACTGAGTATGGGAACCCTCTTGAGCACACCTGACCAAAACTGCTCCATCCAAACCAAGTGCACTTAGGAGGTTCCATCGATGTTGGGAAAGCTGAAATCACCCATAACAACAACCCTGCTACATCTGTATTTTTCCAGAATCTGCCCACCTATGAGTTCTTCAATCTCTACTGCTATTAGATGGTCTGTAGAAAACCCACAATGCGGTGGCTGTTCCACCCATTTTGACTCCGTAGATAAACCTTCCACAACAATCTTTGTTTCTGTAGCTGTGATGCTTTCTCTGATTAGCAATGCTACACCCCCTCCTCTTTTTTTTTTCCACCCTCCCTGTTCTGTTTGAACATTCTAATCAGTGGAACATCAAGCAACCATCCTTGCCCCTGTGAAACCCACGTCTCCTTTATGGTCACAATGTCATAGTCCCAAGTACTAATCCATACTCTAAGTTCGTCACTCTTATTTCTGTCACTCCTTGCATTAAAGCAGGCACACTTTAAACGATCCCTTTATTTCATCGCGTGAGAAGCCTTCCCAATAGATTCACTACATCCTGTCACTGCATCTGCAACTTTCCCCCTCTCAGAGATGTGGCTCTGATTTCCCCCCCACCCCCCGCCAAACTAATTTAAACCCTCCTGAATCACATGAGCAAATCTCCCACCCAGGACATTTGCGCCCCTCCAGTTCAGATGCAACCTGTCTTCTGCCTCGGACCAGCATCAATGTGGATTTCACCAGTTTCCACATTTCTTTCTCTCCTCTTCTTCTCTCCCCCCTCCCCCCATCCCAGATCCTACCTTCCAAATCAGCACTGCCCTCATAACCTGTCCTTCATGTCCATCTTCCTTCCCACTTACCTGCTTCACCTTCTGCTCTGACCTATCACTGTTACACCCCCTCCATCTACCTATTGTGCACTCAGATATCTGTTCTGCCCCCCCCCCCCCACGCACACACAAACCCCTCCTATTTATCTCACCACGCCCTTGGCTGTCAGCCTCATTCTTGAAGGGCTTTTACCCAAAATGTTGACTCTCCTGTTCTTGAATGCTGACTGACCTGATGTGCTTTTCCAGCACTACACACTCGACTTATGGTTCATGTCAGTCCAAGCTGAGAATGTATCTATCTCTACTCTAATTCTGCAGGAGAGGAGAGTCTGGGTAATCCAAGATGGAGGATGGGAAAATTTCTGGCTGTAACAGGCTTTTTTTTGAGGTGTTTTAGGTGTTGGAGGTGATTTCCTCAAATTCCAGGAGTAGTTTTCATATGCTGTTGCATTGTTTTGGAACTTTGGAGAAAAAAAGGTCAGAACAACAGCCCTCTTAAAAGGGGGAGGAGCAGATAAAGGCAGCACATGGTGAGGTCAGTGCAGGAGAGAGAAAAAGAAATCCGCAGTGCACCTGTGCAGTTACTCCCTTTGCTGTTTGAATTCAGTATCACTGGACATCTGAGTGCATCTGAGAAAATTAACAAACAGTGAAATTCACTAATCTTGGAGGAACCTGTTTGGGAGAGGTCACAGCACAGAAACATAAGTGAATATTATAAGTGTGGCCGACAGAAAGTAGGTACTTTGTTGATTATGTTTTGAGAAGTGTCTCTTGATAACACTTATGGCTTATATTTCAAGTTTAAAGTTAGCATGGAGCAGTGTTTTGCAGAGGAATAAGACAGTGCTATTTTCTGGGTCTGTAGATTGGAAGAAGCAAAAATGGCCTTTAGAGTGATATGCTCTTGTTGGATGTGGGAGTTGTGGATTCTATCTGCAATAAATGCCATTGGTTGTGAATCCAATTAGATCAAATGGATCAGTTGGAGAGACAGAAGCAATGAAGAATTTACAAGAGCAAGAGGATGTGATGGATGGCAGTTATAGGAAGGGAAAAAGTTGCACATGCAGTCACATGGGTTAACTCCAGGAAAGGTAAGAGGTAGGCAGGTAGCGCAGGAGTCTTCTGTGGCTATCCCCATTTCAGAAAAGTATGCTGTTTTGGAAAATGTAGTGTAGGGGGTGATGGATTCTCAGCAGAATGTAGCATGAACTGCCAGTTTCTGGTATCGAGACTGGCTGTAATGCAATGAGGGGTATGTTGAGTTCCAAGTGATCAACTGTGTTAGGGCACTCTCCAGACAGGCACAGATTGATTTTTCCCTGCTGGCCACAGAAACATCTGTTGTGATGCTTCCCTGGTACCAGGATAAAGGATGTCTCAAAGAGGGTGCAGAATGTTCTCAAGGGGAAAGAGGGACCAGTAGGATTTCATTATACACATTGGAACCAACGGTATAGGAAGGGAAAAGGATGAAATTCTGAAGGGAGAATATCATTATTTAAATTAAAATAATGAGGTCCTTGAGAGTAGTAATATCTGGATTACTCCCTGTGCTGCGAGCTAGTGAGGGCAGGAACAGGAGGATAGAGCAGATGAATGCATGGCTGAGGAGCTGGTGAACGGGAGAAGGATTCACATTTTTGGATCATTGGAATCTCTTCTGGGGTTGAAGTGACCTGTTTTCCCTGGAGCGTTGCAGGCTGAGGGGTGACTTTATAGAGGTTTACAAAATTGTGACTGGCATGGGTAGGCTAAATAGATTGTCTTTTCCTGGGCTGGGGAAGTCCAGAACTAGAGAGCATAGGTTTAGGGTGAGATGGAATAGATATGAGAGCTCGAAGGGGCAACTTTTTCACAGAGTGGTAAATGTTTAGAATGAGCTGCCAGAGGAAGTGGTGGAGCATTAAATTGCAACACTTAAAAGGCATTTGGATGGGTATATGAATAGGAAGGGTTTGGAGGGATGTGGGGTGGGATTAGGTTTTGTTGGGATATCAGGTTGGCATGGATGAGTTGGACCGAAGGGTCTGTTTCCGTGCTGTACATCCCTATGAAGAAAGGAACAGGCCCTTCGGCCCTCCAAGCCTGAGCCGATCCAAATGTACTGTCTAAGCCTGTCAGTCAATTCCTAAGCATCTGTATCCGTCTGCTCCCCACCTACTCATGCATTTATCCAGATGCATCTTAAATGAATTTACCGTGTCTGTCTCTACCACCTCTGCTGGCAATGCGTTCCAAACGCCCACCACCGTCTGTGCGCAGTACTTGCTGCGTGTATCCCACTTAAACTTTCCACCTCTCACCTTGAAAGAGTGACCTCTCGTTATGGAATCCTTCACCCTGGGAAAAAGCTTGTCTCTATCCCCCCTGTCTATACCCTTCATGATTTTGTAAACCTCAATCAGGTCCTCCCTCAATCCCTTTTTTTCTAATGAAAATAAACCTAACCTACTCAACCTCTCTTCATAGCTAGCACCTTCCATATCAAGTAACATCCTTATAAACCTTCTCTGCACCTTCTCCAAAGTGTCCACATCCTTTTGGTAATGTGGCAACCAGAACTGTACACCGTATTCTAAATGCGGCTGAACCAATGTCTTGTGCAATGTTAACGTGACTTGCCAGCTCTTCTGCTCGATACCCTGTCCGATGAAGATAAGCATACTGTATGCTGCCTTGACCACTCTTTCCACCTGTGCAGCAACCTTCAGGGTACAATGGATCTGCACTCCCAGATCTCTCTGCCTATCAACTTTTCCCAAGGCTGTTCCATTCATTGTATAATTCTCTTTAGAATTAGTCTTGCCTAAATGCATCACCTCACATTTGTCTGGATTGAACTCAGTCACTTTTCTGCCCAACTCTCCAGTCCATCTATACCCTCCTGTATTCTGACAGTCCCTTATGCTTTCTGCTATTTCACCAAACTTCGTGTCATCTTCAAACTTGCTGATCATACCAGCAGTGCCCTCTTCCAGATCATTTATGTATATCACAAGCAACAGTGGCCCCAACACTGACCCCTGTGGAACACCACTAGTCACCTTTCTCCAATTCAAGAAACTCCCTTCAACTACTACTGTCTCCTGTTGCTCAACCAGTTCTTTGTCCAGCTAGCTAGAACACCCTGCACACCATATGACTCCACTTTCTCCATTAGTCTACCATGGGGAACCTTATCAAACACCTTACTTAAAGTCAATGTGTCTGGCATCAACAGCCCTTCCATCATCTATCAACTTGGTCACTTCCTCAAAAAGCTCTGTTGGTGAGGCACAATCTCCCCTGCACAAAAGTGTTGCCTATCACTGATGAGCTCAGTACCTTCTCCAGCAATTTGCCCACCACTGACGTCAGGCTCACTGGCTTGTAGTTACCTGGAATATCCCTACTACCCTTGTACAAGGGGACAATGTGAGCAACCTTCCAGTCGTCCTCACCTGTATTTAAGGATGCCACAAAGATATGTCAGGGCCCCAGCTAGTTCCTCTCTTGCCCCTCTCAGCATCCTAGGATAGATCCCATCCGGTCCTGGGGATTTGTCCACCTAAACCTCGAGCCTACCCAACACATCTCTACATATGTCAATGTGATCCAGACTAATCGATCTTCTATCTCTAATCTCAACATTCATCATGTTCCTCTCAGTGAACACTGATGCAAAGTAATCATTCAGAATCTCACCCATTCTCTCTGGTTCAACACACAGCCTTCTTTCGTTATCCTTTAGTGGACCAATCCTTTCTCTAGTTACTCACTTGCTTCTTAATAAGAATAAAATGTTTTGGGATTCTCCTTAATTCTGCTTGATAAAGCTATTTCTGGACCCCTTTTTTAGCCAGCTTGATTCCTTGTTTAAGCGTTGTCCTACTCTTCTGATATTCTTCCACGGCCCGTTCTGTTCTTAGCTGCCTGAACTGCTATGCTCTTCCAACTCCACTAATCCAGAATCTCGTTTCCAGCATCTGTAGTCATTGTTTTTACCTAGTCCTTATGTATGCTTTCTTTTTCCTCTTGGCTAGTCGTACAATTTCTCCTGTTATCCACTCTTCACAAATCTTCAATGGGGCATGCCTATCCTGCACTGTCTTTAACCTATTTTTGAAAGCCTCCCACATCTCAAATGTGAACTTCCCTTCAAAATAGCTCTGACCTGTACAAGAAGGACAGATTGCACCTGAATTGGAAAGGGACTAATACTAGCAGGGTGATTTGCTAGTGTGCTCAGGAGGATTTAAACTAGTAAGGTGGTGGGGCGAGATGCAGGGAGGTGATGAGGAAAGAGATCAATCTGAGACTAGTACAGTTGAGGGGAAAAAAGCAAATCAAATAGTCAGAGCAGGCAGGTCAAAGCAGAGAACAAAGTAGGACTCATAAATTAAACTGCATTTACTTAAATGCAAGAGGCCTAACAGGGAAGGCAGATCATGGGACTGGGATATCATAGCAGTTACAGAAACATGGCTCAGGGATGGGCAGGACTGGCAGCTTAATGTTCCAGGATACAAATCCTACAGGAAGGACAGAAAGGGAGGCAAGAGAGGAGGAGGAGTGGTGTTTTTGATAAGGGATAACATTACAGCTGCACTGAGGATATTCCCGGAAATACATTGACAGAAATTATTTGGGTTTAACTGAGTAATATGAAAGGGATGATCACGTTATTGGGATTGTATTATAGAGCCCACCTCCATAGGGAAATTGAGAAACAAATTTGTAAGGAGGTCTGTGAGAATAATAGGGTGGTTATGGTAGGGGATTTTACCTTTCCAAACATAGACTGGGACTGCCATAGTGTTAAGGGTTTAGATGGAGAGGAACTTAAGTGTGTACAAGAAACTTTTCTGATTCAATATGTGTACATACCTACTAGACAAGGTGAAAAACTTGACTTACTCTTGGGAAATAGGCAGGGCAGTTGACTGAGGTGTCAGTGGGGGAGCACTATGGGCCCAGAGACCATAATTTGATTAGTTTTAAACAGTGATGGAAAAGGATAGACCAGATCTAAAAGTTGAAGTTCTAAGTTGGGGAAAAGGCTAATTTTGACGGTATTAGGTAAGAACTTTCAAAAGCTGATTGAGGGGCAGATGTTTGCAAGTAAAAGGATGGCTGGAAAATGGGAAGCCTTCAGAAGTCAGAGGGTTAGATAGGGTGGGCAGGGAGAGCCTTTTTCCAAATATGGTGATGGCACGCACAAGGGGGCATAGTTTTAAATTGAGGGATGATAGATATCGGATGGATGTCAGAAGTAGTTTCTTTACTCAGGGGGTAGTAAGGGTATGGAATGCTTTGCCTGCAACAGTAGTAGATTTGCCAACTTTAAGTGCATTTAAGTTGTCATTGGACAAACGTATGGACATAAATGGAATAGTGTAGGTTAGATGGGCTTCAGATTGGTACGACAGGTTGAAACAACATAGAGGGCCAAAGGGCCTGTACTGCTCTGTAATGTTCTATAAATGAGATAACGAGAGTCCAGCGACAGTTGGGGTGAGCAGAAAGGCTGATCAGTATAGGGAATGCTGGATGACTAGAGAAATTGAGGTTTTGGTAAAGAAAAAGAAGGAGGCATATGTCAGGTACAGACCAGATGCATCAAATGAATCCTTAGAGTACCAAGGTAGTAGGAGTATACTTAAGAGGGAAATCAGGAGAGCAAGAAGGGGACATGAGATAGCTTTGGCAAATAGTTAAGGAGACTACAAAGGTTTTTTTTACAATACATTAAGGACGAAAGGGTAACTAGGGAGAGAATAGGGCCCCTCAGATCAGCAAAGCGGCCTTTGGAACCGCAGAGATGGGGGAGATGCTAAACTAGTATTTTTACCGTGGAAAAGGACATAGAAGGGATAGAACGTAGGGAAATAGATAGTGATATCTTGAAAAATCTCTATATTAGAGAGGAAGTGCTGGATGTCTTGAAATGCATAAAAATAGTTAAATCCCCAGGATCTGATCAGGTTTATCTTAAAACTCTGGGAAGTTAGGGAAGTGATTGCTGGCCTCTTACTGAGATATTTGTAGCATCAAGAGTCACAGGTGAGGTGCCGGAAGACTGGAGGTTGGCTATGATGGTAAGGACAAGCCGGGGACTATTGACCAGTGAGCCTGATGTCGGTGGGCAGGTTGTTGGAGTGAATGCTGAGGGACAGGATGTACATGTATTTGGAAAGGCAAGGACTAATTAGGGATAGTCAGCATGGCTTTGTGTGGGAAATCATATCTCAAATTTGATTGAGTTTTTTTGAAGTAACAAAGAAGATTGAGGGCAGAGGGGTGGGATGTAATCTATATGGATTTCAGTAAGGTCTTTGACAAGGTTCGTCATGGGAGAGTGGTTAGTAAGGTTAGATCTCATGGCGTACAGGGTGAACTAGCCACTTGGATACAGAACTGGCTCAAAGCTAGAAGACAGGATGGTGGTGGAAGGTTGTTTTTCAGACTGGGGGCCTGCGACCAGTGGAGTGCCACAAGGATCAATGCTGGGTCCACTACTTTTCATTTATACAAATGATTTGGATGTGAGCATAAGAGGTATAGTTAGTAAGTTTGCAGATGACACCAAAATTGGAGTTGTGAACAGTGACGAAGGTTACCTCCGATTACGACAGGTTCTTGATCAGATGGGCCAATGGGCTGAGCTGGCAGGTGGAGTTTAACTTGGATAAATGTGAGGTGTTGCATTTTGGGAAAGCAAATCTTAGCAGGACTTGTACTTTAATGGTAAGATCTTGAAGTGTTGTTGAACAAAAAGACCTTAGAGTGCAGGTTTTTGAACGTGGAGTTGCAGATAGATAAGATAGTGAAGAAGGCGTTTAGTATCCTTTCCTGTATTGAGTACAGGAGTTGGGAGGCCATGTTGCAGCTGTACAGGACATTAGTTAAGCCACTTTTAGAATATTGCATGCATATCTGGTCTCCTTCTATCAGAAGGATGTTGTGAAACTTGAAAGGGTTCAGAAGATTTACCAGGATGTTGCCAGGATTGGAGGATTTGAGCTATAGGGAGAGGCTGAATAGGATGGGGCTGTTTTTCCTAGGGTGTCAGAGGCTGAGGGGTGACCTTATGTTTATAAAATCATGAGCAGCATGGCTAGGATAACTAGACAGTGTTTTCCCTGGGGTGGGGGAGTCCAGAACTAGAGGGCATTGGTTTAGGGAGAGAGGGAAAGCTATGAGACCTAAGGGGCAACTCTTTCACTCAGTGGGTGGTACATGTATGGAATGAGCTGCCAGAGGAAGTGGTGGAGGCGAGTATGATTGCAACATTTAAAAGGCATCTGGATGGGTATTTGATTAGGATATGGGCCAGATGTTGGTAGGTGGGACTAGATTGGGTTGGGATATCTGGTCAGCATGGACAAGTTGGATCGAAGGGTCTGTTTCCATGCTGTATATCTATGACTCCGACTCATCCCAGTCAAGAGGCTTTGTCATAAGTTTGCTTGCAGTAATGGATGGATGGACTGATTAGAGGTGAGGCTTGCATTGTAAATGGTGGGGAAGTTATGCAAAAGAGACATTATTGACCTGAATGAAACTGGGTTGTACTATTTTGTAAATCAGATTACCCTTTTTTAGTGCACCTTGCTCAGCTTTCTAGCATTATACATTTCATCTTTACATCTATTACTGCTCTGGTCATCTTCAACATGAATATTTGTGAAAAGCTGACATTCCTGTGATGGGCAAGACCAAGAAGCCATCCAAAGCTTGATTGCCTTGTGAATGTCAGGAGACTTCTCATGAGCTTTATGAACGTCTGGATGACACCTGTATTTTTGAGGTGTGGATTATGGAAGTGGACAGAACAGATCATTGGAAGATGAGGAAGACTATCATCATACCAATTAACTACCCCACCTACTCATGAATTGCTTTCTTCAAGCTATAAATTGTTCTTTCCTTCAATAGTGTGTAAGCTTCAGCCAATACATAAGTGGCTGGGGATCTGTGAACTTGTGAAAGTAGCTAATATCCTGTTATAGAGGCCATCAATAAGCAGGAGTTAACCCAGCTGTGAATAGGTAGCCATGTTCATGGTGTAGTTGTGGACAATGGTGACAAGTGCGACTGCACTATCTCAAGATGCAGTGTGAAGAGATTGGACGCTGATAGGAACCATCAGCTGAGCAGAGGGTCTTCACCCCTGCAGAAGATTAGCCTGAGAATTCCAGTAGAGGCAATCATGGAAACTTCCTTTGGGATGGATGACACTGTGTCTTGTCAGTTCAACTATACAGTATCTGATCATTGACACAATATTTCCTTCAACCAAGGAGGCCAATGAGTCTGAATGTCCACCTTCCCGAGCTGAAGCTGCAAAGACTGTGGAGATGCTGTAGGACTTTGTACTTTCCTATGAAAATATGGAGTACATAATTGCATTTATGACATGGTGGAATATCAGATTTTCCCAAGCATGCTAGGAAATAAAGATTAGTTTTCCTGACCTAATTCCCAACATTTTCAATGCTTTTTACTGTACATGATGTCATTTTATACTGTGAACAGATTTAAAATAGGCACTTTTCTCATTTACTATTCTAGATTTGGGGCTTCCTGCTGGTGTTTTTGTGCGCACATTAGTTTGCATAGCTACCTCCCTTGGTTAGCGTAAAGCTCTGGCTGCGTCATGCAAAGTTGTGAGTGGCTCTCTGATTTGCTTTGCTGCAGTTTGACTGATTTTTGTATTGTCACTTTTTAGTTCAGGAAATGCAGCAGCCACTGAGCAAGGTGATAATAATCAAATAATCTGTTCTGTGATGTTGATTGCGTGACAAATATTGGTCAAGATAATAAGGTTACATGCCATGCTCCCCTTTAAAGTAGTATCATCTTTGGGTCCAGCTGTCCAGGAAGTTTGCGTCTTGATTTAACATATCTCATCAGGCATGGCATCTCTGTCAGTACAGTGCATTGGAGTGTTGGCTTTGATATTTATGCTTGGCATGGGGTATGATTCAAAGGCAAGACTGCTACCAACTGAGCCATAGCTGATGCTGGAAAATGAGTAGACTGTGCCAAACAGTTGGTTACAATGTGAAATCACTTCCCTTTATTGAAAAACTTGAGTTTTTGTGGCCATAACTTCATTTTTTTTATCATTCTGCTCTGCATCCACTTTAAATCACTTCAGTTTTGTAATATCTGCTTGTGAAGAATGATTGTAGGCATGGCAAAGTGTTTAGTGGGTTGTACAGTCTGTTTATAGTCATGATTATTTTCAAACCATTTCAGTTTAGTCATCACGCTGGCATTTTCAAGCTTGACTTAACGGTTTGATTTTAGCAGTTTAAGTAGTTAAGGTGTTTCTGATTTTTGTGTACTGATTTTATGTTCTAAAGAATGTTAGTGCCCTCCAGTTGAGGGAAACGCTAATGCAATAGTTGAATCTAGCCTTCTTGAGAAATGCCTCCTTGCTTGCACAGGCATGCCAATTGTGTTCTGCTTACACTGGATTATTTATAGACTTTGTTTCATATAACAGTCTTTATTTGTAATCTATGTACAACTAGAATAACCACCTCATGCAGCACTAATGTCTCTTAAAGGCATTTCATGGTATTAAATGTTCTAGATTGTGATTCTGTATATGGCTGTTGCAGCTGCCCTGACTTGGTTGTAGTTAAATTTATGTTCAACAGAAGTTCTGAAAATCATGGAAGACTTTATAGAAAATGTACCTCTGACTTTGGGTTTTTTAAACTATAACTTTTTTCCCTTCAGGTATATCTTGTACTTAAGATGGCTGACATTAACAAGTAAGTACCTGACAACAATTACGCTTGATAATTAGTAATTTGTAGTTTTCAAGTGTTTTGTGGAAGTGATTATATATATTTTTATGCTTTAGTTCAAAGGTTCTGTGTAAATTGCTGCTCACTCCAACAGTGGAGAGGAAAAAGTCTGATATATACATGTATAGATTAAGACTTATACCATAAAATTTGAAACCTGTTTTGGGCAGAATAATGTGATTATTTGGTCATCTTGAGACATATGTGGTTCAGGATTTACAAATGAAAGCTTTCAACAATGTGATCAGTTTGGAAAAAAAGGCAAAAATTGTTTGTATTAGCTACTAATGCAACGTTTAAGACGTGGATGTTCTTATGTGCAGTAATGCACTGGAACTCCATTTATGAGGCTTTCGGAAGTAAAGAAAATCTATTTCAGCAGGACATCTGATAGGTGCTTGTGGGAAATAAACTGGTATACCCACAAAGACAGCAGGAAAATTGAGCAGACTGGATTGCTCTACATACTATTCAGGTGGATATTGAATGGTTTTCTATGTGACTCCCTGAATGGTTTTAAGAATTTGTTTATTAATATTGTACAAAGATTCCCTTCTACTGGACAATGTCACTTGAAATGCAAATGTTGTTGCATTAGAAATTGTATAATAGACATACTATTGTTTTTGAACTTCATGGAGTTTACCTCCTGAACTGTGAATAATTTGTTTTGCGGCTGAAACAAACACAAAACTGGAACAGTACTAATGAGAAATTAGGGATAATGTTAGATTCAAGGAAAGTGCATACAAATTGTCCAAAAAGAACAGCAGACCTGATTGGGAGCGGTTTAGATTTAAGTAATCACTAATTTTTAAGAATGGAAATAGTCTGCCAGAAAGCATGTAACAGACATGCCTTGGAAGTTTCTGCAATCAATTTGTACGTGAAAACAAAATGATTAGCGAAGAAATCTACCTTGAGTCTATCAGTCAGAACAGAAAAATTCACAATGGGGAACAAACAGGTGGCAGAGTATTTTGTTTTGTTTATGCTTTGCATTCACAAGGGAGAAAACTAAATGCCCCAAAAATGTTGGGGGGGGGGGGGGGGGGCACTAGGCCTCATAGAGGGGGAATTGCAGTCAGTATTTGTTGGGGAAATTGATGAATTAAAACCAGTCATCCATATCCCAGAATACTTAGAATTGCTTAGAAATAGGGGCTGCATTGGACATCAGCTTTCAGATTCTAGATTCTGGAACAGTTCTTGTAAATTGGAGGATTGTTAATGTAACTTTTTGTTTAAAAATGAGGATGAAAAACTGAATTGTAGATCAATTAGCCTGATATCTGTAGTGGAGACATATACCTAGTGTGCATTATAAAAGATTTAGCAGAGCACTATGAAAACAATGACAGGATTAGACTAACAACATAAATTTGAGGTAAATCATGCTGACCAGTCTACTTGGAATTTGAGCATGTAATTCAGGTTGGTTCAGGTGAGCTAGTGGATATGGTTTACTTAGATTTTTTTTGGAAAGCTTTTGATAAGATTCCCACAGATGAGATTAGAGTATGAAATTAGAGCATGTGGATCTATATTCCTTTATAGGCTCTTTATGTCCTTGTTACAGTTTGACAAAATTCTGTCAGAATAAATGTGGGCAACATCTTCCAGATGGAGTTGTCTAGAATCAGGAGTCACGGCTTAAGTATACAGGATAGGCCATTTAGGAATGAGCTGATGAGAAATACCTTCCACTAGACAATGGAGAACCTGTGGATTTTTGCCACAGGAAGCATTTCAGGCTAAGACAGTGTCAGAATCCTAGAGTTTTATAGTACAGAAGGAGGTTATTTGACCCATGTCCATACCAGTTCCCAAAAGAGCCAACTGGCTTGTCCCAGTCTCCATCCCTGATGAAGGGCTCCTGCCCAAAATGTCGATTCTTTTTCTTTTTTTCCCCTGCTCCTCGGATGCTGCCTGCTTTGCTGTACTTTTCCAGCATCACTCTAATCTTGACTCTAGTCTCCAGCATCTGCAGTCCTCACTTTCACCTACTTCCAGCCCTTGTCTCCGAAAACGTCTGAATTCATGACTTCCAAATGCACATCCAGCTCTGCTTTGAAGCCTTTTGTGAATCTTCCTCCACCATTATCCCAGGCAGTGCATTCCAAATTGTAACAATTGAGTAGAGCAGCTTTTCATTTCACTCCTAGCTTGCTCGCTAGCAGTCTTGGAATTGAGCCCTGGTTGGCTCTTTTCAAGAATGGTTTTGGATATTAGATTAGATTACTTAGTGTGGAAACAGGCCCTTCGGCCCAACAAGTCCACACCCACCCGCTGAAGCGCAACTCACCCATTCCCCTACATTTACCCCTTTACCTAACACTACGGGCAATTTAGCATGACCAATTCACCTAACCTGCACATCTTCAATTCCCGACTTAGGTGGCTGACTGTGTGGAGTTTGCACGTTCTCCCCGTGTCTGCGTGGGTTTCCTCCGGGTGCTCCGGTTTCCTTCCACAGTCCAAAGATGTGTAGGTTAGGTGAATTGGCCATGCTAAACTGCCCGCACTGTTAGGTAAGGGGTAAATGTAAGGGTCTGGGTGGGTTGCGCTTCGGTGGGTGGGTGTGGACTTGTTGGGCCGAAGGGCCTGTTTCCACACTACTGTTATGTTTAGTTAATCATGCAGTTCATGCTCTTGTCTGTCAAAATAATTTGCCATCGGAATCTTGAAGATTGCATAGAGGATTCGTCATCTGGTAGAAGGAAACAGACAAAAGTTGTATGGACCAGCCAATCTTTGCCTGTGTTTTGTTCTGCAAACTTGCCGCACAACCACTGAGTAAATTATTGGAAATAAGTTGACAAGTCCCTAGGTTCTGATGGATTTCACAGAGGAGTCTTAAAAAGAATTAGCCAGTGAGATTGTTGATGCATTAGTTTTAATTTTCCAAAACTCATTAGATTCTGGGAAGCTAAATGGCAGCCATTTGTGTGGTCCTGTTGCTCCTCATTATTGTATTGGGTAGGGGATATCAATTTTTACATGGCTTTGTGGCCAAGTCAGAATGAGGGATTTCGAATGTATTGCCGGTGCTACTGAATAAAGGCATTGGAGTCTAGTATTTAAAAAAAATTGTGAATTAACTGGAGAATTAGGCTGAAAGTCAGTGTTTGTTTCACCTGTGAATTATTGAAATTGGGACTGTTTCTGGAGGAGGTGGGACCTGTTTAAATTACAAATTGTACCTTAGGACTGGAACTGATCCTGACAAAGAGATTTGCGCATGCTGTTAAGGCTTAAGCTAGCTTGTGATGCAAATGGGAGGCTGCAAGAATATTCAGGTAGGAGAAAAAACAACGCTATTAATGGGAAGTACAAAAGTGAATGGCAGAATAAAATCGATTGAATGCAATTCAAAGCGTGCAGCATCTGCAACAAACTGGAGATGGCTGGGGTGGGGGGGCGGGGGCTTATTCCATAAATAGAAGCGAATAGATGTGTAATCTAGTTTAGAGCCAGGTTCCTCTTCAAGTAGTACCCATCCTGACTTAAGTTCTGTATTTTTTTTTCCTTTGTAGCTGAGTCAAGATTCCAGAACTTTCTTCTCAACTGCACTGCGGGTGTGGTTACATAGACTGCAGTGGTTGAAGAAGGCAATTTGCTACTTTGTCCCTGGGCATTTGTGGATACAGTGTTTGTTAGCCAACAATATTCATATTTTATTTTAAAAAGGCTGAAGTATGATCAAAGGTAGGACCTGAGTATTGAAGGATATTAAACCTCTAGGAAGCACAGGCAGAAAAGAAAAGGTGATAAAACTTTGTGGATAGAAATAAGGTGGGGGTGAAATCTTAGTTGTGAAGTTCTCTTCCCTGAACCTTAACTTCATTCAAGACAGCATTGGATAGATTTTTGGCAAAAGGGGGAGTCTGATTTATGGAGTACAGACAAAAGTAAAGTTGAAACTATAACCGAATCAGCCATGATCCCCTTGAATGGAGGAAGAAAAGCTAGAAGGGTTGAAAACTTACTCCTGCTAAGTCCTCTGTGGGAGTTTAGTAAACAAAATGAGACCACGTGAAAAGGGCTAGTATATTTGCATGGATTGAGGGTTAGCTGACAACAGTAGGAATAACTGGTAACTCTCTGCTTAATGATCTGACTTGCAACTGTCCACAGTCTATATCAATGATTTGGGACGTGTGACCAAATGTAATATTTCTAGCTATGTGACAAAACTAGAATAGGTTGAGAGAATGGTGCAGTGAACTTTTTTGATGTGTTTTGGACAGGCTGTGTGTTTCCCTTGCCAAGTTCTTGCTGAATCAATGTGGAGAAATGAGGATATCCACAAAAATAAAACAGAGCTGCTGAAGATTTGAAACAAAAAATAGAAATTGGTGAAACACTCAGGGTCTGAAGAGTCAATGGATTCAAACTTTAACTACTTTTTTCCCCCCGCAGAGGCTGCCAACCTGTTTTGTGTGCAATTTTTTTTTTGAGAGATTATCCACTTTAGGTAGAACAGAGTGTTGTGTATTGATGCCTTCAATGTGTGCAGTTTTGAGTCCCCTACCTAAGGTTGGGTATGTATTATTGAAGTACAGTGAAGGTTCTCCAGACTGAGTGTTGGGATGATGGGGTTGCTCTAAAGAGAGATGAAGGATTTTGGGCCTAAACTTTGGAGTCTAGGAAAAGTATCTGGTGAAACAAAAAAACTTTTATTTAAAAGGGCTAGAGTGTGTGGATTCAGAAAGGCTTTCTGATCATTGGAGATGTCTAGAATTGTGGGGTAAGTAATTTGGGATCAAGATGTGTAAGAATTTCTTCATTTGAAATGTTCTGATCTTGACCACTTCGAAGATCTGCATAAACTGATAGTGATTCCCTCTTTCCAAGGAATTGATTGAATTCTGGGCCTTTAGACTTCAACATTGTTACTCTTGCGGGTCCAGTGTTTGAGAGCTTATTATTTTGGAATATGTGCAGAGCCAGTTTAAGGTTGTCTTGAAGATAAAGCGGTTTTATAGGAAGATCAGCTGGGAAAAGGACCTTAGTTTGTTGCATACTTCTGGCTTGAAATCTAACACTCTCTTGCAAGGTTCAACTTTGTCTTGTTTTCAGAACTAGAGCGATACTCATGTTTTGATTGTTTAATTTAATGTGATGGGTAAAAATTCCTTAAGTCATCTGGTTCTTGAAAAATTGTTGTCTTTGATTTTCAACACTGGACGAATCATATGCAGGATATCAGCAAGTCACAGCTGGGATTTTTGCCTTGTATTGTAGATATTGTGTCACTGAACCACAGAGTCCAGGGCAGCATGTAGGAGTTGAGTATTTGTAAAGTGTATTGTAGATTTGTGTGTTTGGGCTCTGTAGTGAAAAAACCCTCAAGCAAACTATAAATGGGTATTTTGGTTATAGTTGGCAGAGAAAATCAGTACGCTGTCATAATCGTTTTACACAGAAATAGACCCTTTGGTTCAACTCGTCTTTGCTGATCAGACCTAGTCCCGTTTGCCTGCATTTGACCCATATCCTACTAAACTTTTTTCTATTTATCCTATCCATGCCCCTCATGATTTTATAAACCTCTATAATGTAACCCCTCCAGTTTTGCTACAAAGAAAATAGTCCCAGCCTAATCAGCCAGTCCATAGCGCTTAAACTCTTCAGTTCTGGCAATATCCTTTTAAATCTTTTCTGTGTCCTCCTGTTTTAACAACTTCCCAATAGAAGAGCAACCAGAATTGTACATAGTATTCTAAAAGTGGCCTAACCAATGTCCTGTACAGCTACAACGTGACATCCCAACTCCTTTTACTCTCTGTTCTATCCATTTTCAAGGAACAATGCACCAGCATCCCTAGATCTTTGTTTGGTAACACTATACATCGCCCTACTGTTAGGGCCCTATTTTTAAATCCTGCTCTGGATTTCCTGAGCAAAATCTAACCCATTACGTTCATCTAAATTAAATTCTATCCAGCACTCGGCTGATCTGTTCAGGGTCCTGTTGTACTCTTAGATAATCTTCACTGTCCAGTGCACCACCTATTATGGTGTCATGTGTAAACTAACTTACCATACCTCCTGTATTCACAACCAAATTGTTTATATAAAATGATGAAAAGCAGTGCACCCTACACCAATCCTTGTGGTACGCAGGCCCATTGGAAATGGCATTCCATACGATTAGATGTATCTTTAAATCAAAACCCAACTTTTTAAAAATCTGAAATGAATGAGGCAGCTTAAACAGAGGAAGCCCTAAGACTTAAGATGTACATGTGGAAGTAGGTTATTTGACCCATATACATCTAATTATCCTCCGTTCTTTTCCTGCCTTTTCTCTGTAACCCTTTTTTCTCCTTGCAGATTAAAAATCTATCCACCTTGATATACCTAAGGCCATGTCAACAGCAGTCTGTGTTAAAGAATTCCACAGATTTTATCTTCAAGAAATTCTCCCTCCTTTTAGATTCACCCTTTGTTTCTAGCCTGTCTAACAAGGAGAAGCAAATTCTCTGCATCTATCGTATCAAGCCCCCTAAAATTCTTGTTTCAGTGGGGTTGCCTCTCAATCTTTTAAACTGCGTATAGACCTGTGCTTATAAGAAAAATTCCTCCATAACCAGAATCAGCCTCGTGAACCTTCTCTGGATTGCCTGAAGGCTGTAAGGTACCTTGCTAGAAGATGGTGTTCCTCCAGCTTGCGTTGACCCTCACTGGAGGACTGCAGCATGCTCGAGACACATACTGGCATGGAAACTAGAAGCTCAGGGCCATTCTTATGGGCAGAAGGTAGTTGTTTGTTTGACAAAATGGTCAGTCAGTTTTAGTCTCCATGTTGTGCAGTTGACAACCTTTTGAGCAGCAAATACGATAGCCTAGATTCACTTGCATTCCTGAGAAAGAGCTTATGCTCGAAATGTAGACTCTCCTTCTAGGATGCTGCCTGACCTGTACTTTTCCAGCACCATGCTTTTTTAACTCTGATCTCCAGCAGCTGCAGTCCTCGCTTTTCTCTCCTAGATTAAAGTGCAAATAAATTGCTGTTTCACTTCAAAGATATTAGTGCCCTTGCACAGTGAGGAGATAAATGGGCAAACTTGCAAGCTTTGAAATTACATGGAATGTTTGGGAGTGGAGGAGGGAACCATCCCTGTGAAATGCTGACAAGGGAGGGGAAGCAAATGTTTCTGGTGGCAGAAATTATAGCTTATGAATCTTTGGGATATGGAGCTGGTGGGATTGGCATGTGCAGAACAGGCCCTTCGGCCCTCTGCGCCAACCTGTAAACTAATCTAAGCCCGTCCTCCAAACTATTCCATCATCCATGTCTTTATCTAAGGAGTGTTTTAATCTCCCTAATGTGGCTGAGTTAACTATCTTGGCAAGTAGGGCATTCCATGCCCATACCACAAAGGAAAGAACCTGCCTCTGACATCTGTCTTAAATCTTTTACCCCTCAATTTGTAACTATGCCTGTCTTGCAAGCTGATGTCATCATTCTAGGGTAGACAGTGACAGTCTTTCCCCTATCAAATCCTCTGATCATCTTGTATGTCTTGATCAAATCCCCTCTTAGCCGACTTCTCTCCAATGAGAACAGACCCAAATCTCTCAGCCTTTCCCCATAAGACCTTCCCTCCAGACCAGGCAACATCCTCATAAATCTCCTCTGCATATTTTCCAATGCTTCCACATCTTTCCTGTAATGGGGCAACCAGAACTGTACACAGTATTCCAAGCGCAGCAGCACTAGCGTTTTGTATTGTTGCAGCATGACATTACAGCTTTGAACTCCATCCCTTTACCAATAAAACCTAAGCTGCCATTTGCCTCCTTAACAGCACTACAACCTGGGTGGCAACTTTCAGGGGTCAATGTACATGGACTCCAAGATCCCTCTGCACATCCACACTACCAAGAATCTTTCCATTGACCCAGTATTCTGCCTTCTGTTGTTCTTCCCAAAGTAAATCACCTCCCATTTATCTGCATTGAACTCCATTAGCCACCCCTCAACCTAATTCTGCAGTTTATCCAAGTCCCCCTGCAACATTCTTCCACGCTGTCCACTATTCTACTGACTTCAGTGTCATCTGCTTTAGTGCATCTTCGTACCTTTACATTCCCATTACCGTTGAAGTAACGGTCAACATTCCAATCTGCCTTATTACCTCCTGTATATGTGCTAGTTTTTTTGTAATTTGTGTGAGGACCCTGAATGTTCTTTGCTAAACCTTTTTCTGTTTTTTTTTCCAAACTAAATCAGACTTAGCTCCTCTTCCTGTCAAAGTGCATAATCTCATTTTAACCACATGATCAGGGACAAAGGATGCATGGATTTAGAAGAATTGAGGGAGGTCCTTAATGCATACTTTGCATTTATAATTTGCAAAGGAGCAGGAACTAGTGGAGTCCACGGATGGGTATGTTGATATTCTAGGGCGTGACTGTTTTTGAAAACGAAGTCCCGAGGACTTGTCAGGGTCTATCACAGAATATTTAGCAAGGCAGGTGAGGAAACTGCTGGGATTTGCACAAAATCATTGTATCCTCTTTAGCCAGAGTGTCTCACACAGGACTGGAGAACAGCCAGTCTGTTCCTTTTAAGGGCAATAAGGATTATCTTGGAAATTACAAGCTGCTGAGCCTTTTGGTTATCGGGAAATTTACTGGAGAAGATTCTTAATGGTAAGGTATACTCAAATGTGGAAAAATATTGACTTAATGGCAGTAGACAGCGTGGCCTTTTGAAGGGAAGTTGTGTCACAAACTTGATTTTGAGTTTTTTGAGGAAGTGGGAAAGATAATTGAGAGCATGATGATGGATATTGACAAGGTACCTCATGGCAGGCTGGTACAGAAGGTGAAGTGGAATGGAATCCACAGTGAGCTGGTAAGATGGATTCAGAAGTCACTTGGTCATACATAGTACACATGCAAGGGTATTTTTCTGACCAGTGGTGTTTGGCAGGAATGTGTACTGGTACCCCTGTTTGCAATATATAAAGATTTTGAAAAGAATGTAGGTGATCTGATTAGTAATTTTGTGGACAACACATTGGAGAAACTGCAGGTAATGAGGATTTATCAGAGGATCCTCCAGGATAGACTGTAGGCTTGGGTGGAGAACTGGCAAGTGGAATTTAATCTGTATAAATGAGGTAATGTATGTTGAACGCCTAATGCAGAAGGAAAGTGTGCAATAAATGACAAAATCCTTTGAAGCACGAACATTGAGGGTTCTAGGCATGCAGGTCCACAGTTCCTGGAAAGTGCAAGAGAATAAGGTGGTCATGTTTTTGTTATGTCGTTGTATAGAACATATTTGGCCACACTAGAATTTTGTGTACAGCTCTCATCACTACAAGAAGGATTTGGAGAGGGTACAGAAACAGTTTAGCAACACATTCCACCCTGACCTTAAATTTACCTGGACCATCTCTGACACCTCCCTCCCCTTCCTGGACCCCTCTATCTCCATTAGTGACGACCGACTTGACACTGACATTTTTTTCAAACCCACCAACTCCCACAGCTACCTGGATTACACCTCTTCCCACCCTATCTCTTGCAAAAAATGCCATCCCGTATTCCCAATTTCTCCGCCTCTGCCGTATCTGCTCCCAGGAGGACCAGTTCCACCACAGAACACACCAGATGGCCTCCTTCTTTAGTGACTGCAATTTCCCTTCCCACATGGTTAAAGATGCCCTCCAACGCATCTCGTCTACATCCCGCACCTCTGCCCTCAGACCCCACCCCTCCAACCATAACAAGGACAGAACGCCCCTGGTGCTCACCTTCCACCCTACGAACCTTCGCATAAACCAAATCATCTGCCGACATTTCTGCCACCTCCAAAAAGACTCCGCCACCAGGGATATATTTCCCTCCTCACCCCTTTCCACCTTCCGCAAAGACCGTTCCCTCTGTGACTACCTGGTCAGGTTCACACCCCCCTACGACCCACCCTCCCAATCTGGCACTTTCCCCTGCCACCGCAGGAACTGTAAAACCTGTGCCCACACCACCTCCCTCGCCTCTATCCAAGGCCCTAAAGGAACCTTCCACATCCATCAAAGTTTTACTTGCACATTCACTAAATCATTTATTGTATCCGTTGCTCCCGATGCGGTCTCCTCTACATTGGAGCGACTGGGCGCCTCCTAGCAGAGCACTTTAGGGAACATCTCCGAGACACCCGCACCAATCAACCAAACTGTCCCGTGGCCCAACATTTCCACTCCCCCTCCCACTCTGCCGAGGACGTGGAGGTCCTGGGCCTCTTTCCTCACCACCAGACACCTGGAGGAAGAACGCCTCATCTTCCACCTCGGAACGCTTCAACAGCTTCCTCATTTCCCTTTCCCCCACCTCACCCTAGTTTCAAACTTCCAGCTCAGCCCTGTCCCTTTGACTTGTCCAACCTGCCTATCTCCTTTTCCACCTATCCACTCCACCCTCCCCTCCCTGACCTATCACCTTCATCTCCTCCCCCACTCAACCATTGTACTCTATCCTACTCTCTCCCCATCCCCACCCTCCTCTAGCTTATCTCTCCACGCTTCAGGCTCACTGCCTTTATTCCTGATGAAGGGCTCTTGCCCGAAATGTCGATTTCGCTGCTCATTGGATGCTGCCTGAACTGCTGTGCTCTTCCAGCACCACTAATCCAGAATAATCCTCTCTCCATACCAGTATACCACATCAAATACTATAGTTTCTTATTCATAGCCTTTTGCAAATTCAAGTATATCAGATCCATGACTTTTCACTTTTATCTGCCCTGCTTTCAAAGACTTGTAAATTTGTTAGGCATAATTTCTTTCGTGAAGTCTGTGTGTCTAAAATACTTTTTTAATGGATAAAAATTTCCTAATGACAGATGCAAGCTCTCTAAAAGCAAGATACTAATTTCAGAAATCTGAAATAAACAAAACCCTGGAAAAACTCCAATCTGGCAACTTTGTGAGGGGGAGATAGTCAGTCATATGGTGCAGAAACATACCCTTCAGTCCAACCAGTCAATGCCAAACATAATCTCAAATTAAACTAGTCCCACCTGCCTATTCCTGACCTGTATCATTTCAAACATTTTAAATGTTGTAATTGTGCCCATATCCACCGCTTCCTCAAAGTTCATTCCACGCTCAAAACTATATTTTTAAAAGTTGCCTTTTTTTTTTAAAATCACCTTCCCTTAAAAAAAAGTGCCCCTTGGTCTTGAAATGTCATTTTAGCAAAAAGACAACTACCATCAACTCCTATCTATACCTCTCATCAGGTCACCTCTTAACCTCCTATTCTCCATTGAAAGTGTCCCAGCCTGTTTATAACTTAAACTGTCCATATAGGGCAACAGCATGGTAAATCTCTTCAGATCCTTCTCCAGCTTGATGATCTTCCTATAACTGGGCGACCAGAACTGGACACAGTATTCCAGAAGAAGCCTCACCAATGTCCTGTACAACCTCAACAGTTAATCTCCGTCCATATTTTCATACCAGCGTCTAGATTAGAGTGGTGCTGGAAAGTACAGCTGGTCAGGCAGCATCCGAGGAGCAGGAAAATCAACGTTTTGGGCAAAAACCATTCAGGAATTCCAGGAATTGCCCGAAACGTCAATTTTCCTGCTCCTCTGATGCTGCCTGACCTGTGCTTTTCCAGCACCACTCTAATCTGGACTCTGATTTCCAGCATCTGCAGTACCCATTTCTGCTTATTTTCGTACCAGAGTCAACATTTCCTTTTCTGCAGATGGTGCCAAACCTGCTGAATTTCAGTTTTTGTGACGCATCTGATAGGAACCTATTTTATGCCACCTTCCCTTTTTTAAGAATGTGTTGGATTTGCAATTTTCCAATCCCCTGAGACTACTCCAGAATCTTAAGGATTCTTGGAGATTTGCGGCCGATGCATCCATTATTCCATTATCTCTGTAGCACTATTATTTAATATTCAAGGATGCAACCTAAAAATGAGCAGGCTGGATGAAATAGGGGCTATTTCTGCTTGTAAATGATACAAGGATAGGGCAACATTAGCTTTGAGGTGATGTGAAAATGAAGCAAGGGTGATGTGAGAATTTTCTTTTTCTTGCTGAGTAGTTAGGCTATGGAACGCACAGTCTGGAAATGTGGTGGAGGCAGCTTCAATTGAGTGAATGTGTAGTTATTTGGATAGAAATGGTGTACAAAGAAAAAAGCACGAGATTACCTAGTGCCAGTAGACTCTATGTAGGCATGATGGGCTAAAAGCTGCCCTCTACACTAATAATTCTGTAATTGGCGATGTTTAAAGATTGTCCCCTCTTGCCATTTTAAACCTGTTCGGGACTGCAGAACATGCATCTGCACTGTTGGTTGAGGAGGTTTTTCTATTCATTCATAGATTGTGGGTGGTGCTGGCTGGACCAGCTGATCCATTTGCCCTGGAACTGAGCATTATGGGCCAACTCTTGGGTCTGGAGTTGCATGTAGGCTAGGTGAGATAATGACACTTAGAAGCTAGTTAGTTGACATTAGACATCTAAAAATTCTGTTTTGTTGAATTCATATTCACAGTTAGAGGTTGCATGATTTCTTTTGAAGCATTAGTTCCCAACCTTAATCACATTGAAAACCAAGCTGTCATTCTGGCTATTATGTTAGATGCGCACTCACATCTATCAGAACATTAGCCTGAGGCTCTGGGTTACTAGTCCAGTGATACTATTGTTTCACCATGTCACCTGCAGTTGTCAGTCATGCACTGCAACCACTGTGGTGGTAGGTGGATTGGTTTAAGGTAGTGGATAGTCAGTCCAGCATCTTGTTTTCATCCTGGATGAAGTTGAAGGTATCCTGCGCTCATTCAGTCTAGAGGAGAACCATCCACCATACTGCCGTGTGCCTTGTGGATATGCTTTGAGTCAGGAGGACCTCTTAACCCTACCAGACTACCCAGCCTTTAAAAGTGGTTGGTGATAATTCGTGTACAAAGTTGCAATGGATTCTGTGTGAAATAAATGCACCTATTCTGAGTTCACTGTCTCAAGTTGTCTGTAGTCATTGTTTTTGGGATATCTTCTAACCATGAATGCTGTGTGAAGTTGTACTCTTTGCAGTTGTTGAGCATAAAGTTTTTTTAAGCCAAGATATTTTAACAAAATTAGTTTACTTTTTGCAGTGCTATTCTAATAGCAGAGGGCTTTTTCATTAAAAAACATTGTTGGTCTACTCGCATCAATAAAAATCGCAATAGCTTCCACAATGTTTTATTGGAGGGGGTCACACTTGTTTTACAATTTTGAGGTTAGAGTCACCATTTGTATGTTTATGTCATGAGGGCCACCTTTCCATATTGGAAGGCTGATGGTAGTTGGGAACAGTACTCTTCATTGCCTTGTTAAGTAAATCTTGTTGACAAGTGCTCATGTTGCCAGTTTGTGTAATCTTGTCTGAGTTTTATTCTACCTGGACAAGGAAACAGTTTTCCAATTGCACCTGATCAATTTTTTGATAAATCTGAAAACACCCTAAATGTATAAACGTGTGCCTTTGAGAACAACTTACTTGTATAGGCAAAATTACAAAAGTATGCTTTTCAATGTTGGACATTCTCTGTTATAGCAAAGAGCAGGTTGATTGTGATCAGAAAGAAGATATGGAAGACGTGGAGGATA
The DNA here is from genome assembly GCF_047496795.1 of Chiloscyllium punctatum. Classification (NCBI taxonomy): domain Eukaryota; kingdom Metazoa; phylum Chordata; class Chondrichthyes; order Orectolobiformes; family Hemiscylliidae; genus Chiloscyllium; species Chiloscyllium punctatum. Next base: position 35,262,462 of record NC_092770.1, read on the forward strand.
TAGAGGAAGATGAAGCTTCTGAAGATACAGATAACAAAGGTAAACATATAGCTTGAATTCACTAAAGCTGTGTCAGAAATTTAGATTTCTTCATATCTGAAGAGAAATGGCATGGAAAGACAACATTTGTCCCCCGGCTGACTTTGGAACAATCCACTACTTGATCCCTGCAACCATTTATTTTTATTTATTTCTATAAAGTACCCATCTGGTTTCTTTTCACTCATTCCTTCTGGTCATCTTGTACACTTCTATCAGGTATGCGTTTTTTTTTTCTAGGAAAGACCATACCAACTTCTCGAAACTTGTAACTAAGCTACTCCGCCCCTAGAATTAGTGCCATAGTTCTCCACCTCCTACTTGAATGCTATTCTAAAGAATAGTGTCCAGTACTGGGTTCTATACTCTGGTTGTGGTCTAACACAAGCTTTGTATTCAGCATACTTCATCTGTTTTTATTTATATTGGGCTTTAATTATAAGAACAAATATGCTATTTCATTGACACCCACAAAGATTGATGCACATGCATGACCCAGGACATTGTTCGTGTACATTGCACTTGTCTACCTATTTTGCAATCATGTCTGTTGCAAGAAATTTGTATCATCCTTGCCATCTGTGCCTCTAAGTTTGGAATCGTTGGCAAGTTAGACATTTCTAATGGTATTCTAAGTCATGAAGCAAAATGTGCAGTGCTCCAAGCACTGGTTCTTGGGTCTGATTGCTTCCTACCACCTATAGTCTGGAATATATCTAGCTACCAGAACTAACTTGTAGGAGCAGATGTAGGCCCTTTGGACTACTGAGTCAGCGCTCTCATTCAATGAGTCCAAGTCATCCATACCGACTGTTTCCCAAACTAATCTAGACCCATTAGCCTGTGTTTGGCCCGTATCCCTTTAAACTTGCCCTATCCGTATACCTATCCAAATGTCTTTTGAATGTTGTAACCATCTACCATTTCCTCTGGCTATTCATTCCCCACACAAACCAATTATCTGTGTGAAAAAACAAAAACAGATATTGCTGGAAAAGCTCAGCAGATTTGGCAGCATCTGGAAAGAAACCAGTTAACGTTTTGGATCTGGTGACCCTTCGTGACCATGATAATAAGACCTAAAATGTTAACTGATTTCTCTTTACACATGCTGTCAGACTTGCTGAGCTTTTCTAGCAATCTCTATTTTTGTTTCCAATTTACAGTATTTGCAGTTTTGGTTTTTGTGAAACATTTGTCCCTTGGGTGTCTCAAATCTTTCTCCTCTCATCTTTCCTGAGGAGAAATTCCACCTTGTCTGTCTCAACTGGCAGCTGCCTGACTGAGATTATACCCTATGGTTCCACAGTTTGGGTGTGTTGCTCTTTAAAATGCCGCAAACCAGTGCAGCAAGTAGTTAAGCAGACTAATGGATTCTGGCTCTTATATCTAGAGGAGTGAAGTACAGAATGCAGAAGTTATGTTGCAGTGATATAAAGTCCTAGTTACACCCTTCTTGGAGTACTAAGTGGATCTGGGCACCATTCCTCAGGAAGTATACATTGGCATTGGAGGTAGTAGGTATCAACATTTACAAGAATGATACCTTGAATTCAGGCATTCATTTAAGGAGAGATTATGCAAAGTTTTTTTATCCAGAAATGGGAAAGTTATAGGATGATCTGATATGGATAGGAAAGGTTTAGAAGGACATGGGCCAAGTCCATGGAAATGGGGTTAAAGTAAATAGACATTTTGGTCAGTTTGGGCCAAAGAGCCTGTCTCTCTATCTTTCAATTTTTAAGAAAGTCAAAATGTTAACAAGAAAAGACAGGATAGATAAAGGTAAGTTATTTCCACTGGGTGAAGATGCTAGGACTAAGGCATATAGTCTAAAACTTAGGACCAGACTGTTCAAAGGTGCGTTCAGAAATACTTCTACACCCAAAGGATGGTCAAGGTTTGGAATGCTCTTCCACAAACAGCAATTGATCCTAGGTCAGCTGTTAAGTCTTACATCTAATTTTTCTTTTGAGTTAAGGTATTAAGGGATATGGATCAAAAGTAGGTATGTGGAGTTTGGCCGCAGATCAGCCATGATCACATTGAATGGCAGAACCCTCTTGAGGGGCTGAAATAGTGGTCTACTGTTCCTATGAATCTGCAGCACTCTGCCAGTAAGGGTGGTAGAGGCAGAAACTGTCTTAATGTTTAAGACATATTAAATATGTATTTGTGATGTCAAGGCATAAAAGCCTTGGCATCACAAGAGCTTGAAAATGGGTTAGAATAGTTGGGTGGTTGTTTTTGCACAGTGTGGACTCAAATGGGCTGAAAGGCCTTTTTTCCATGCTGTGGAAGTCTGATCTAATGAGTGGAAGGAGGTTATCAGTAAGAAGATTGAACTGGAGAAATTAGAGGTTGGAAGATTTCTTTTGGAACATTAGTTCCCAACCTTGATCACATTGAAAACCAAACTGTCATTCTGGCTATTATGTCAAACTTGTCAGTTTTTGTTCTGCTATTTATTCATCCTGTTTAATGTGTTGTCACTGCTTCACACATTCAGACAGTGTTTGGATTTGATATTTCCCCCAATTTTCTTGATAGCACTTCGATAATACGGACCTAATAACTATCTTCCTTTCTTGCTCTCCCTTTTTGATCCATTCTGCTTGCTTTTGCACAAAGGCGATTGTTCCTGCCTACTTCCACAAGGTAGTGGAAGAAGTTTTTTGATAGGGAATTGTAAATTTTCTAAAATCTTTTTTGTTTGAAGTGACTTTTACCTGTTCTCTTCTCCATGTTTATCTTTGTTTCATTTAATTTCCTAATCATTTTTCTATTAAGTAGTGTGCAGATTACTTAATCCAGTCAGACTCTGTAATTGGTATGCTTTTATCGCTCATCCTAGATGAATTCAGAATCCTTACAGAAATTTTATTTCCATCGGGGGATTTCTTTTCTTTGAGTGGAGAAGCTTGCATGAGTTCTGAGGTACTCAATTGAATTTAGATACGTTCAATAGGAGAGGTTTGCAGGGTTGTAGAGAGAGACATTGCAATTAATTGGTCTTTTGAAGAGCCAGTGCATGCGCAAATGCTCTCTTTCCTGTGATCTATGATCAGATCTGCTTTGTTTTGAGAGATCTATGGGGTCGAGCATACAATCGCAACTTACCAATTCATCATACAAATGCTGGCAGATGTATTTCTCAATTTATATCAAACTTGTAGTTTTCATTAAATTTAACATTAATTTACAGGTAGATAGGATAGTGAAGGAGGAGTTTGGTATGTTTTCCTTTATTGGTCAGAGTATTGAGTACAGGAGTTGGGAGGTCATGTTGAGGCAGGACAGGACATTGGTTAGGCCACTGTTGGAATATTGCATGCAATTCTGGTCTCGTTCCTATCAGAAGGATGTTGTGAAACTTGAAAGGGTTCAGAGAAGATTTACAAGGATGTTGCCAGGGTTGGAAGATTTGAGCTATGGGAGGGAGAGGTTGAATAAGCAGGGTCTGTTTTCCCTGGAGCGTCAGAGGCTGAGGGGGTGATCTTTCATAGAGGTTTATAAACTCATGAGGGGCATAGGATAAATGGACAAAATCTCTTCCTTGGGTTGGGTGAGTCCAGAACTAGAGGGCATAGGTTTAGGGCGAGAGGGGAAAGATGTAAAAGAGTCCTAAGGGGCAACGGTTTCATGTAGAGGGTGGTATGTGTATGGAATGAGCTGCCAGAGGAAGTGGTGGAGGCTAGTACAATTGTAACATTTAAAAGGCATCTGGATGGGTTTATGAGGCATTTGGAGGGATATATGGGCTGGGTGCTAGCAGGTGGGACTAGATTGGGTTGGATATCTGGTCGGCATGGACGAGTTGGACCGGAAGAGTCCGTTTCCTTGTCCATCTGACACTGACTGTACTAGGATCTTGCCTAACATTTTTTTTAAATATTAAAAGATCCATCTGCCAACTGTTTGTGATAAATTGACTATTCATTTCTCTTCTCCTTCTGTCTCCCCTACTCCCAAAAAATGTGTACAGCTCGACAGCTCACCGTGCAAATGATGCAGAATCCACGGATTTTGGCAGCGTTACAAGAGCGACTTGATGGGCTTGTAGGCAACCCATCTGGTTATATAGAAAGGTAAGGAATATTAACAATGCATCTTATTGTCCTGGTTCTGTTCCTTCCAAATCCCCTCAATCTCCTCCTGCTTACCCTAAGGGTGTGGTTCCTCTTAATTAACTCCTCAACCAAGGGGCGCAGCTGTCCTCTGTTCACTCTGTCCATACCCCTCAATCTTGAATGTTCCCCCTGAGTCTTCTCTGCTCTAAAGAAAACAATCTAAGCCTCTCCAGTGTTACCTCATAGCTTAATTTGTCCACTCCAGGCAATATCCTCTGTAACCACTCTGGTGCTATCACATTCTGGTAGTGAGGTGACCAGAACTGTGCACACAATGGTCTGTGTAATTCCAACATTACCTCCTTGCTCTTATACTCTGTGCCGTAACTGAAAGTAAATGTTGCATATACCACTTTAACTAGCCTACTCACTTGCTCTGCTGACTTAATTACTCTGCAATTAAGGTTGTACCATTTCTTAAACATATAAAAATTGCCTTTGTTCCAAGTGAATTATGCAGTTTCTCCAAGGATCACGGAACGTTTATTTGACCGATCGTGGAACTGAGAGACTCCTCCCGGGAGGTGTGTATTGGTTCCGCGATCGGTCAAAGAAATGTTAGGAGTAAGGTCTACTTCAGCAAGATTTCAAGCTTGAATTAGTAATGGTTGGGTAGAGGTTAGTCCAGCAACATAGGTTAAAAGCTTCTGTGTTCCTTTGGAGAAACTGTGCAATTCACTTGGAACAAAGGCAGTTTTTATGCTTAAGAAATAGTCCAGCCTTGATTGCAGAGTAAATCCAATAAAGTGTAATAAAATGACACAATGGACAGCATGTTAACCCAATGATATTTCTTTGGAAGCAAAGTTGTTTTCCACACGTTATTTCTTTGCACCCGCATTTCAGGGTTAGGTAGGATGGTTAATGTGTCTTATCTAGCTTAGTTAATTCCATACTGTGAGGGGCCCATTGTCTTGCTTAATCTTTGATTAGCTCGGGAATGCAGCTTTTAGCAGGATGAGAAGCCATTTTGTTATGTTACTTGCATTGAGAAGCCATTTTGTAGTTAGTAAAAGCATACATAAAATGGTTGCTCCTGACAACTGTTGAAATCCAGATTTTAGATCCTCACTTGGATAAGACGAATACCCTAGGAAGGTGGCCTTGGCTAAGGGAGTCCAAAACTAGAGGACATAGATTTAAGGTGAGTGGGGAACGATTTCAAAGGGACCAACATTTTCGCACAATATGATGCATATGTGGAATGAACTGCCAGAGGAAGTGATAGAGGCAGGTATACTGAGAACATTTAAAAGACATTTGGATAGGCACATGGATAAGAAAGTTTTAGAGGGATATGAGCCAAATACAGTCAAACAGGGCTAGTTCAGTTTAGGAAACCTGGTCAGCATGGACCAATTGAGCTCTCTTTTTGTTGTGAGACTCTGATCCTTGTGATATACCACTGGACACTGGCCTCCAGTTATTCAAACAGCCTTCTATCTTTATTACTAAGCCAGTTTCTGATCCGTCTTGCCACAATTTCTTTGTTCCACGTGCTTTAACCTTATCAATTAGTCTACCATGTGGTACCTAGTCAAAGTCCATATAAACACAATCCATGCTTGATCACGTTTTCTCAAAAAGTGGCAAATTTGTACGACATGACCTCCCGCTAACAAAGTCAAGCTGACCATCCTAAATTAACTCATTCCTTTCTAAGCAGGTATTAATTCACTCCAGAATTTTCTCCAATAGTAAGACTCACCAGTCTGCAATTTCCTGGTTTGTCTCTATCACTTTTTAAAAAGTGCAACCACATTAGCTGTCCTCTGGCACTTCTCTGTGGCTTGAAAGGAATTAAAAATTTGTCAAGCCACTAATTTTGTGCTTTTGTTTCGCACAACAGTCTGAGATGTAATTATCCAGGCCACAACCTTTTTTTTTAGCTCAAGAGCTTCCATTACTGCTGCGCCCCCCCCCCCCCTCCCCATCCCCTTCTGTGTTGAACTGTGCAAGTTCCTCAATCCTTTTTTCTTGAATTATGTTACCCAGGTTTTTCTCTTCCAGAGTGAAGACTGAAGAGAAATATTCATTCAACACCTTTCCAATATCCTCCAGCTTCACACACAAGTTGGGCCCTATTCTTTCCTTTATGCATTAATAAAATATCTTTTGGATTCTCATTAATTCTGCTTGTAAGTTATTTGTCATGGCCCCTTTTTGCTCTTCTGATTGCTTTCCCAAGTTTTCATCTGCACTTCCTGCATTTTTCTAGGAATGTACCGGAATTGCTCTCTTTGGGTGACACTCTAGACATCCAGCGTTCTCCAAACTTTGACTCTTTAGAGGTAAATGTAGGGGCAATGTTGCCGTCTCAGTAAAGTAGGTGTCACCTTAACATTCCTAAGTTCTTCCCACAAAGCCTTATTTGAGCATCCTTCAAAGATATTCTCTCCTTATTGCAATAATTGACTCTTTAATTTTACATGCCTACACCACCACCTTTTTTACTCCCTTGCCAAAAGGTCCTATACCCTAGAATGAGTGGTCATTCTAGTCCTTCCCTCAACCATCTTTCTGTGATGGCAACAATATCATACTTCCATATGCCAATAATGCCATAAGACTGAGTTAATCTATTGCGCTCCTGGCATTAAAGACCATCCAAACCTTCCGTACTCTTTTGACACTCAACATAGCTAAAGTCACTTGCTTCCTTTGCTGTAGCATGTCTCAATAATATACTGTGTTCTTTCCCCTTGCCAGACGAGTTTAAACTCCTCAACAGCCTTGGCAAATCTACCTGCCAAGGTAGATTTAGTTCAAGAGCAAACCATCCCAGAATCTAAAACCCTGTCTGTCTCACGTACTTTTGAGCTGAGTATTCATCTATCCTAATCTCCAATTTCTAAACTCACTAGCACGGTGCCCTGGGAGTAATCCAAAAATGGCAAACATTGATGTCCTTTTTAATCTACTGCCTAACTCCCTGAATTCTTGATGTAAGATCTCATTCCTCACTTTGCCCATACCATTGGTACCATGACACGCAACTCGTTACACCCCTCTTTCAGGATGCCCTGCAGCTACTCATTGACATTACACTGAGGCAACACACCATCCTGGAGTTGGTCTTTGTCTGCAGAAATGCCTGTCTGTTCCTCTGACAGCAGAATTCCTTATCGTTGTTGCTCTTTTTCACCTCATCAGCTTCCAAAGTGGAATGCTGGTTAGTCGCTGGGACCAAATGGACTCCTGCATTACCTGCTTTTTTCTTTCTGAACTGTCTGGTGGACAGCCATTCCGTCCCCTCATACAACTGCCAAGTTCTGGTTTTAGTTACAAGGCTGTAGTAAAGAATGATTAACTTGGATTGTGGTGATTGGAAATGCAAGACTATTTCAGTTGAGCTATTGGCTTGTGTTTTTTTAAAAATCACTGTAGAGGTGAGGTAAATTGAAGTCCATCTTGGATGAATACTAGGAAGCAAGTTGACTTGTGAACTTTATTGGTTTTTCAGCTTGCCTAAAATTGTGAAGAAGCGTGTAAATGCTTTGAAGAACCTCCAGGTGAAATGTGCACATATAGAAGCTAAGTTCTATGCAGAAGTTCATGAATTGCAACGAAAGTATGCTGCTCTCTATCAACCCCATTTTGACAAGGTAAGGTATCATTTTGGTTTTCTTGAGGGAAGTTTTTGCACAGGTCAGTTAAAACTGGGAATTGGGGCACCAGTTATTCGTTATTTGCTGTAATAGCATCTGATATGGTCTTGAAAAACAAACTACTGAAAAACCTAAATAATTAGTTGAAGAATATAATTTGGGTATCATGCTGACCCCTTGAAAATTGTGTAAGCTACAAGTGAAATTTGATATCTACTGTTGCAGCAGTTTCAAAAAGTACAAGATTGTGTTTATCCTGTGGTACTGTTCACTGGGTCAGAGGATATTGGAAAGAACATGAAAATTTTCCTTTGCGTTATTAATTAACAGTAATCTTTTGTAGAAATGCTTCAATCTGTGGCTTTAAGGGGAAAAAATTAATCATAACAATAGAGGTTCTTTAGCCCAGAGTCCAAATTATCAAAGCTACACCACTTATACTTGTTCACATACTAGGTTTATAGCCTTGAATGTTATGGCACTTCAAATATCCATCTCATTATTTTTTAAGATTGAGTTTTCCTGCTTCAACCACCCTCCCAGCCAGTACATTTCCAACTCCAACCATCCTCTGCGTGAAAAGCTTTTCCTTAAGTCCCATTAAATCCTCCTGCCTTTCACTTTGACATTAGGCTCCATTGTTATTGAACCATCAGCTAAGGGGAACAACTGCTCTCTCTCCACCCTATCTGTGCGTCTCATAAACTTGTACGCCTCTATTAGGTCCCCCCTCAATTTGATGCTCCAAAGAAAACAGCTCAAACTTTATCCAGTCTCTCTTTGTAGCTGAAGTACTCACCCCAGGCAACATCCTGATGAATCATGTCTGCACTCACTCAAGTGCAGCTGTGGATAAACCTAACCAAAGTCCTACACAGCTCCGACATTCCCTCCCTACTCTTTTATTCTATTCTGATAAAGGCAAATGTCCCGTATGCTGCCTTAAGTATCCTATTACCCTGCCCTACCATTTTTAAGTATGTGGACACTCATCCCAAAATTCCTCAGTTCATCTGAGCTTCCTGATGACCTGCCATTTATTGTACACTCCCTTGTCTAGTTGCTTCCAAAATGCATTATCAGGGTTACATTTCATGTACCATTGATCTGCCTGTCTGACCAACCTATCAATATACTCTAACCTAAATACCTTCCTCCTCACTCTCGACAACCCGGCCAATATTATGCACCCATGAGTTTCGTTGTCTTACTCTGCATGCTCTCTCATCTTTACATAGTTTATGAATATATCAAACAATAAGGAAGAGGTTTTAGCAATTCTGGAAAGTGTGAAGATAAGTTGCCTGGGCCAAATGGGGTTTATTCTAGGATTCTCTGGGAAGCTAGGGAGGAGATTGTAGAGCTGTTGGCATTGATCCTTTTTATTGTTATTGCCTACAAGAATAATGTCCGAAGTCTGGAGGACACCAAATGTTCCCTTGTTCAAGAAGGGGAATAGAGACAACCCTGGAAATTTGTAGACCAATGAGCCTTCTGTTGTGGGTAAAGTGTTAGAAAAGGTTGAGAGAGGATTTATAATCTTAAAAGGAATAAGTTGATTAGGAATAGTTAAGTTTTGTGAAGGGTAGGTTGTGCCTCAGGTGGATGAGGGTAAAGCAGTTGGATGTGGTGTATGTGGATTTCAGTAAAGTGTTTGATAAGCTTCCTCGCACTATGCTATTGCACAAAATGCAGTGGCATGGGATTGAAGGAAATTTAGCAGTTTGGATCAAAATTGGCTAGCTGAAAGTGGACAGGGTGATGGTTGATGGGAAATGTTTATCCTGGAGTTCGGTTACTAGTGGTGTACCGCAAGGATCTGTTCTGGGACCACTGCTGTTGGTCACTTTTTCATAAATGACCTGGATGAGGGCATAGAAGTATAGGTTAGTAATTTGCAGATGACACTAAGGTCGGTGGAGTTGTGGACAGTGCCGAAGGATGTTGCAGGTTATAGAGGGACATAGATAAGCTGCAGAGCTGGGATGAGGGGTGGCAAATGGAATTTAATGCGGAAAGAGCGACAGGCATAATGGTAATATTCTTGGTAGTGTAGATGAGTAGAGGGATCTTTGTCCATGTAATAGACCCCTGAAAGTTGCCACCCTTGTTGATAGGGTTGTTAAGATGGCATACAGTGTGTGAGCTTTTATTGGTGGAGGGATTGAGTTTTGGAATCATGAGGTCATTTTGCTGTCTAAATCTGGTGCGGCCACATTTGGAGTATTGTATGGAGTTACAGGAAGGATGTGGAAGCGTTGGAAAGGGTAGAGAGGAGACTTACTAGGATGTTGTCTGGTATGGACGGACGGTTGACTGGTGACTTAATTGAGACATAAGAAAATCAGGATTAGATAGGGTGGACAATGAGCCTTTCACCTGGTGATGGTGAGCACAAAGGGGCATAACCTTGAATTGAGGGGTGGTAGATATAAGACAGATGTCAGAGGTAGTTTCTTTACTCCGTAGTAGACTTCCTAACTTTAAGGGCATTTAAATGGTCATTCCATTAACATATGGATGAAAATGGAATAGTGTAGGTTAGATGGGCTTCAGGTTGGTGCAACATCAAGGGCCGAAGGACATTACAGTGCAGTACAGGCCCTATGTTCAAAGGGACCCCTGTGGTGTGCCACCCCTTCAGAGGAAGGGTCACCAGACCTGAAACATTAACTCTGATTTCTCAGATGCTGCTAGACCTGCTGAGCTTTTCCAACAACTTGTGTTTTTGTCCCTTGTATTTTTAACTTGTATTAGTTTCCCACGTGACCTTGTCAAAGGCCCTTATGAAATCCATATAAACTGCGTCACTACCCTACCCTCCTCTCTCTACCTCAAAATACCACTGTTAGGCATGACCTCACTCTGACAAAGCCACCTAGCTATATCTGACCAAACCTTGTTCCTCTAAGTAGAGACTATTTTCTTCAAAGTCTACATTAGTGCTACATCTGAATCTCTGAATAGCTGCCATTTAACCAAATTCTCTTTTGTTACTTGATATGAAGAGGTGGCTTGGTTGTAAAATAGGCAACAGGAGATGGATCTCAATTAGAACTATTAGTTGTCCCTGGATTTAGTGGTTTACTCATTTCAGGGAGGCAACAATATCGTGGTATTATCCTGGGGATTCGATTTAAAATCCTGCCATGGCAAATGGTGGAATTTTTTAATGCAATATAATCTGGAATGAAGAATGTGATCATGATCATGAATTGACCCTTGTTAATTGTTGGAAAGCCCATCTGGTTCACGTAATCTTTTGGAAGGGAAACTGCTATCCTTACCTGGTGTGGCCTATATGTGACTCCAGACCCATAGCAATGTAGTTGCCTATTAACTGCCCTCTGGATAATTAGGGGTGGGCAATAAATATTGACTTAGCCGGTGATACTGTTATTCGATGAATTTTAGAAAGATAAAATAAAAATTTGCAGTTTAACTTCAATTTATCTATTTTATATGGGCAATTTTCAGAGGGACTGCCCACCCCAACATTGGTCTCTGTCAGTGCCTAAATTAATAACATGATCAAGTACAGTGAAATAAGTTCTTGGGGGTTTTCTAATCTAAATTGGATTTGTAATGAATCCATTATGACACTGGTATACAACTGATTTATGATGCAGAGTGAAATTAACAGCACAGATTAAATTCCTGTACTGGCTGAGGACACAATGAAGATCCTTCTCCACCTCCTTTCCTGGAATGTGGTGACCGTCAGGTTAAACCCATCACCAGTTGCATCTCTCTAATGAGAGACCAGCCCTATTGTCCTGTGATTGCGTGTGACTTTAGCTTTTTATCTTACAGCAAAATTCAACATATGTTTTGTTTTGCCTGTCATTGATATTGCATTATTGGCTTTGTTAATTTTAAAACTGGTGAGAAAGCTCAAACACACTTAGAGGTAGTAAGTTTAATTATTACTGCAACTCCCAAAATTCTTAAGTTTAGCTGAGTTGATTTTACAGCTTGACTTAGTTTATTTGAAATTCTGAAAATACCTTTTAAAATGCCACTTGGAAAGTAAAGCTGGTTGATTTCTTGTGAAAGAGAAGTTCGACAATATGCATCCAGTCGTTTTTGACAAACTACAAATATGGGTGAATGGAAGCGAATTCAAAGGTACTGTTTTATTGGACATTACTTAGCGCGACTCTGATCTTGATTGACAGTTGGCAAGGTAACTTGGAAATATAGTATAGAGTCATAAAGATGGTACAGCATGGTAACACTCCCTTTGGCCCAGCCTGTCCATGCTGACCAGATATCCTAAATTAATCTATTTGCCAGCACTTGGCCCATATCCCTCTTAACCCTTCCTATTCATACACCCTTCCAGATGCCTTTTAAATGTTGCAATTGTACCAGTTATCTCTACTTCCTCATTCACTATATGAACCACCCTCTGTGAAATAGTTGCCCCTTGGCTCCCTTTTAAAATTTGCCCCCTATTCCAAAACCTAGGCCCTCGAGTTCTGGCCTACTCCCCCTCTTTCCCCTCCCTTCACCCCAGGGAAAAGACCTTGTCTATTTATGCAGTCCGTGCCCCTCTTGATTTTTATGTGTCAAACAGTTTTCACTTGTCATAACTGAATCTGTCAAGCCTTTGTCACATTTTTTAAGGCTCCTGGAGAGTTTTCACGAGCTTTCACTTTGTTTCCTCTTCCTATGGGCTCATGTGTACGTAACCAAGAACTCGGCTGGTACACGAGTTAGGTATTTGCAACTGAAACATGAGTGGAGAAAGAAAGTAGCTTTGTTTTGTATCGCTTTGAATGGATAGGTTGCAAACAAGTAGTTGGATGATACCAACTGATAATTAGACTTAATAGAATTTCTATATGCACCAAAGCAAGAATTGTACCTTTTTTTAAATTCTGTGTTTTATCTAAAAAATGTTATTTGATCATTTTAAGACTTTTGAATTCTAGTTTGAGGAAACTCTTTGTTTCCACATCGGTATAGGGTTGAGCAATATCCTATAAGGAGCTCATGCACTCCTTGCAAACTGAAGAGCTGTGACCTTATTGGTTGGTAGGAAATCTGTCCAAGATTTGGAAAAAGACACTCTAAAATGAACTGATTAACTAATAAATTAAGTAGAGATGGCTGGGTAGGTGATGTGCTGTATGATGTAGGAGCTGGCTGATCCCATTGCGAACAGCAGTGACCACATCAGCATGTGTTGTTTATTGAAGGAACTTTGGCTCTGAATTGATGAGCTGGAATCTGAGGTTTAAAACATTGGCACATCTGTGAGGGGGAAGAAGTATCTGGATGCTTTGTTTCAGGAAGCAGTCACATAAATTCGTTTGGATAATCAATTATTTGGTTAATCAATTAAAATGCCTTTACTCTGGGGCTCTGAGATTTTAAAGTCTGCTCCAGAGACTTGTAGCAGCACGCAGCGTGTAAGACTCTGCCCCCAGCACTGCCGCCCGTCCGCCCCAGAAGCCTGTCCAACACTGCCCCTGCCCCCCACACCCACCTGTCATCACCCCATCCAAGTCCAGGTGATTGTGGAGTATAAGATCTAGCCAAAAGATTAGTGTGATGCAACTGAAATTTTCTATTGAAAAAGACCTGGATTATTGAAGTCTCTCATCTTTTAGAATGACTGTTTCAGTTCTTTCATAGGTAAATCCCAGAACTACTTTTAAAAAACTGTTCTGAGATTTACATGCTAATGAACCGAAACCTGCAATCCATTCTAAAAGAAGAAAGACTGAACAATCCAGGTTTATTTAAAAGATCACTTCAGTAGTATGACACTAATCTTTTGCTATGAATTGTCTTATGATCTTGTACTCCACAACCACCTGAAGGAGCAGCACTCCCAAAGCTAGTGCTTCCAAATAAACCTGCAGGACTAAACCTGATGATGTGATTTCACTTTGTACACCACAGTCCAACACTGACATTTTCAAATCATGAGATCCAGATTTGCTCTTGACCTTGTCCAGTAGGTATGGAGTACTTGTTCCCTGTATGGATGAGGAACAAAGCTGTAAGGAGGATGAGTCAGCTGACCATGGCACCTTGGTATTAGATTAGATTAGATTACTTACAGTGTGGAAACAGGCCCTTCGGCCCAACAAGTCCACACCGCCCCGCCAAAGCGCAACCCACCCATACCCCTACATCTACCCCTTACCTAACACTACGGGCAATTTAGCATGGTCAATTCACCTAACCTGCACATCTTTGGACTGTGGGAGGAAACCGGAGCACTCGGAGGAAACCCACACAGACACGGAGAGAACGTGCAAACTCCACACAGTCAGTCGCCTGAGGCGGGAATTGAACCCGGGTCTCTGGCGCTGTGAGGCAACAGTGCTAACCACTGTGCCACCTTGCCGCCCACTGGTATAGGAGACCAGTCAACAGTGGGAAGCAGAAAGCACAAGTAGTAGTTGTAGGGGGTTCTCTGATTAGGGACTAAATTTTGTAAGCATGAGTGAGAGTCCTACCTGGCAACTGAAACTTTCAGAAAACTGAATGGCCTGAACAGAGTAGATGTTGGGAAGATATTTCCATTGGTAGGAGTGACTAGGACCCGAGGGCACAGCCTTAGAGTAAAAGGAAGCTCTTTCATCTAAAGAGAAGTTTCTTTAGAGTTTGATTGTTAGGGGGGTAGTGGGGGAATGGGGTTGAGAGATTTATCAGCCATGATTGAATGGTGGAGCAGATTCGATGGGCTGAATGGCCTAATTTCTGCTCCTGTCTCTTATGATCTTATAGTTAAAGCATCTACAGAGGCATGATGGAGGGGCTGACTGGAATTGTGATTGGGAGAAGAGCCAAACAGGAAAGGCAGTGGAACAGCAATGGCAGGAGTTTCTGGGAGTAATTTGGGAGATACAGCAAAAGTTCAACCTGAGAAAAAAGCATGCTAAAGGGAATATGAGGCAACTAAAGAAGTCAGGGCTGGTGTTAAAGCAAATGAGATGGCATATAATGTGGTGAGGAGCAGTGGGAAGTCTCAAAGACTAACAGGATAATGAAGAAAGAAATAAGGATGGACAAGACGAGATATGAGGGTAGCTAATGAGATGTAATAAAAAGTTTACTAGAGTTTCTTCAGATATAAAGGGCAAAAGTGGGCATTGGTTTCCTAGAAAATGATGCTGGAGAAGCAGTAATGGGGGGAGTCCCCTGGCTGAGGAACTGAATAAGTACTTGGCATCAATCTTCATGGTGGAAGACATGAGTAATTACCAAGGAGAAGTTGCTAGAAAAATTGAATTTTGAAGGTGGATAAATCACCTGGGCCAGAGTTCTGAAGGAGATAGATGGAGATAACATGGAGGCTTCAGTAGTGATCCTTTAGGAATCACCTAGTCAGGGAGGGTCCCAGAGGACTAGAAAATCACTAATGTCATTCCCCTTTTTAAGAAGGGAGCAAGGCAAAAGACAGGAAATTATAGGCCATTTAGCCTGAACTCAGTCATATTGGTAAGATTTTGGAGTCCATTATGAAGGATAAGATTTCTGAATGCTTGAAAGTACATAGTAAAATAGAGCAAAGTCAGCATGGTTTCATCAAAGGGAGGTAATGTCTGACCCAGTTGTTAGAATTCTTTGAGGAGGTAAAGAGCACTTGGACAAAGGAGTGATAATGCATATTATCTATCTGGACTTCCAGAAGACCTTTGACAAAGTGCTGCACAGGATGCTACGGATGAGATCAGGGCCGCATGATGTCAGCAGCAAGGTACTAGCTTGGGTGGAAGCTTGGCTGTCTGGCAGAAAGTGGGGATAAAAGGCTCCTTCTCAGGATGGAAGCTAGTGAGAAGTGATGTGCCACAAGACTCTGTTTGGGGCCACAATGATTCACTTTATATGTTGATGATTTTGGTTGAAGGAACTGAAGGCACGCTGGCTAAGTTTGTAGGTGATACAAAGAGAGAAGGGCAAGTAATGTTGAAGATGTGGGCAGGCAGCAGAAAGACTTGGACAATTCAGGAAAGTAGGCATAGTGGCAGATAAAATACAATGTGGGAAAATGTGAGGTCATGCATTTTGGCAGGAAGAATAGAAACATGGACTGTTCTCTAAATGGGGAGAAAACTTGGAAGACTGAAGTGCAAAGTGACTTGGGAGTCCTAGTCCAAGTTTCTCGATGTAAACTTGCAGCTTGAGTTGGTGGTTAGGAAGGTGAATAAATGTTGTCATTCATCTTGAGAGGATTAGAATATGAAAGCAGGGATGTACTTCAGAGATTTTAGAAGGCTCTGGTCAGACCACATTTAGATTAGATTAGATTACTTAGTGTGGAAACAGGCCCTTCGGCCCAACAAGTCCACACCGCCCCGCCGAAGTGTAACCCACCCATACCCCTACATCTACATTTACCCCTTACCTAACATTATGGGCAATTTAGCATGGCCAATTCACCTGGCCTGCACATCTTTGGACTGTGGGAGGAAACCGGAGCACCCGGAGGAAACCCACGCAGACACGGGGAGAATGCGCAAACTCCACACAGTCAGTCGCCTGAGGCGGGAATTGAACCCGGATCCTTTTAGAATGGAGATAAGGCGCAACTACTTTCGCCAGAGTGGTGAATCTGTGGGATTCATTGCCACAGAAAGCTGTGGAGACTAGGTCATTGAGTGTATTTAAAATATGTTATTGATTGCCAAGAGATGAATGTTATGGGGAGAAAGCAGGGAAATGGTGCTAAAAACCTATCTGGCATAATTGAATGGTGGAGCAGACTTGATGGGACAAATGGCCCAATTTTTGCTATGTCTTATGGTCTGATTGGGAAATGTGTTGCTTTATCATAAGGAGTGTGGAGTGTTTTATTCTAGTGCTTAACTTGGAATAAGGAGCTCCAATAAGTAACCATGTCTTGTCTTTTCCTTAGCGGAGTGACATTATCAATGCTGTCTTTGAGCCCACAGAGGAAGAATGCAAGTGGCAAGGAGATGATGAGGAAGAGTTATCAGTAAGTATGCTAGCTTCTAGATGCTGAAAG
Organism: Chiloscyllium punctatum; assembly: GCF_047496795.1. NCBI lineage: Eukaryota > Metazoa > Chordata > Chondrichthyes > Orectolobiformes > Hemiscylliidae > Chiloscyllium > Chiloscyllium punctatum. The sequence continues at coordinate 35,279,228 of NC_092770.1, forward strand.
CTTGCTGCTTTCACAAGATGGGATAATCAGTATTGGAATTGAACCTGGCTCTTCTATTTATTTCTATACTTCTAAAATAAAAGTGGATTATTGTATTGGGGGTTTCATTTGGGGCATATTTTAGGGACGCAGTCTCTTGATGTACATTGATTTTCTTTTTTCCATCTGTTTCGGATTTGCAGTATTGTACTTGTGACACTGTTCTCCCCAACTCTACTTCCACCTTACTATTTGCCTTGGATCAGGTACACTGTGTGGTGCCAAAAACGCATTTCACTATCAAGTTAACTATATCCTGATTATCAGCTGTTGGCACAGTCACTTATAAAGGGCAGTATGTTTTCACTTTTAGTCTTTGATTGTGGACCAAAATGCGAAGACAACTTTTTTTTGAAAAATGAATTGCCTGTCGCACATTGTAAGTGCAGTTTACACAGCTGCTTCCTCAACCTGAGGATAGGACTGCAGGTGGGCTGGAGACAGGGTGGGTATATAAAGGGAGATTTGACCAGTGGCAAGTAGCTGACTGGTCTGGAAAAGTAACCAGTTGTTAATGGTGAGGGTTTTGAGTCAGGCAGTAATTATGATAGGCTGCCACGTTGAACACTTTGGGTGTGCATGTTTGAGCATGCATCGGATCTCTGAAATGGAAGGTACATATTTTTAAAAAGAATCAAGATTAAAGAGAGCCATTTTGACTTCACATTAGTTGCTGTCAGCTGTAGTTTATAAGGGGAGTTAGAGTTTTAACTAGCTGTGTATGTTGACCTTTTATAATTAATCTATATATTTTTAATTAATGTAATTCTTGACAGGTAAAGAAACCTAGTCCTTGCTTTATCAAGCTGGGTCTCAAAAGGCAGTCAACTTGAGATGTTTTAACTTTAATATCTCTGGCAGTAACTGAGCTTGATCTCCAGCATGCCACTCGACTGAGTTGTCACATTGCTTTTGGATCTTTACTATCTTCTGTTGTTGAGTAACTTGGAAAAAAACAGAATAGGACAGGAACAACCCCTTCATCCTGCCATGTTTGTGTTGACCATGATGCTATTGTAAACTAATCCTATCTGCATGCACATGATCTATATCCTTCCATTCCCTTCCTGTTCGTGTCAAAGTACCTCTTAAACTTTGCTCATGTATCTGCTTCGACCACCTCTCCTGGCACCGTGATGTGGATGTCTACCACTTTATAAAATTCTTTGCCTTCATATTTCACTTAAAACCTTTCCATGCTCTCATTTAAATCTATGCCACCCCCCACCCTTGTTTTTGACATTCCCACCCTGTGAAAAAGATTCCAACTATCCACCTTATTCATGCCTCTCATTTTATATACTTGTATTAGGTCTCCGTCTCTGTTCCAACAAAAATAATCCATGTTTGTCCATTCTCTCCTAATAGCTAATGAGCTCCAATCCAGGCAACTACCTGGTAAGCCTCTTGCACCCTCTGCAAAGTCTCCACATCCTTCCTATATTGTCAAGAGCAGAACTGCGCACACAGCTCCCAATGTGGCTTAACTAAAGTTTTATACAGCTGCAGCATGACTTGCCAATGTTTATACTGTGTCTCAACCAATGAAGGCAAGTATGCTGTATGCTGCTTATTCCACTTTATTCACTTGTGTTGCCACTTTAAGGGAACCACGGGCTTTCATCCCAAGATCCCTCTGTACATCAATGCTCCTCGGTTCTGTCTTTTACTGCAAACTTTCCTCTTGCATTTGAAAAAAGAATTGATGAAACTTGTGTGTGGTTTGAATCCTGTGAGAATATGATGCAGAACAGTACTCCTTTTGAGGTCAGCAGCTACTTAGAAGAATTGAACCAGAGTAGTCTTCCATGTGCATTTGAAATACCCACTGTTGATGTTGGGCGCATTTTTTGTTTTGATAGGCCTCTGCTGTTTGGTTGATTTGGGTTTTTTCCTTCCAGGATGAAATGAAAGAAAAGGTTAAAGTGGAGGAAGAGAAAAAAGATGAAGAAAAAGAGGAGCCAAAGGGAATTCCAGAATTTTGGCTTACCGTCTTCAAGAATGTTGATTTGCTCAGTGACATGATACAGGTAGGTGTTTGTAAATCCAGACAAAATGAAATATCTATTTCATGTCTCTCTGCTGGTATTGGTTCAAAAGCAGTTTGTTCATGTTAATTAGCTGTTTTCTTGAGTACTGGAACTTGATTCATGTTTTCTTTTAACCTCCTGGGTTTGTCAGTCAGGTAAAATTAGAAACTTCAGTTTCATAAACTTTTTTCTCCACATTAGAAATGACTCCAGGAACTCTGTATTTAGATTTAAAAGGCAATCTATTGTTTAGATTTGCATATTTGTAATATATTTTTCCACCTGTTAAAGATTAATTGTAATAAATGGCTTTGTTTCCTTTTCTTGTTTTTCTTTTGCTCGTTGTCCCAGGCATGAACCACTGCCATAATTTGTCACAATATAAAAAGAGTTGTGCCCGATTTCCAATGCACTTCTCTTCGGGATCATTCTTTCAAACTTCAATCTGTGTAGTGTATAATGTTAACAAATACTGTTTTTTAAAAAAAAATAATTTTTGCTCTGGATATAACTTATACTCTGAAATATGGGTCACTGAAGCAGTAAAAAAAACTTATCATTAGAGTTGAGCCAAATAAAATGAGCGAAATCATTGAAAATGTTTTTCATTTTATTAACTTTGTGATTTGATATTTTTCATTTGAGATTACAATTAATTGAAGGTAAATAAATGAACTGCGGTCTCTTACAAGAACGGTCTCAATGTTTTTGTGATCCAATTTTGAGTCCTTTTAAAGCTATCCCAGACAGACTCAACCCTCAGCCCGTAAGGTTAACCTTTCAGCTTTATCCTTGGTTAATCTTGCCTTAAATCCAGAGTAAAAACGAAAGAACTGCGGATGCTGTAAATCAGAAACAAATTGCTGGAAAAGCTCAGGAGGTCTGGCAGAATCAGTGAAGAGAAATCAGTTAATATTTTTGGTCGTGGGTCACTGGACCCAATATGTTAACTCTGATTTTTTTTTCTCTCCAGATGCTGGCTGACCTGCTCAGCATTTCCAGCAATTTCTGTTTTTATTCTGAAATCTGAGTGACTCAGCCTGGGGTTAAAAAACACAAGTCTCAGAGCCAGATGGTGGTTTGTTTGTCTATATACATGCACCCTGTAACTCGTTCTAAAACATGAAAGACTTAACAGCAATCTAGGTTTGTTCAATATATCATATCAGTTGCATGCATGATACTGTGATCTTTTGCTTCACAGCTATTTGATGAAGGAGCAGTGCTCCAAAAGCTAGTACTTAAAAAGTAAACCTGATGGACCAGGTGTTGTGATTTTTAACTGTCTATGCTGTACCAGCAGAGGGCAGCAGATTATTGGGTTGCTGACCTCTGCTTTAAGCTACCTGCGCACTCCCCTTTTTTCATTCACTGCTCAAGATTTGTGACCATCAATATTTTATGGATCTTTTTCAGCAATATTTGAATTTTCTGTAATTGCTGTTATTGTTGGGATTGGGTGAAAACCTGTGGGCTGAAATAGTTAATTTAGTTTTTGAGGGCTGGCACTGCACAATCTGTCCAAGTTTATATGCACAATAAATCATGTTAAAAGCATTTTACTTACAGGAGCACGATGAACCTATCTTAAAGCATTTAAAAGACTTGAAGGTGAAGTTTTCAGATCCAGAGCAGCCAATGGTAAGAGTTACTTTTAAAATACATAATAGCATCTTCAATATTTTGTGCATGGATTTATGTTCCATTAGCAATAAAGGATTTTGGTTTGTTATAAGGTGTGTTCTTTTTGTTGGTATTTTGTATTCTATGATTAAAGAATGTTCAGTAAATAAATCTGTTGTCTCATCTGCTGAGTCATTTGCTCCTTGAAATGAGAAGTGTTAAATTTACTCACCTGAATGACTGAGCTGTGTGGAGCAAGAACCTTTTTACTTTAATATCCTGGTTGAAATTGTATATTGATAGTCAAAATCAGCCATAACTGGTGTCATAACAATCCTACACTGCTTGGTGTAGTATAAGTGGGCAGTCTAGGATTTGCCCTATTTGGAAGTTGGTTTTCACCTTTGTTTCAGTGGATTTGTGCATCTCTGCTCTAAAATTATTAGCCAATGGATGTTACATCTTGAGCTTAGTGAATTAATCTTTAACTGTGATGCTTGGAGCTGCTTTTAATTACTGTGCACTGAAAATGTGGATCAAAGTATTGGTCTGTTTTGGTATAGTCAGTAATCCTGGAGCCCGGGCTAATGCTATGGGGACACTGGTTTGAATCCAGCCATGGCAACCGGTGGAATTTAAATCCAGTTGAGTTTGGGGCTCCCTGTTTTTGTGGAGGAAATCTGGCTTGGGTCTTCATGCAACTCCAGCCCATAATCTGGATGACTCCAGAGTATCTTCTGAAATGGCCTAAAAACCATTCAAACTGATAGGTTTCACCTGAACTTAAGATGGGTTTCTTTTCAGACATGGGGGAGGTTGGCTGGGCAGCCCTTCCTGGTAGGCTGCTTTTCTTCAACTGAAGACCGTATACCAAAGCCTCAGCAAGGGTCAGCAGTAAAATAAGTTATCACCATGTCATTTCTTGAATTCTCTTCGGGAAAAAAAAGCCTCAAATGCCTGCAGTGACTTTTAGCAACCTGTTAATCAAACTACTCCACAAAACTTGAAATAAATCAATTTTTCCAGAGCCACCCTCGTGTCACAAAGCTGGTCCTTTTTTTTTCCCTAAAAAGGTGTTCCTTTTCTCAAGGATACTGTGTCCTTGGTATTTTTCAGAAGAGTTGTAAATCACTCCTGGCTCCGAGGTGGCTAGTTTGGTACATGTATTGAAAGGCCTTCTGTTTACATATAAACAGATGAGACTTCAGACCAAAGTGGTCATGTTTAGAACTGACCTATATAATGAAAGGGGAGTGGGCCAGTCCTAGAAACTGAAGTCAAGCTGAGCAGTTCAGCCCAGAACTAGTTAGGGAGTTCAGCAGTGAGCTGTGTGGAAATAAGCTGCTAGACACTCCCTCCTTCTGCCCTTCTAACTTCGACCTGTAAGTTATTGTTTCATTTTTTTGTGTTTAAGGGAGACTGTTATGTATGTTCAGAACTGGATGTCTTGAAATCCACAAAGGTGGATAAATCTCCAGGACCTGATCAGGCATACCTGAGAACTGTGGGAAGCTAGAGAAGTGATTGCTGGGTCTCTTGCTGAGATATTTGTATCATCAATAGTCACAGGTGAGGTGCTAGAAGACTGGAGGTTGGCTAATGTGGTGCCACTGTTTTGGGTAAGGACAAGCCAGGGAACTGTAGGTCAGTGAGCCTGATGTCGGTGGTGGGAAAGTTGTTGGAGGGAATCCTGAGGGGCAGGATGTGCATGTATTTGGAAAGGCAAAGACTGATTAGGGATAGTCAACATAGTTTTGTGCGTGGGAAATCATGTCTCACAAACTTGATTGAGTTTTTTGAGGAAGTAACAAAGAGGATTGATGAGGGCAGAGCTATGTGATCTATATGGACTTCAGTAAGGCGTTCGACAAGGTTCCCTATGGGAGACTGGTTAGATCTCATGGAATACAGGGAGAAGTAGCCATTAGGATACAGAACTGGCTCAAAGGTAGAAGACAGAGGGTGGTGGTGGTGGAGGGTGGTTTTTCAGACTGGAGGCCTGTGACCAGTGGAGTGCCACAAGGATCAGTGCTGGGACCTCTACGTTTTGTCATTTACATAAATGATTTGGATGCGAGTGTAAGAGGTACAGTTAGTAAGTTTGTAGTTGACACCAAAATTGGAGGTGTAGTGTACAGCGAAGAAGGTTACCTCCAGATTACAACAGGATCTTCACCACCAGATGGGCCAATGAGCTGAGAAGTGTCAGATGGAGTTTAATTCTGATAAATGCGAGGTGCTGCATTTTGTGAAAGCAAACCGTACCAAGACTTATACACTTAATGGTAAGGTCCTAGGGAGTGTTACTGATCAAAGACCTTGGAGTGCAGGTTCATAGCTCCTCAAGTGGACTCTCCGGTAGATAGGGTAGTGAAGAAGGCTCAAAGTTTGAGAGAAGATTTATAGTTCGGGTGCTCATTGTTGTAGCTCTGTTCGCCGAGCTGGGAATTTATGTTGCAGACGTTTCGTCCCCTATCTAGGTGGCATCCTCAGTGCTTGGGAGCCTCCTGTGAAGCGCTTCTGTGATGTTTCCTCTGGCGTTTATAGTGATTTGTACCTGCCGCTTCTGGTTGTCAGTTCCAGCTGTCCGCTGCAGTGGTCGGTATATTAGGTCCAGGTCGATGTGCTTATTGATTGAATCTGTGGATGAGTGCCATGCCTCTAGGAATTCCCTGCCTGTTCTCTGTTTGGCTTGTCCTATAATAGTAGTGTTGTCCCAGTCGAAATCATGTTGCTTGTCATCTGTGTGTGTGGCTATTAAGGATAGCTGGTTGTGGCTAGTTGGTGTTCATGGATGCGAATCATTAGCTGTCTTCCTGTTTGTCCTATGTAGTGTTTTGTGCAGTCCTTGCATGGGATTTTGTACACTACGTTGGTTTTGCTCATGCTGGATATCGGGTCCTTTGTCCTGGTGAGTTGTTGTCTGAGAGTGGCTGTTGGTTTGTGTGCTGTTATGAGTCCTCGTGGTCTCAGTAGTCTGGCTGTCAGTTCGGAAATGCTCTTGATGTATGGTAACGTGGCTAGTCCTTTGGGTTGCGGCATGTCCTCATTCCGTTGTCTTCCCCTTAGGCATCTGTTGATGAAATTGCGGGGGTATCCGTTTTTGGCGAATGCATTGTAGAGATGTTGTTTTTTTTTTGCAGTTCTGGTGTGCTGCAGTGTGTTGTAGCCCTTTTGAATAGTGTCTTGATGCAATTACTTTTGTGTGTTGGGGTGGTTGCTTTCGTAGTTCAGGACTTGGTCTGTGTGTGTGGCTTTCCTGTATACCTTTGTGGTGAATTCTCCGTTCGGTGTTCTCTGTACCATCACGTCTAGGAATGGGAGTTGGTTGTCCTTTTCTTCCCCTCGAGTGAATCGGATTCCTGAGAGTGTGGAGTTTGATCTGGTGTGTGTTCTCTATTTTTTTTGTGTTTTTAATGATTACAAAGGTGTCATCCACCTATCTGACCCAGAGTTTGTGTTGAATTTGCGGTAAGACTGTTTGTTCTAATCCTTGCATTACTGCTTCTGCTATGAGTCCAGAGATGGGTGAGCCCATGGGTGTGCTGTTGATTTGTTCATATATTTGGTTGTTGAATGTGAAGTGTGTTGTGAGGCACAGGTCCAGTAGTTTGAGTATGCTGTCTTTGTTGATAGGTTCCCCGTCCTGTTGTCTGTTATGTCTGTCCAGCAGGTTGGCTGTTGTTTCTCTGGCTAGGGTGTTGTCGATAGAGCTGAACAGTGCCGTTACATCGAATGAGACCATGATTTCTTCCTTGTCTGTATATTTCTGATGTCCAAGAATTCCTGTGTTGACTGTATAGTGTGTCTGGATCCGCTGATCAGGTGTTTCAGTTTCTGTTGTAGTTCTTGAGCCAGTTTGTGTGATGGTGTCCCTGGTAGTGATACTATGGGTCTGAGTGAAGAAGGCATTTGGTATGCTTTCCTTTATTGTTCAGAGTATGGAGTACAGGAGTTGGGAGGTCATGTTGCGGCTGTACAGGACATTGGTTAGTCAACTGTTGGAACATTGCGTGCAATTCTGGTCTCCTTCCTATCGGAAAGATGTTGTGAAACTTGAAAAAGTTCAGAAAAGACTTACAATGATGTTGCTAGGGTCGGAGGATTTGAGCTATAGGGAGAGGCTGAACAGGCTGGGGACTGTTTTCCCTGGAGCGTTGGAGGTTGATAGGTGACCTTTATAGGAGGTACAAAATTGAGGGGTGTGGGTAGGATAAATACAGTCTTTTCCCTGGGATCGGGGAATCCAGAACTAGAGGGCATATGTTTTTAGGGTGAGGGGCAGGATGTAAAAGAAACCTAAGGGGCAATGTTTTCAGAGGGTGGTAAATGTAGGGGGTGAGCTGCCAGAGGAAGTGGTGGAGGCTGGTCCAATTGCAACATTTCAGCAGCATTTGGGTGGGTATATGAAATGGAAGGGTTTGGAGGGATATGGGCCGGGTGCTGGCAGGTGGAACTAGATTGGGTTGGGATATCTGGTCGGCATGGACGAGTTGGGACTGAAGGGTCTGTTTCCGTGCTGTACATCTCTGACTCTATGACAGCGTACTTAAGTTTAGTTTGGATAGACTGAGTTCTGTAGGCGTTCTTCTGTTCTTTGTCTTTCATTCTGTAATTTTGTGAATAAATTTCTCTCAAAACCAGGTAATCAACCTTGCTAGCTTACTGTGCAATTTTCACTGTATACTTAAGCAAATTGCAAAGTTATAAGTTGCCTGCTTAAGAATGTTTTGAGTGGAGTGGCATAGTTCATAACCCAAGAAATATTAAACATAAGGCATCTTGTGGAGTTCACATCAATGCAAACATTGAGGCAGAAGTATTTTCAGTATCTTCCAGCCAGAAATGCTGAGTGGGTGATCCATCTTTGCCTCCTCCAGAGGTCCCCAGCATCACAAGGTTCAGTCAATTTGATTCACCCCACCTGGCAATCAAAACCTTTTCAACGCTCTGAATACTGCAAAAGCTGGGATCCTTGACAACTTTCCAGCAATTGTACTGAAGACTTATGCTCCAGAACTTGCCACACCCCTAGCCTAGCTCTTCCAGTCACAATGCTGGCATATAATCCAACTAATTACTGCCCCATCAGTCTGCTTGATCATGAATAAAATGCTGGAATGTATCATCAACAGTGCTATTAAACAGCATGTGCTCAACAATGACATGCTTACCACTGCTAGCTTTGGGTTCACTCAACTGTTGACCTCACTGCATCCTTGGTTCAAATGCAGATTTTTTTAAAAAAGCTGTATTTCAGAGGTAATGTGAAAGTGGTTGCCCTTGATGAGAAGGCTACATTTGACTGAATGCAGCATCAAGGAGCCCTAGCAAAACTGGAATCCGAAAACTCTGGTTTGAGTCATATTTGGTGCAAAGATTGTGTGGTGGTTGCATTTCAGCTCTAGGATATTTCTGTGAGAGTTGCTCTGGGGAGTGTCCTGGGTAGTGGCCCAGTTATCATCTTCAGCTGCTTCATCAGTGGCCTTACCTCCATTACAAGGTCAGAAGTGGGTTCAAGCTGGGCAAGAAATATTCAAACCACGCGTGCCTGGCAAAGACCATCTCCGGTAAAAGGCAATCTAATTGTATGTCTTCCCTTGACATCACTGAAACCTTTTACTATCAACATCCTGGGTGTTGCATTGACCAGAAACATAGAATGAGCTACCCCTATTATTTGTTCTTCAGGCCTGCTGTGCGATTTACGATGATCATGGCTAATCATTTTAACTCAGTGCCCTAATCCTGCTTTCTTCCCAAACCCTTTGATCCCTTTAACCTGAAGAACTGTATCTAAGACCTTAAAAACAATGTTTTAACATGGGCCATTTTCTGTAGCATAGAATTCCAAAGGTGTGCTCAAGTCTTGGTACAGAAATTTCATCTCCTCTCCACCCTAAATGGTCTATGCCATTTAGGTCCTTAAACTGTCATCCCTGGTTCTGGTCTCCCCAGGCATCAGGAACATCTTTCCTGTGTTTTACCTGTTAGAATTTTATAGGTTCTATGACCTCTCCCTTCATTTTTCTAAAGTCTATACTGTTGTAACTGATTCTTTCATGTCAGTCCTGCTATCTCAGGAACTAGTTATTTAATGTCATTTGGTTAGTGTGTTTTGAGAAGATTTGTAGCTCAAGTTGAAGTTCTGGATGTAGGTTTGCTCGCTGAGCTGGAATGAACCTTCCAGTTCAGGAGCAAACCTACATCCAGAATGTCATTTGGTGCCTGGATCTGTACTGTTACTTTGCCAGTTAATCTTGCTGATACTGCACATACCCTGCAATGGTTGGAAGTAGAATCTGCATCCACCTACATCTTCCCCCTGCTGAACACCAAAGATTTAGCATAAACAGCTGAATTAATGGCTGGTTTGCATTAATGCTTCAGTACTGGGAGTGGTTATGACTAAATGCTGTTTATTTCAAGGGATCAGCGTAGATAATTAGCAAATGTTGAGCTCCATCCGCTAAATTAATATTGCTGGTATTTATGCTAATTTGTCAGTTCATTCAATCATCAGTGCAAAGCAGTTAAAAGATCCCCGAGGTCTTTGTTTTTAGCACTGGATTGCTTAGTACTACCTTTTTTCATGAACTTTGAGTTCTAATGCCCTAAAGAGCTTTTTAAAAAAAAATTTATGCTCTCCAGTTTCAGGGGAGCAAAATTTTTTGCTGAAAAAATTCTTAACTTGCTCCACAAATTTATTTGTTAACATGTAACACTAAGCCATTTAATGAAATGTATCTTCTAAATACATCTGTCATTCCACATTGATGCTAAATGGAATGAGTATTTTTCCAAATTGATTTGTTGTGTGCATAAGAATTCTTGGCTTCATATTCATTGTAATGCTGATTTAAAATGGCCATCTCTGGTTAATTATTTAGTGATGCTCTTTGGCTTATTGCTTGTATATGGTTTTCTTTTAGAGTTTTACTCTGGAGTTTAAATTTGAGCCAAATGAATATTTCACAAATGAAATAGTCACAAAGACTTACAAGATGAGGTCACAGCCTGATGAGTCAGACCCTTTCTCATTTGATGGACCAGAAATTATGGGATGCACAGGGTAAGCAAGCTTTTTAACTAGTGTGAAATATGTTAAGTTTAACACATGTTGTGGCTGATAAATTCTTGCACTCTTGAATTCAAAAAGTGAAAGAATTGTTTCAGTGAAAGGGGTACTGAGCTATCAAACTTGTTTCCCTCAGCCTGATGTGAGGGTATGAATACAATAAGGAATTTATGAATTCAGGAAAAGATTGTGAAAATGCACTGTTTGACGTAGGAAATGGGGAGGTACTGAAGGCTCTGGCGAGCTTAAGCTGTCAAACTCCCTGCCTGGACGAATTGCATCCCATGCTGTTATGGGAGGTGATGTAGGAAATTGCAGGAGTTCTGACAAAGTTTTAATTCCTCTCAGGCCACGGGACATGCTGGAGGACAGCTAACAGGAGTTCACTGTTTAAGGGTGGTAGAGATGAACAGGAAATTACAGGCCAGTGAGTCTCCCATCAGTGGTAGGGAAACTGTCGGAGAAAATTCTGAAGGAGAGAATTAATATGTCAGTGGAAAAGCATGATTTAATTAAATAAAGTCAGCATGGGTTTGTTAGAGAGCTCATGCCTAGCAAAATTGTTAGAATTTTACAAAAATGTGATCAAGTGCATGGATGAGGTACTTTCAGTTGTAGTTTATATGGATTTTAACAAAGCTTTTGATAAGGTCCCATGTGGAAGACTGATGGAGAAGGTTAAAGCACATGGAATTGAGAGAAACTTGGTGAGGTGGATCAGCAACTGACTTTGTAATAGTTAAAAGGGTAGTGATAGCTGGCTGTTCAAATGATTGCAGGCCAATGTCCTGTGGTCTACCACAGCGATCGGTATTGGGACCCTTATTGTTTGTCGCTTCTATAATATAGATGAAAATGTTGGGGAATGCTCAGTAAACTTGAGGGCACCATGATTGGTAGAGTGGTTAATAGTTATAGGTTGCAGGAAGATGTGGATGGATTGGTCAATGGGCAGACCAGTGGCAGATGCTATGCACCCTTGATAAGTGCAAGTTGATGCACTTTGGGAGATGGAGTATTTATTGAAAGGCAGGACACTGGGTAGCTTGGGAACAGAGCGATCTTGGAGTAATTAGTCAGATTCCTGACTTTGGCAAAGCATGTGAAAGGATAATTAGAAGACACATGGGGCACTTGCTTTGTCTGTCCTGGCATAGAGTATAAAGTCAGACTATTTGGAGTATTGTGTGCAGTTTTGGGCCACATAGCTCAGGAAGGATATTCTGGCCTTGGAACGTGTTCATGAGAATGGTTCCAGGAATGAAAAACTTAACGTATGAGGAATGTTTGAGGACTCTGGGTCTATACTTGGAGTTTAGAAGGATGAGGGAGGAATCTACTTGAAACATACAGCATACTGAATGGCCTGGACAGAGTAGATGTTGGGAAGATGTTTCCATTGGTAGGAGAGACTAGGACCTGAGGGCATAGCCTTAAGAGTAAAGGGAGAATGTTTAATTTCGCAAGGGAACAGCTGTGGATGTTATCACTGTGTCCTGTTTGCACAGATTCATTGATGTTAAGGTGAATGTTCTTCGAGCATCCTGTTATCACTTAATGAGAACAAATGTTCTTATCTTCACATCCTGGGTTCCCCCTTTGTGGCCTGATACCTCCCTGCCTGTCCTGTTTATTTTCTAGTGTGCAGTAAATGTGTGTTACAGTAATTCAGTATTACATTAAGCCTAAATGTAAAAGGGCAAGTTTTAAGACTGTAGACTTTCTTAATTTGGCCCAACAACTCTAACCTTCTGAAGAGTAACCCATTCCCCTACCCGATATTTACTCCTGACTAATGTACCTAATGCTATTAGCAATTTAGCATGGCCAATTCACCTGATCTGCACATCTTTGGATTGTGGGAAGAAACTGCAGCACCCAGGGAAACCCGTGCAGACCCCACACAGTTACCAGTGGGTGGAATTGAACCTGGGTCCCTGGCGCTAAGGCAGCAATGCTAGTCACTTTGCCACCCATTTTTACTTCTATGTCTTATCGAAGAACAAGAAGGTAATGTTGGAACTAAAAGAGAAAATGCTGGAAAATCTCAGCTGGTCTGGCAGCATCTGTAAGGCGATCCTTACAGATGCTGCCAGACCTGAGATTTTCTAGCATTTTCTCTTTTGGTTTCAGATTCCAGCATCCGCAGTAATGTTGGAATCTATCTTGCCACAGCTTGGAGTAGTTTGTGTAGTTTTGGTCACCTCCCAATTAGGAGGATGTGAAAGCACTAGAAGGGCTATAGAGGAGGTTTGCCAAGATGTTGCCTGGGATTGGAGAAATTGAACTATAAGGATGCACTAGATAGAATTGGATTGTTTTCTTTTAAAGCAGAGAAGGCTGAGGGGAGACTGGAGTATTGAGAGCATGATTAGGGAGCAGCGGTTCCCCCTGGTTGAGGGATCAGTCGTAAGGGGGTGTAATTTTAGGATCCTGGAGTAATTAGTCAGATTCCTGACTTTGGCAAAGCATGTGAAAGGAGGTTTGGGGGAGAGAATCATTTTCACTCAGTGGTGGGAATCTGGAATGCACTGTCTGGGAAGGTAGTGGAGGTTGGAAACCTTACAAACTTTTAAAAGACTATTTGGGTGAGTATTTGAAAATCATAACATTCAAGGATGTGGGGCAAATGCAGGAAATTAAGCTTAGTTTGCCTTTAGTGGTTAGTTGTGTCAGTGCAGTCTTAATGGGCTAAATAAAGTGTATTTTCTGCACTATGAATATACAAATCTGTGAAAGGTAACAGAAAGGGCTCAATATTTTTTGGCACTTATTCCATCCATTTGCAGCTGTCCACTTGGATTGCAACTGCAGATAGTGCTGATTTTTTTTTAAGTGAGAACATCCTATAATTCCTATCAGCAAAGCACTTAATTTCCATAGGAATCTGTTAACTGGAGTAGGACCTTGCATACCAAATAAAATTAGTGTGGTCCTTACCCTCTGAATCAAAATATTGACAATTGCTTTATATATTGCTGAATTCCTGCATTTTTATTAAATAAAAACCAAAATATGGTTATGTTAAATTGACTATTTAATGGGAGATGTTGCTCTACTTGCACTAGCTGGCATTTACCACTAGATGGAGCCCAAGACCAAGTTTGAATTCAGCAAAAGGATGACCAAACTTAGAGTTAGGGTATGAGCATGATACTCTGAATTGCTGTAGAACCTCTAGTTCACTGTTGTTCATCTCCAGTGTAGACAGGAGATCTTGATTGCAATCTTGCTCTCCCTTTCTTCTATAATTCCTTTCATGTTCAATCATAAATTTTCCAAGTCAGTTTCTGCATGGACGAGTTGGACCAAAGGGTCTGTTTCTGTGCTTTACACCTGACTGTAATGCTGATAGTTATCTTCTCGACACACCGCTTGTACATTTGATCATCTATGCTTTTCATGGCCTTTTAAGCAAAAAGCTGCTCCTCTCTTCCTGCCTAACGTGAGGCTCAGTTTTTCAGATGTTTGTGAATATTTGTTTCCTAATAAATCTACTTTAACTCTTCATGGCTCAAATTTTCTGATATAGTGAAAGGCTTCTTACTTCAACTTGTATTGCTCTTGTGCATTGAGAACCTGAGGATGTCTCCATCTGCACATCCATGATACCTGGCTGCCTGTTTACACTGCTTAGATTCCTCTGAGATTGGCCAGAACTCTGATTTGTGACTTTTGCCTTTTACTTGCCCTGTTTGCTTTGGAACCTTTCCTAGAGAGTTTGAAGCCTGCTCTGCATGATAGCATGACCCACAATGGTTTTCATTAACTTGGTTTTTAAAAGTACAGCAATTTATTTCTCCGTCTTTTGTTATACAATCAAAATAAAGTAGAAAATAAGAGGTTCAGTCTTTACATGATTATAATGCAATTATAAATGATGTATTAGCATTAAAAAAAAATTCCTTTATTCAGAGGGAAGAAAGAAATGTAGCTTTATTATATCTCACAATTAACTGCAAGTTTGGTCCACGTCTAAAACAGTAAAATATCCCAAATTACTCTGTCCTCAGCAAGCCTCAAATGGTAAAACAGCTCTTAACACAGATTACTCAGTATCTGAATAGCTCCAGCAGAAAGTGAATCAATTAACAAAAACGGAAATTGCTGGGAAAACTCAGCAGGTCTCGGAAACGTAAATATGTGCAAAAGTAGGTCATTCAGCCTTTCGAGCCTGCACTGCCATTCAGTACAATCCTAGCTGATCATGCCATCTGCTTTGTTTTCCTCACTCCTTGATCTCTTTAGCGGCAAAGGTAATGTCCAGCTCCCTATGTATTTTAAGTGGTCGCAGCTGCTTCCTGTGGGAGAATATTCCACAGGTCCACAGCTCTGGGTGAAGAAATTTATCTCTCAGCTCAGTCCTGAATGGTTTACCCCTTAATCTTAGACTGTGACCCTAGTTCTGGATTTCCCCAACATGAAGAGCATTCTCCCCGCATCTAGTCTGTCCAGTTCCTTCAGGATTTTATTTCTAAGATCCACCCCCTCGCCTTTAGTTGTTTTTCCACTCCTTTGAAACCTTCAGTAACAGCTTGTAATAAATTCACCTCCAACCTGTTAAGAAGCTTAACTGCTAGTTCAGGTCAGTTCACTGACCATGTGGTCAAACTCCCTTGTAAGGTTGGGTTTTTCAAATTGTCTTGTTTTGGCATCACTTAAATTTGAATGGCACACTGGGACACTAAACTTGCCTTGGGGATGGCCCTTTGGGCCTTGGCAATGTCCTGAAGACTTGTGCTGCAGAACTAGTCATGCCTCTGTTCCAACACAACTGATCCTGATTTCCTGATGAGCTTTTGCCTGCAATGTTGATTTTCTTGCTCCTTGGATGCTGCATGACCTGCTGTGCTTTTCCAGCACCACACACTCTTGACTCTAATCTGCAGTCCGCCCTTTCACCTACAATATCTATCCAACAATGTAGAAACTTTTCCCATGTGTGCAAATTGAATTGGACTGCACTTAGCAAAGTGATGGAACGGGTCATCGACAGCGCAATTAATGACTCAGTAATTGCAAAGGAATTAAAAGGTACAATTGCGTAGTCCAGAGGACCATAGGGCTACTTTCTTGTGGGAGCGTGATGACTGGTTAATCTAAGGGTCACTGCCTCTGATGTGAGTTCGGTTGAGTAGGTAGGATTTTCATGGTGACATTGGTCCATTTGGGAATTGAACCCACACTGGCTTCCAGTTGAACTAACTGACCTCAGTTCATGAGCTATGACTGTTGTTGGCTGGGTATTCATTGGCCATCCTTAGTTGCCCTTGAGAAGGTGGTTATGAGCTACCTTATTCATTGTGCAGTCCATTTGATGTAGTTAAACCCACAACAGTTCAGGAGAGTATTTCAGGGTCTTTACCCAGTGACACTAAAAGAACAATGGTTCATTTCCAAGTCAGGACACTAAGTAGCTTGGAGGGGAATTTGCAGGTGATGGTATTCTCATTTATCTGCAGCCATTGTCCTTCTAGATGGTAGTGGTGGTAAGTTTTGAAGGTGCTGCCTAAGGATCTGTGAATTTCTGTCTGTTGATTGGCACCATATCCACCCCACTCTCAATTCACTCTGCCATCAATGGATGGCAAAAGGTACTGGTAGTACCATCTACAAGATCCACTGCAGTAACACCCCAAGCGTCTTTCAAGTCCATTCTCTGCCATGTCATAGGGCAAGGGGCTGCAGAAATGTGGAACACCATCACCTATGTTTTATCCTCCAAGCCAAGCACCTTCCCCTCTGTCACTGGGTCAAAGTAAGGATCTCCTTCCTTAACCTCCCTGCTCTTAAATTCTGTCTCAGCAGTGTTCTGTTGGAATTGTAAAACAAGTTAGACCGCAATTACAATATTATGAGCAGTTCTGAAGTATGCATTTTGGGAGGGATGTGGTTGCACTGGAGAAGGTGCGGAGGAGATTTACCAGAATGTTGCCTGGGCTGGAGAGTTTATGAAGCGAGATTGGACACAACCGGGTAGTTTTCCTTGGAGCAGAGGAGACTGAGGTGGGCATGATTGAGATGTATAAAATCGAGGGGTAAAAATGGGAAAGTTTAAATCCAATTTTTAAACTGGAAGTAAGATTCTAATGACCGTGAAAGAATTGTCAATTGTAGGGGAAAAAACCCATCCGGTTCAGTAACTTCCTTTAGGGAAGGAAACTTCCCTTCTTTCTTCGTCTGGCCTACATGTGACTCCAGACCCACAGCAGTGTGGTTGATGTTTACTTGCCCTTTGGGCAATTTTGGATGGACAATAAATACTGGCATAACCTTTGTCATGTCCACACTAGCATAGTATGTTACAGTGCAGTAAAGGCCCTTCAGCCCTCAATGTTGCGCCAACTCATGAAACCAATCTGAAGCCCATCTGTCCTACACTATTCTATTTTCATCCATATGTTTATCCAATGACCATTTAAATGCCCGTAAAGTTGGCGATTCCACTACTGTTGCAGGCAGGACATTGTTTCCCTACTAAGCAAAGAAACTACCTCTGATATCTGTCCTGCATGTATCACCCCTCAATTTAAAGCTATGTCCCCAAGTCCTTGCCACCATGATCTGAGGGAAAAATGCTCTCACTGTCCACCCGATCTAGCCCTCTGATCTTCTGTGTCTCAATTAAGTCACCCCTCAATCTTCTCCTCCTCATGACAACAGCCTCAAACACTCCACCTTTCCTCATAAGACCTTCTCTCCATACCAGGCAGCATCCTAGTGCATAACCTTTTTCCAACGCTTCCACGTTCTTCCTAGAAGGCGGTGACCAGAACTGTATGCAGTATTCCTAGTGCGGCTGTGCCAGAGTTTTGTATAGCTGCAGCATGACCTTGTGTCTCCGAAACTCAATCCCTCTACTAATAAAAGCTAACATACCATATGCCACCTTAACAACCCTATCAAACTGGGTGGCAGATCTCTATGTACATACCAATATCTCTCTGCTCATCTACACTACCAAGAATCTTAACATTAGCCCAGAACCCTTTATGGAGAAAGTGAGGACTGCAGATGCTGGAGATCAGAGCTTAAAAATGTGTTGCTGGAAAAGTGCAGCAGGTCAGGCAGCATCAAAGGAACAGGAGAATCGACGTTTCGGGCATAAGCCCATCAGGAAACTGAAGAAGGGCTTATGCCCGAAACGTCGATTCTCGTGTTCCTTTGCTGCCTGACCTGCGCTTTTCCAGCAACACATTTTTAAGCCCAGTACCCTTTATTCCTGTTACTCCTTCCAAAGTGAATCACCTGACTCTTTTCTGCATTGAACTCCATTTGCCACCTCTTAGCCAAATTCTGCAGTTTATCCAAGGCCCCCACAACACTTTCACATTATCCACCACTCCACCGACTTTAGTGTCACCTGCAAACGTACTAACCCATCCACCTGTGCCTATGTCCAGTCCGTTATAAAAATGGCAAACCGCAGTGGTCCCAAAACAGATCCTTGTGGCACACCACTAGTAACCGGACACCCAGGCTGAATATTTTCCATCAACCACCACTCGCTGTCTCCTTATAGAAAGCCAGTTTCTAATCCAAACTGTTAAATCACCTTCAATCCCATGCCTCTGCATTTTCTCCAACAGCCAACCACGTCTAAACTTATCAAAAGCTTTACTGAAGTCCATGTACACCACATCAACTGCCCTACCCTCATCCACATGCTTGGTCACCTTCTCAAAAAAACTGAGGTTTGTGAGACATGACCTGCCCTTGACAAAACTCTGTTGACCATCTGAAATCAAAGTCGATGCTTGCTAGATGATTATATAAATCCTATCTCTTATAATCCTTTCCAAAACTTTTTTCCTACAACAGACGTAAGGCTCACTATTGTATAATTACTTGGGTATCTCTACTGCCCTTCATGAACAAGGGCACAACATTTGTAATCCTCCAGTCCTCTAGTACTAAACCTGTACCTGTACTAAGCAATGACTACTCAAAGATCAAGGCCAAAGGCTCCACCATCTCCCTAGCTTCTCAGAGGATCCTCTGATAAATCCCATCTGGCCCAGGGGATTTATCTACTTTCACACCTTTCAGAATTGATAACACCTCCTCCTTACTCGCCTCAATCCTTTCAAGTCTAATAGCCCGCATCGCAATCTTCTCTACAATATTCTCCTTTGCATAAGTGAAAACATATGAGAAATATTGATTTGGCACTCCTCCAACCTCCAGAGTCCACAGACAACTTCCCACTTCTGTCTTTGGCCCTATTCCTATCCTACTCATCCTTTTATTCCTCGCATACCTATGGAAAAATTTCGGGTTCTTGTTATTCTCTAAAGACTGTTCATGTCCCTTCCTTACTCTTCTTGACTCTTTAAATCCTTCCTCGCTAATCTGTTAACTCTCCATTGCCTGTTCGGAACCATCTCCTCTCAACATCACGCAAGCCTCCCTCTTCCACTTAACAAGAGATGTAATTTCTTTAGTAAACCAGTTTCTTATCCCTTCCTCCCTGCCTAACAGGGACATACCCATCAAGGACATGGAATATCTCTTCCTTAAACTAGCTCCACGTTTCAATTGTCCCCATCCCCTGCATTTTGCTATCTCATTCTGTGCCTCCAAAGTCTTGCCTTATCGCATTATAATTGCTCTTGTCCTTTCCATTGCTAAACTAAATGTAGCCGATTTATGGTCACACTCTCAAGTGCTCACCTACCACTAAATCAAGCACCTGGCCTGGTTCATTACCAAATATCCGATCCAATGTGGCCTCTCCTCTTGTCGGCCCTTCGACATACTGTCAAGAAACACTCCACATATTGGACAAGAACTGATCCATCCGACATACTAGAATTATAGCATTTTCAGTCAGGTTGGGGAAGTTAGTCCCCCATATTGACTGCCCTGTTCCTTTCACTCCTACCCAGAATTGTTTTGCCAATCCTCTCCTCCACATCCCTGGAACTTTGTGGAGGTTTTTTTTGAAAAAACAACTCCCAGCAGTGTGACCTCTCCCCTCCTGTTTCTAACCTCCGCCCATGCCACCATAGTAGATGAGTCCTCATCAAAAGTTCTTTCAACCACAGTTTAGAAGTATTTGGGGCAGTCGGGAGAACCGGATTGAAACAATTCTAACAGGGCCCGACAGACTCTATGCAGGGAGGATGTTTTCTCCAGTTGAGTATTTCATTTAATTTAAATTTCACCACTGCTCAGTGGGATTTGAACCGGTAATTGACCAGTAGCCTGGCACTCTGTACACAGTTTGTTGATATCACCATTTTGTTGTTTTCCCCAAAGTTGAGGATGGTGTTCACTTTGTCCACTAGGTTTTGAGTCTCAACCCCGCACTGATTGAAAATTGTTTTGAATGAAGTGAATAAGTAGACAGTTTGACAGCAAGTAGTGTACAATATTTGTCAAGGAGCATGCGTAGTTAACGGAGCTACCTAATGTTGACAGCAATATTGAAGACTGTAAAAAGTCTGTTTCTTTCCTATTGCAGTGGATTAGTATTTCTCTAATGTTTAGCTTCAAAGCTTACCATAGAAAATGCTTTTTAATTTCTGCAACTTACAAATCAGATGCCAGATTGACTGGAAGAAGGGAAAGAACATCACGATGAAAACCATTAAGAAGAAACAGAAGCATAAGGGTCGTGGCACTGTTAGAACTGTAACAAAGACTGTCCCAAATGACTCTTTCTTCAATTTTTTTTCACCCCCTGAAGGTAAGTATGAACTGAGTTGAAATGATTTGAATATCTTTGAGTATTTTGTGAAGTTTCTAATTTATGTTGTTTTTTTGCAGTTCCCGAGAATGGAGAGCTGGTAAGTTGACTTGAAGGAGCATAGTTGCTGTTTTCATTTCTTCTATATATTGTAACTTCACATTGTTGCAATTGCTCACTGTGTAAAGAGGGGAATAAAGGTTAACATTTCCCAGTGACACAGATGGGTGGAAAAACAAGTGCTGAAGGGATCATAAAGAAGCTACAAAATGACGTGGGAAATTTGAATAGGTAAAAATGTGGAGTACAATGCAAGAAAATGTGAAATAGTCCAGTTTGATAGGCAGAATAAAAAGCATATCTAAATGGAGCGATTTGCAGAGTTCAGATGCAGAGAGATCTTGGTGCCATCTTACATGAATCAAAAAGAGTATACAAGTGCAGGAAATGAGAAAAGCATTTAAATTTGTCAAAGTTAAAAATCACAACACCAGGTTATAGTCCAACAGGTTTAATTGGAAGTGCTAAGTTTCGGAGCGCTGCTCCTTCAGGTGATTGTGGAGTAACATTGAGACACAGAATTTATAGCAAAAGTTTAGAGTGTGATTTAACTGAAATTATATATTGAAAAAGACCTGTTAAAGTCTCATCTGTTAGAATGACCATGTTGGTTTCAGTTCTTTCATATGTAAATTTATCACACATCACAAGGCGAATTGAGTACAAAACTAGAGGTTATGCTTGGGTTTTACAGGACACTGGAAAAATTACATTTGGAGTACACTATTGGCCACCCCATTTAAGGAAGGATTAAAATGCATTGGCAGTAGTTGAAGAGGCTTTGCTCGACTAATACCTGGTATGGGGGCATTGCCTTATTGAAAAGGCTAGGCTTGTATCTGCTGAAGAATGAGGTAACTTGATTGAAATACACAACCTGGTGACTTGACAGAGGATGATTCCTCTTGTGGGAGAATCCAAAACTAGGGATCACTAATTAAAAATCAGGCTTGGCCTATTTAAAGCCGGAGAGACGAGTTATTTCAGAGGGTATCAAGGTAGGTGGGAAGGTGTGAATTTGAGGTTAGTCATATCAACCATAATCATCATGAATGGCAAAACAGGCTAGAGGAGCTGAATGGGCTGCTGCTTGCTTGTATATCTGATTGTATTGCCATTGCCATTGCACTGTTGGAAATTGAGGTTTTAAATTTCATTGTAGGATGAAGATTCAGAGGCGATACTTGCTGCTGACTTTGAAATTGGTCATTTCTTGCATGAGCGCATCGTTCCACGGGCAGTGTTGTACTTCACAGGAGAAGCTATTGAAGATGATGACGATGATGTAAGCCCCTTTCTAAATGTCAGTAGAAACTGTTTCAGTGGTGCTATGCACAGCTATCTTGGTACATTCTAGCTATTAGTGCGTTGCCAAGAATGCATTCTTCAACTAACAGCATATGGATTTTAAAAAGAAGAGCCAGGACCATCTGTCATGTTTAGAAATGATTGAGTAATGCAGAAGAGCAGAGTCTGGGTTTTAAAAAACTGTTATCAAAAGGGAAATCAACTGTAATGATGAATAATTAAACTTGGTGACTATCCACAGATATGATTATAGTGAATGATCTTAAATAGATGTGCTAATTTTACTGCTATTCAACAAAAGTGGTAAATTCTCAAGGTGGGGAATCTCTCTCTTAATGTCAAGGCCCCTAAAGATTCAAGAATCCTTTTATATACATTAATTCATATTATTCACAGACCCAACAATGGGGCTGTTAGTGTTTTTAAAATTCATTAAGACATTTTGTATAATTAGCCATATGGCCAGTGCATAGCAATTTGAGGGTAAATAAACCAGCATGTTATCATTTGACATTGCATTGAAGTGAATATTGTACTATTCAATTTCATCATTCAAAAGCGCTGCTTCAGTTGAACGTTAGGATAGATGTAAAACAAGTGCATCACTGACTGTAGCCTTCTCTTCTCATAAAAACAACAAAAGCCCCTCTGTCCAATCAATACTGCAATGCAAACTCCTTATCTTGGCAACACCTTGTTCATATACTTAGCATATGGGGCAGCAGTTTAGTGTTCTGAGAAATCTGATTTTATCTTGCAGTCAAGGCACCTAAAGGTTCAAGAAACCTTTTACATCGTGTTAAATTAATTATTTACGGGCTCAACAGTTCTGGAGAACTGGGTTCAACTCCTACCATGGCACATTACAGATATTTGAATTCAGTAAAAACCTGGACTTGAGAAGTTAGGGAGGCAATAAGGGCCATGACACAGCATCAAGGAGAATCCCAAAGCTTTTTATGCATATTATTAGAAAGGGTAGGCTCACTCAATGACAAAGGAGGGAAGTTATGCATGGAGCCACAGGAGATCCTTAATGAGTGCTTTGTATTCACCAAGGAGAAGGACGTGATTGTTGTTGAGTCAGGGATGAGTGTGTCATCAGTCCAGAGAATGCCAATATATTGAAGTAATGATTTGGAGGTGCTAGTGTTAGACCGGGGTGTACAAAATTAAAAATCCTACAACATGAGGTTCTAGTTAAAAAGGTTTATTTGGAAGCACAAGCTTTTGGAACGCTGCTCCTTCGTCAGGTGGTTGTGGAGTTGGGGGGGTGGGGGGTCCAAAAATACAGGTTTAAGGTGAGAGGACAAATGTTTAATGGGGATCGAAGGGCCAACCTTTTCATGCAGAAGGTAGTGTGTGTATGGAATGAACTGCCAGAGGAAGTGGTGGAGACCTGTACAGTTACAACATTTAAAAGGCACCTGGATAGTTGAATGAATAGGATGGATTTAGAGGGATTTGGGCCAAATGCCAGCAAATGGAACTAGATTAATTTAGGATATCTGGTCAGAATGCAAGAGTTAGACCGAGGGGTCTGTTTCCATGCTGTACATCTGACTCTAACCTGAATTAATTTTGCTGTATTTCTCCTTAACAGTTTCTTCCTGCTCTCTGATTTTACTCTACCAATCCTTTATGCACCATTCTTCTCAAAAGAACTCTGCATAATCAGTGTATGGTCTTTCCTTCTCTACCATTTGATGTAACCATATTTTATTTGTCAGGCTTCAACTCCACTACCTTGATTGTCTCTTCTCTGATTCTCCTGAGAACAGAAGTCTGTCTGTCCTAGTAATAATTATAGCCAACAAAATCACGCCACTCAGTGCAAGCAAAACGCAATGTGCGGATGATGCTTGCATATGTGCAAGTTCAGGACAAACTCCCAGACTACCATGACCTTTTTAAGGAGGCATGAGAGAGCATGGGTCTCACCCTAAACATCTGCAAAGTGAAGGCCCTCCTCCAGCCTGGCCTGGCATTGCAAAGAACCACCACCCCACATCTTCAACATCTCTAGCATCTGGCCCCAGTATCCCTGCATGACTGATATAAGACTGTGCAAGCAGGCAGTATATTCCCAGCTCAGGAATGGCGTATGAGCCCCAGGTGGGCAGAGGAAGCCCTTCAGGGATATCATCTGGCCTCACTGGCCAAGTGCAGCATTCCCACTGACACCTAAGGAATTAGTGGCTCAAACCCTCCGAAATGGAGCAGGAGCAGCTGGGAAGGTGTCAAGCATCTTGAGACTTGCTGTTAGGAAAAAGCAAAAGCCAAGCGAAACCATTGTAAGAAGTGTGTTGTCATACCAATGCCCCACCTTCATGCGACCACCTTCTGCCCCAAGTGTAGCAGTATCTGCAGAGCCTGCATCAGTGTTCAGCCAGTTATGGACTCGCCCTAAGAATAGAAGAGAGTCACTCTCTTCTGTGAGGAACCGCTGATAGCCAACAAAGTGTCGGAAATGATGACTGCCAACTCTGTTCTGTCAACCCTACAAAGTCCTCTTTATTAACATCAGGGATTAGTGCAAGAATCAGGAGAACTGTCTCACTGACTAGTCAAGCAACAGCCTGGCGTAGTCTTCCTCATGGAATTATACCTTCTGCACATGACGCAGATAACAATATCTACAGATCTGGGTATGTTCTGTCCTTCTTACAGGGCAGGCCCAGTTTGTGCGCCATGGTGCCACCACATCATGAGTTGACAGGGGTGTCCTCCTGCCAAGAGCTCATGAAATTTTATGGTATCAGGTCAAACATGGACAAGACAGTCTCCTGTGAAGAACCATGTCCTGGTCTATTTCAAGCTGATTAATCAGTACTTCTCCATCTTGAACAACATTTGGTGGGAGCTCAAAGGGTGCAAAATGTATTGCACCTTTGTGGGAGACCTCAAAAGCTGGAATCAAACCCAGGGATGTGGCGCTAAAAGGCAGTAGTGCTAGCCACCTTACTGCCCTTCCACAAATCCTTAACATATACTCTGACACCACAAGATTTCATGAGGTTGAGTCTCAGGCTGTGGCATCTGAATCATTTAATCCAGTTCAACTGAAAGTGGAACTAAAAATGATACTTAAGCACCTAGTTATTGAAGACATAGTCATCTAACACAAACAGCCCTTCGTCATCTTGTCCAAGCCATCCAGATTTCCTAAATGGAACTAGTCCTGTTTGGTCTGTGGCCCTCTAAACCTTTCCGATCCGTGTCCAAATGTCTTTTGAAATGTTATAACTGTACTTGTATCTACCACTTTTATCTGGAAACTTATTCTATACTTAAAATCATAGAATCCCTATACTGTGGAAATAGGCCATTTGGCCCAAGAAATCCACACTGACACTCAGTAACCCATCCAGATCCATCCCCTACCCTATTGCTCTACATTTACCCCTGGCTAATACACTTAACCTATACATCCCTGAATACTGTGGGCAGTTTAGAATGGCCAATTCACCTAACCCCTCAACTTTTGGATTGTGGGAGGAAATCCACGCAGACAATGTGCACACTCCACACAGCCACCTACGGCCGGAATTGAACTCTTATCTCTGACGCTGTGAGGCAGCAGTGCTAACCAGAGTCACCATCTGCCCTGTATGCAACAGTGTGGAAAACATTGCCCCTTTGGTCCCTTTTTAAATCTTACCCCTCACACCTTAAATGTGTGCTCTTTAGTTTTGGACTCCCTTACCCTGGGGGAGAAGAACTTGGCTGTTCACCTTGTCTATGCCCCTCATGTTTATGAACCTCAAAGGTCACCCCTCAACCTCCTATCTTCCAGTGGAAAAAAGTCTCAGACAATCCAGCCTCCTTTTAACTCAAACCTTCCAGTCTTGGCGACCTCTTTGTAAATCTTTTTGCACCCTTTTTCAGATGAAGAATATCCTTCCCATAGAAGGGTGATCAGAATTGTACACTATTCCAAATGTGGCTTTATCAATGTCCTGTACACTCATAACATGACATCCCAACTCCTGTGCTCAATGCTCTGATCAAACCAAGCATGTTTAATACTACTGTCACTACACTATTATATGACCCCACTTTCAAGGTACTATATATTTGTACCCTGAGGGGTCTTATTTGACAGCATGCCCAAGGGCTATACCATTAACTTTTAAGTCCTGATTTGTCTTCCCAGAATGCAATACTTCATATTTATCTGAATTAAACTCCATCTGCCATTCCTCAGCCCACTGGCCCAGTTGATCAAGATCCCATTGTACTCTTAGTTAACCACCTTCACTGTCCTCAAACTAATTTTGGTGTCATCTGCAAACTTACTAACCGTGCCTCCTATATTCACATCCAAATCATTTCTATATATGATCAACCATGGACCCAGCATCAATCCTTATGGCGCACTTGTTCACAGGCATCCTGAACAAACAGCTTCTGCCACTGCCCCGACTTCTCCAGTGAAGTCAATTTTGCATCTGATTGGCTGGCTAGCTCTGTCAGGATCCCATGTAATCCTAGCCTTTGTAGCCAGTCTGCTGAGCAGAACCTGGTCAGAGGCCTTGCTGAAGTCCATACAGGCAATGTCTACTCCTCTGCCTTCATCTGTCGCCTTGGTGACCTCTTCAAAAAATTTTATCAAATTTAAGACATAATTCCCCATGCACAAAACCATGCTGACTATCCCTAATCAATCTTTGCCTTTTCAAATGCATTTAGATTTGGCGTTTCGGAATCCCCTCTAACAACTTACCCACCACTGATAGGCTCACTGGTGTGTTTCCTGCGTTTTCCTTGCAGCCTGCCTTTAAATGATGGCGCAATGTAAGCCATCCTCCAGTCTTCTGACACTTTACCTGTGTCTGTTCATGATACAAATATCTCTGCTCGGATCCCTACACTCTCCCCTAGCTTTCCACAATGTTAGTGAGTTTTGAGAAAATTTGTTGCTCAGATTGAGGTTCTGGATGTAGGTTTGCTCACTGAGCTGGAAGGTTTGTTTTCAGATGTTTTGTCACCATACTAGGTAACATCTTTAGTGAGCCTCTGGACAAAGCACTGGTAGTCTCGCCTGCTTTCTATTTGTTTTCCTAGAGCTGGTGATGTCATTTCCTGTTCTTTTTCTCAGGGGGTGGTAAATGGGATCCAAGTCAACGTCTTTGTTAGAGTTCCGGTTGGAGTGCCATACTTCTTTGAATTCTCGTGAGTGTCCCTAGGCTTGTCCTAGGGTGATGTGTTGTCCCAGTCGAAGTGGTGTCCTTCCTCATACGCACGTAAGGATACTAGTGAGAGTGGGTCATGTCATTTTGTGGCTATTTGACATTCATGTATCCTGGTGGCTAGTTTTCTGCCTGTTTGTCCAATTTAGTGTTTGTTACAGTTCTTGCAAGATATTTTGTAAATGACATTAGTTTTGTTTGTCTGTGTAGGGTCTTTCAAGTTCATTAGCTGCTGTTTTAGTGTGATGGTAGGTTTGTGTATCCTTGAACTCCCTGCCTGTTCAGATGTCTAAGTGCCCCTCGATGTTGCTAGCGTATCTGCTGCCAGCACCTTCCTGGCAGCGTGTTCCAGGCATGTACCATCCTCCACCTTTTTAAAAAATCTTGCAACACTTATTTCCTCTAAACTTTGCTCCCTCATGTTAAGCCAATGTTCCCTAGTATTTGCTGGGGGATGGGGAGAAAGAAAGACCCTAATTCTAATAATTGTATATACTTCTATCGGGTCATCCCGCAGCCTCTGATGTTCTAGTGAAAACGATCCAATTTTGTCGTGCCTCATCTTAGAGCTCATACACTAATCCACGTAACATCGTGATAAACCTCTTTTACATCCTCTCCAAAGCCTCCACATCCATCCTATATTGTGACAACCTGAACTGCATTCAGTACTACAAATGTGGCCTAAGCAAAGTTTTGCAGTTGCAACATGATTTATACAGTGCCCTGACTGATCAAGACAAGCATGCTGTATACTGCCTTTACCATCTTTATCCACCTGTGTTGCCAATTTCAGGGAGCTCTAGACTTGTACCCCAAAATCCCTTTGTATATCAGTGCTCCTAAAGGTCCAGCCATTACTGATACTTTTCTGTTGCGTTTATCCCCTCAAAATTCATCTCGTGCTTGTCCAAATTAAACTCCATCTATTTTTCCACCAACCTTTCAACTGTTTGGATCTAGCAGGACATAAAACATAACCTTTCTCACCATTCGCAACTCCATTTTGTTCTCTGCAAACTTGCTGATCTAGACTCTCTGGATATTTTCTCATCCAAATGATTTTACAAACAACTGAGATCCTAGCATTGATCCTTGTGGAACACTATTGATCACAGGCCTTCAGTCAGAATAACACAGGTCTACGTCTATCCCCTGTTTTCTATGATCAAGCCAATTTTGTATCCAACTTGCCAACTCGTCGTGGATTCCATGCAATTTAATCTGCTGGACCAGTCGACCATGAGAGAGGGACCTTGTCAAGTGCTTTAGTCAAGTCCAAGTAGGTAATATTCACTGCCCTGTCCTCATCCATCATCTTCGTCACTACCTCAAATTTGATTTAGACAAGACCTCTCTCACACAAAGCTGTGCTAACTATCTTTTTAAGTCCATACTTTTCAAAATGAGTAAATTATTTATCAACTAATCTCCACTATTTCCACTGTTGTACAAAAATATTTTCCTAACCAGTATCATTAGGAAAATGTATTGTCTGTGAGGCTGCTTCACTGAAGGAAGCCTTAAATCTTACTACGATATTGTTATTCACTTGCTTGACCAAAAGAAGAATTGATATGCAGTCACCTTAATATCCAAGTTCATGAGAACTTGTTTAAACATAAGATTTAAAGGGTTGTCAATTGGGTTCTTAAAGTTGCATAACTTGCTCAGTTAAGCATTTTGGAAATAATTCTGCGCTGAATATTGGAAGTTAGAATAAGGTTTTTGAAAACAACTCAACAGGTCTGGTAGTATCCATGGAGAGAGAATTAATGTATTTAACAAATGCTGTCAAACCTGTTGAGTTTCTCCAGCATTTTCCTTGACTCCAGTTTCCAGAATCTGCCTTATTTTGCTTTCATAGTGATGAAAGTGACTCACGTTATGTAAACTGACTTGATGAGAAGTCTGCACAGTTCCCATTGTGGCAATGATTCTAATTTGATATGGCATGGAAAAATCAGCTTGAGAATTTTCCTTTTCTTTCACTACAGTACGACGAGGAGGGTGAAGAGGCAGATGATGAGGTAATTTTTTTATTTTATCTTGCGACAGTTGCTTGGGAAAATATCTCTGACAGTAGTACAAATGAGCATGTCATGCTAATTTGGTTTGTTTGTCCTGCTGATTCTAGAAAATATTAGACCACTTTCATTGCCCTCTTATTTTAAACAGGAAGGAGAGGAAGAAGCAGATGAAGAAAATGACCCAGATTATGACCCTAAGGTGGGAATTTGAATTTACTTTCTAGAAAATAATTTTTTTCTTACAGGCAAAGTGCTTTTGCTATACAAAGACATTTTTCAATTATGATATGTACGTTATTTGTGATGGTCTCCATTTACAATGAACTATTTTATCCACTCATCCTCTTTTTGGAGGGGGAGGTTTTCGATTGCAAACAAGACAGAAAATGATTTTGAACCATTTTTCCCAAGTTTTCGTCCAGCTAAGTTGTGTACAGAGTGCTGTTTGCAGGTAAACCCATTTGTGAGCAGTACTAAATTTAGCAGAAATAAACCTGTCTGATACTATTTTTGAGTTGAATAAAGGTGAAAAATTGCTGAGACTTTCTCAATGGAGAGGCTAGATGTTGCAGTTGTTCTCCTTGAGCAGTGAAGCCTAATGAAGATGTCATGAAGGACTTTCTTTGAAATAAGAAATGGTAGTGACAGAGGCTTGATCGGCTACAGACAATAATTGACGATGTACCAGAAATGAGAATTATTTGTATTGCATTTTAATCTGTAATGTAGTGCCTGAAAGGTTGCTGGAAGCAGGATTAATTGAATTTCTGTTTAAAAATGTTGCAGGGCTATTGAATAAGGACGGGAAAGTGAGATTGAGGTTTTCCCAAGGTTCTGTATAGGCACAAATGCCTTTGTTCTGTGCTGTAGTTTTCTGGTTCCTAGAAAGATGAAAACCATGAGTCTTGAAGAGAAAGCAGATTTTGGCTACCCGTGGCCTGGATTGGTCTCCTGCCAGATATTTTCCTTCTATGCTTAAGAAATTTGAGAGACTAACGACAACACATTGGATTTAATGAAGGGAAGAAAATCTTCAATTCTCAGAATTAGGATTTGAAAAGAAAACATACTGGAGATGTGTGATCAGAAACATTAATACATGATCAGATTCTGAAAGGATATCAGCAAATGAAAAGCCACTTCAAACCAAAATGTTAACTCTATAATAAATGTTTAAAATTGAGGGGCATAGGTGGGCAGGAAGGAGATTTTCTCAGTTTTATTTTTTTTTGGAGGAAGCAGTGACTGGGGACATTGTAGACTAGGAAAGTGGTGAGGAAATGTTGTTGTTTTTACCAGAAAGTGGTGGGAATCTGGAGCTCACTGCCTCTGGATGTAAGTTTGCTCACTGAGTTGGAAGGTTTGTCTTCAGATATTTTGTTATCAAAATGGGTAACCTCCAGTGAGCCTGTGGTGAAACGTTGGTGGTATGTCCCGCACTTCCAGTTCTTTTTATCTGATTTGGAACCCCTTCTATCATCTATATATTGAGAACCCTGGTTGGAATGCCATCCTTCTAGGAATTCTCGTGCATGTTTCTGTTTGGCTTGTCTGAGGATGGATGTGTTGTCCCAAAATGGCGTCCTCCTCCGTCTGTATGTAAGGATACTCGTGATAGTGGGTCATGTCTTTTTGTGGCTAGTTGATGTTCATGTATCCTGGTGGCTAGTTTTCTGCCTGATTTTGTTAGGTTCTCTTCCTGAGGTTTCACATGAGATGCAATTCGCGCACACAGACTTCTGCAAATAGTTAAAGTTTATTCAAGCTTGTACAAGCTAGGTGACCCCCTTTGACCCTTTTCGGAGGTGTATGAAGTAGTCAAAATGAACAGAAGAAAAATCCCCTTTATACAGGTCAGATGGTCATGCTCATACTTTGGCCACTCCCCCACAGTCACATGCCACTCAAGACAACCCTCGGTTACTCCCTCATAGTCATGTGTTAGGCAGGTATAATTTGGTAGGATGAGATCATCCTCCTGAGATAATGCTAATGCCCTAATCCTGGGGAATTGTTATGCAGATGATTTCTTGACTCAATGATTCCCCAAGACAATGTAGGTGTGGTATACCTAGCTTTGGGATAGCTAGGAAGCATTTCTGAACGGAAGAGATTGAATGATAGCTTAAACTAATAATAGGGGGAGTAGTATCAAGTGGCTGTCTAATTGGAGTGGGGGTCATTCACATTCTTGCATGATTGTTGTCATCGCCCACTTCCAGAATGTTCAGTTAACGCAGTCTAACTCTTTAATATTACATTAATGTCCAGTGAGAGATTCCCATTAATCTTTTAACATTAGTTTGTCCAATGTACTGTTTGCTACAGTTCTTGCAAGGTATTTTGTAAATTGCACTCGTTTTGCTTGTTGTTTGTATGGAGTCTCAAGTTCATTTGCTACTGTTTTAGTGTGTTGAGTTTGTGGGCTACCATGATGCCAAGAGGTCTGAGTAGTCTGGAAGTCATTTCAGAGAAGCTCACTGCCTGTAAGGCAGATATGAGGGATTCTGCCTCTAACATTTAAGTAGTTAGATGTATACTTGATGCCAAGGCATATAAGGCCATGGGCCAAATGCTGGAAAATGATATTAAAGTAGTTGTTTTTGACCAGCATAGACTCTAGCTTCTTTCTGTGTTGTATGACATCTCTATGATATTTAATTCTGTCTCCAAAGTTGCCTGACCCATGAGTTCCTCTTACATTTTCTATCTGTAGCTGGTTTGTTGGATCCATAGTGTTTTGCTTCTATTTCAGAATTGATTAGGTTTTGGGTGTGAAATATTGGGAGGCAAAGAATGTTTAAGTCAAGCGCAATATGATTTAAAGTGAATGAAAGTCCTTGTAAGACGGTTAGACAGTGTAGAGACAGTGAAGGGGGTACTGTAACAAGTATTAAAAAGTGAATTTTTACCAACATTTGGTGGCCTACATATGCAAAAGACATTGCTAAGCTGTCAAAGGTGAAAGTATTCTCTCTACAAAATGTTCTGCGTTCCCTGTGAAAGTGAATTTCCCATGTCCTGTACGTACATAGCACCTACAAACACTCAACTCCCACAGTTACCAGGACTATACATCCTCACATCCTCCTTCCTGTAAGGATTCCATTCCATTCAATGTTTGTATAAAGGTTTGTAGCTTGGTTGCTAGTTGCAGTTCTGGGTATGTTCAGAGCTGGGAAATTAGTTTGCAACGAACAACTGGAACCAGCAGCGGGAACGATACTAAATAAATTCCAACTGACTCAGTACAGCAGTGCTTCACAGGAGGCTCCACAGCACTGAGGATGTCACCTGGATAGGGGATAAAGTCTGCAAACCAACTTCCCAGCTCGGCAGACATATCCACAACAACTGCGCTCCATTCCATTTTCCCAGTTTTTCTGTTTGTATCTGATCCGATAATAGCTTCTGCAAGGGGGCTGAAATGTCCATCATTGTCCACAACTGAGGATTCCCTGCCACCGTGGTTGACAGTGCCCTCTGCACTTCTGTTCCCCCCTCCAAAAAAAACCAATAGGGCCCTCCCATACCATCCCACACCCATGGGATTATTAGCCACTTTGCACAGGGATGCCACCATCAGACAGTCATCTCTTTCCTGCCTTTTCAGCATTTCACTCTTAAGGCACCTTGGTTCACTTGTCCTCTCCCAGCGCCTCCCCAAGACACCACTTCATGCAGTTGCAGAAAGTGTAACACCTGCCTGTTTCCCACCACCCTTTTCACTATCCAAGGCCCCAGATACACTTTCCAGATGAAGCTGTGATTTACCTGTACTTCACTCAAACTAGTCTACTGTATTTGCTGCTCACAATGTGGTCTCTTAGGGAGATGAAATGCAGACTGCATGACCACTTCGCAGAGTGCCATCTACTTTCTGTCCACATAAATAATCCTGAGCTTGCGATTGCCTGCACACACCACTATGAACTCTGACCAACATCTGTGTCAGACCTGCTGCGATGCTCCCGCAGGTGAAAGCATAAGCTGGAAGAACAGCAACTCACTTTGTTTGGGAGCTCTGCAGCCTTCAGGACTGAGTTCAATAATTTTAAGGCCTGAGTACCTTACTCCCCAACCTCCATTTACCAGGCCTTATCATTAGGTGTACTGCTACCACAAAAACCCATTGTCACCTACTAATGTCCCCATCAGCAGCTATGTGATTTTCCCAAGCTAAACCTCTCTTCACAGATGCTACCTCATTTCCAGCATTTCTTTGGGTTTTTTGTACATAACACCTCCCCAGTTTCTGCTTAGTATATATTTGATTTATATGAAGTAATTTCTACTCCATTCTTTCTGAACTGGAGATTTTTGGGCATTTAGCAACACATTGTTTAACATGCAGAACAGAGCTTAAAATATCAATAGCTTTTCACTTTTAAAACTGCATTAAATTCAGCAGTCTAACGTGAACATATTTCTTACCACTTCATTGAAATCAGCCACTAATATGGATCAGTGGAGAGGAATTAGTGTGATAGACGATACTGATGCTACAGAAGGGAGATTGAAGTTGTGAAGCAGTCTAGAGAATTGGATGAAAATATTTAAGATTTGGGAAAGTGGGTTCCAAAACATTGCTACATGTGGCTTCTTTTTGGGTGGGTGGATACACATTTGAGAGGCTGGATAAAATAGAAGGAGCAAACTGATTCCTGTTGCTTATTTGAAAATCAAGGCAACTTTCCAGGATTTCAGTAAGTGCTGAATGAATGGGAAAGGTTTTTTGATAGTGCCAGCTTTTGTTTAGGATTTTCTCAGTCGAATTGTATTCTGTTATTGACGGGCCATATCCTGTTTGGAAAGGGTTGAATTTGCACATTGGACCTGTTTTGAGGAGAAACTGGGGGAGCTCAATTGGATTGCAATAGTGGTGAGCTCAGTGTCTCAAAGGACTGGGAAATAGGAGAGTTTTTAATCCAGAAATTCTGTCCAGGTTTTTGAATATTTGAGCCTGGGTTTTGTGGTGTGCCAAAATAAATGACCAATACAGGTGCTGCAGAATGTTTCTAAATCTGATGTAGAATTTTTCACACCACAGATGGAAATTAAAACTCCAGTTGGGTTCTGATTCTCAGCAAAGAAAAATGACTGAGCCAGGAGAATATTTTGATTACCTTTTGGGTCACTGCACCCAGCTGTAATTGCAAGTTTTCCCCTCCCCACCACACACACTCATTTCCCAAATGATTTGGAGATGCCGGTGTTGGACTGGGGTGTACAAGTTTAAAAAATCACAACACCAGGTTATAGTCCAACAGGTTTAACTGGAAGCACACTAGCTTTTGGAGCGACGCTCCTTCATCAGGTGGTAGTCTGATGAAGGAGTGATGCTCCAAAAGTTAGTGTGCTTCCAATTAAACCTGTTGGACTATAACCCGGTGTTGTGATTTTTAACTAATTTCCTAAAGTTGCATTGTAATGTTCTGGATCAGCAGTATTTGGGCTCATGCTAGGTTTCTATATATAAAATTAAATGAATGTGCTTAATTGCTGTAATAATGGAGGGTATAATTTATTTTGAATAATTTGTAATGTTCCAAAGAACCCAAACTTAATCTTGCTTTTGAGATTTATTTGTACTAAGATGTAAATTTGAATAAATGTTTTTAACAGTATGAAATAGTATAATGAGATTAGCTCTAACAGCTGGGAAATTATATGTAGATTTAGCTATATATCTCTTGCTGAATTAGTTCCTGTTGGAGTTTCAAAATCTTTACTGGCTTCAAGTCTTGTACTTTCATGTCAGCTGCTCTCTGAATTTTTCCTTAATAGGTTTAAATGATGGCTAGAAATTACCCTACCCCTGGTAGGTAAGGCTTGCTGATCTTTACTATATAATACTTAACTAACTCATTCTACATGTTTTTTGCTTTTGTCAAATACTAATTAATGAGTGACACTTTTTAAATCTGACTCTTGTTTGCAGTAATGACCAGTTTTATCAATATCCTGTTTGAAAAACAGCTATACAGAAACATGTTACTACAGCAGAAAGACAGAATAACTTGGAAATAGTGTTTTAAATCAATTATTGCGTGTGCCGTGTTTAACTTGTGTATTTTAAATGTTAGTCTTGGAACTACTAAAACAGTTGTATTTGAACATTTAACAGTGAAACAGTCATGGGCTTGACATTTATGAGTAATGGCTATATTTAAGTACTGGCTCAATGGTCCATAATCAGTTGTGAATTCTCTAACTTGTGCTTGTTATATAGAAATATAGACGATAGTAGGTTTTTCAATTCCTTGAGCCTGCTCCACCATTCGGTGTGATCATCTAGCTCAATATCCTGATTTTCCCGTGGGCCCCCCCCCCCCCCCCCCACCCAAACCCTCCCTCTGTCTTCCCCCTACCTCATCCCTTGATCCCTTTAGCATGAGCTACATCTACCTTGAAAACAATGATTTGGTCTCAATCACTGATTATTGAATTTCACAGGCTCACCTCTCTCTGGGTGAAGAAATTTCTCCTCCCCTCAGTCCTAAAAGGTTACCTTTTCATTATTAAACTAAAAAAAATCCTTATTCTTGTATACAAAATTATTGAATCGATAATGCCAGCTTCTGCAACATGCACTAGCAGTTATGCCACTTACCACATTTATTGCTCCTGTGACACCTGATCGAATGCTTTTTTTTAGAAATCCAAGAATACTACATCTGGTGTCTCTCTTTATCTACATGACTAGTTCATCTTCAGACACTGACTCTTTTGTAAAACCATTTTACATTTAAAAGACATCTGGATGTGTATATGAATAAGAAGGGTTTAAAGGGATATG
Source organism: Chiloscyllium punctatum (assembly GCF_047496795.1). NCBI lineage: Eukaryota > Metazoa > Chordata > Chondrichthyes > Orectolobiformes > Hemiscylliidae > Chiloscyllium > Chiloscyllium punctatum. The sequence continues at coordinate 35,315,078 of NC_092770.1, forward strand.
GGCCAAATGCTGGCAAATAGGATTAGATTTGTTGAGGATATCTGGTTGGTATGGATGAGTTGGACCGAAGGGTCTGTTCCCATGTTGTACATCTGACTCTGTGTTGCCTTTGTTTTTTTTTCCCTAAATACATGAAGACTTCCTAACAATTGTTGTCAAGACCTACCACTTGTTTTATTTCTCTTTTGCTAACTTAGTATCCATTGAGACAGTTCTAGAATCTTAGAACTGTAAGTTGTTGTGAGGGCATCATGTTCTTAGAATTTCTTAGCATTTCCTCAGTTTCTTCATACTGTTTTTTTTTTAATTTGATGAATTTCGATTCCTCATTTGTTAACCCCTTGGTAATCCTTTATTTCTGGTATATAATTTATCTTCTGTGAAGACAGACACCGAATATTTGTCCTATGTCTCTGCTGTTTCCTTGTTGCCCAATATACTGTCTTCTGTTTTCCCTCCAAAGGACTAGTGTTTACTGGTCAAATTTGGATGACAAATTTGAAAAGCCACTGGTATCTGATGCAGAGTGAGCAAATCTTAAATACTTGCAATTTGTCAATACTGACTGTGTTTTGCCTGCTGGACCCCTTGAGCATAGTTTTAAAGTATCGGTAAATAAAACCAGTAACTGTTGGGTTTAAAAAAAAAAGGCTGGCTACTAATGGGAATAAGCTGCCGTGAATAAGGGAGTGGACTTAGGGTCAGACTTACTCAAAGGTTATAAAAAAAATGTTTTGGAACTGGGATAATTGCTATGACTATGTCACAATTTGTCAATTTCAGACTTGATATAATTGTGTTGTATTATGGTTGCTTAATCCCCCAGTGGATCTTTTACTGCGAGATTCTCATTGTACCATATTAGATGTAAAATAATTTTATCCCTAGTTGGTTCCACAGTGCACTGACCCAGGAAACGATAACAAACATTCTCATTTACCAGACCATCTCTGCTGCTTAAATTAAGCTGCCACTATCTCTGATCAGATACTATCTTCAATTTCCCTTGCTAGCCGCATCTAGCTATTGTAACCTTCTAGGAATACATGTTTTTGAAAATAGGCTGTGGCTAGCATTTAAAGACTATATGCATCAAGCCATTTTAATGCACTTTTCCAATTCACTTGGAAAAGACACTGTTGTGTTGGGAGTAAAAGATGCAACTACTCCAGAACCACTTTGTTTTTGGTGGTGGCCGGAGTGTGGGCTGAGTACATGCAACAATCTAGGTATAGCAGCTGGTAGGCCTTGCGCTGGAATCCAGGCTCTGGGAGCAGTGGTCTGTCTCAATGAATGCTGTTAGTCAGAGGTTGGCTGTGCTAGGGTTCAACAATGCTAATGGGGAAGTTATAGCTGCTGCTGGGAAATGGCCTTAGTTCCCAGAATCACAGAGGACCATTAGCTGGGAATGTTTGTGGGGAAATGGTTGGGTCAGTGGCAAGAACAAAGGGTGACTATCTCACTCTGTCCCAATGCTGCTTCTAACCTGCAGCTGGGATAAATCCCATTTGGTGAGCTCATTTCCAACTGAGGGTATAAAGCCTCCTAAGTAAAAGCCTCATTTCATGCCTTTTTACCTTCTCGCTCGTAGCAAGCCTGTCTTCCAAACAGTAATGAATGGGGGTAGGAGGAAACATCACTTCCTTTTCACCTGTTGGCAGTGAAGAAAATGAGGGGTTTCCATTTAAGTCTTGATGTGTGACTTGGGGTCTGTTTTCTTTTTAATGTTTGATTTTAGACTAATGGCCACATCTTGAGTGAACATAAAACCTGTACCCAGTTTTCTAAATATAGAATCTTTTAATCCTAGGGGAACTACTTTAGTGGACTGTGATGGTATGTTAAAATAAATATACTATCAGAATTCCAAATCTTGACCTAATTCTAGTCCCAAATAGATTGATAGAATCTATTGTAGAAAGCAGTTTGCATGATGAATCTTCAGCTGTGCAGTGGAATGTGAGCACCTTTTCTTATTTCCTTTTTCTCTTCCTGGTCCCCGGCAGTGGTTAAACTTGAAACTCTTGATGTCTGTGACTAATTTAATTTTGGCTTTAGCAATGTGTAACAAGAGTGGGGAAGTACTTGAACCCAATTATTACAGTGGCTTCTTAATAGAAGTGGCACATCCTGATAAGAAGTCAAATTGTTCCCGTCATGTCACTAAAAGCCGTGAGAAATTCTGGATTAGGTGTAATTGTCAGCAATCCTGGTGGACAGGAAGCAGATTTTGAAAGCTCAACTTGTGTTATCTCTGACATAAAATACTGCAAAGCAGTTAACTGAAGTATTATCAAACAACTTGACACTAACAAAATTGTGATTACTGGTCCTTGTATCTCTCTCTTTTGCTGTAAAGAAATAGATTTTGAGTCCATTAAAGGTGGAGGGAGGCTGGAAAAAAATTGAGATGGAATTCCAGGTTAGGGCTGGGACAGCTGGTAATGTTGAAACGAAGAATAATCAAGAGACCAGAATTGGAAGAGCACAAAGATCTCCAGGTCAGAAAGCTGAGGCCATATAGGCTGGGTGACGCTATGGAGATGTTTTTGTCGGGGAGGGAAAATCTGAGCAGATTTCTTAAGGCAAAGGGATACTATGGGGGTTTAGATTTTACTACTGAGAGCTGACGTGTAGCACATTGAGGTTTTACTTTTTTCTGTTTACCCAAGCCGTCTCCTGTTTCACATCTTATACGTCGTGAAGATAATTACCAATGTTGCTGTATCGGAGATAATGAAATACCTGTAAAGACTATGGTGAAGGCCACGTATGCATTAGCATGAAAATCTCTAGCTTGCACATGTACAAGCTTCAAGGCATGCTACAGAATGTAGTCTGCTATGCTTGTTCTGTTATGTTTGATGTTGGTAACATCTGTCCTCTGGTAGTAGCATGAATGCAGATGTTTACCAAAGTTGAGTTGTAAACAAGACTTAGGTGCATGAGGCTTAAGGTTTAAAGGTGTGCTGTTCCATCCAAAATGTTTTCTGCTTTCTGTTGCATTCAGTAAGTATAATCAGTTATAGATTGGAAGCTGAGTCTGCTGTTAGTCTGTGTGTGGCTAGGGAATGTGACCTTCTGCCTGGAGCGCCTCTACATATGCACTGTGTCTTGGAATGATGCAAATATTTAGTTTTATGCTAACAGTTGTGACTAAAATGACATTCTCCTACATTGTGTGCTGAAAGTAGGCCTGCCTCCTAACTATTCATCTGGTGTTCTCCAAGCAAAATAACTGCAGATGATGGCAATTTGAATTTTAAAAAAAAACTGAATATACTGTAGCCAAGCAGCATCTCTGGAGGAAAATAAACTAGAGTTAATGATTTTCCAGACATGGGAATGATTTTGTTTCCAGCAACTGTGGATGTGGGAAGGGTGAAGTAGAAGGGGAAAGGCTGATTGGGTGAAACAGGAGAGATTATATGAAGAATAGTGGTGCATTGTGAAAAGAAACAAGAAATTGGTCTAGAAACGTTGTTCCCAAATGCAGCTCTTTAAGCCAGTCTTTTGGTAACTGGCCCTGTGGCTGTCTCCTTTTCCCTTTGCATCACTGTCTGATCAGTTTAATCTCTCTCCTTCCCTCTTGTTGTACCTTCCCACCTTTTCTGCCTTTTGTACTTAAAACATTCGAGACACAAGAATTATTTTCCTGTCCTGACAAAGTATCATCAACCTGAAATGTTGACTGTTTCTGTCCACATGAGCTGCTGACCTGTTCTCACTTCCAGCATTTTCTGCTTTTATTTTGGGGAGTATTATTTTTCTGTTTTGTGTGTAAATTGAAACAAATTTGTTGATTTCCTACCTAGTATGGGGTGGTGGTGACCTAATTGTAAAGTTGGTGACCTAGAAACCCAGGCTGCTGATCTGGTGACAATGGGTTTGGATCTAACCATTAGAATTAGAGTCCCTACAGTGTGGAAACAAACAGGACCTTCAGTCCAACAGGTCCAAACCGACCCTCTGAAGAATAGCCCACCTGGACCCATACCCCTATCCCATCACCAAATTTATCCCTAACTAGTTCATACTAGCCTACACATCCCTGAACACAATGGGCAATTTAGCATGGCTAATTCACCTAACCCACACATCTTTGGATTGTGGGAGGAAACTGGAGCACCTGGAGGAAACCAATGCAGACATGGGGACAATGTGCAAACTCCTCTCAAAGTCGCCCAAAGCTGGATTTGAATCCAGGTCCTTGGTGGTGTCAGATGTGTAATTTTGATTAAGTCTGGAATTTTACACTACAATGCTTGCCTTATGGCAATCATTTAACTTATTTATTGTAAAAACTTTTTCTGGTTCACTGTTGTCCCTCGAAGGAAATCTGTCATCCTTACCAGATCTGGCCTATGTGACTCCAGACCCACAGTCATGTGGTTGACTCCAAAATGTCTTCTGGGCAACTAGGGATGAGTAATAAATGTTGGCCAAGCTCTCAACAGTCCTGTCCCATGAATAAATAAAATAAAACTGAAGTTGTTTTGCATGTGTTGGTATCAGTGCACCAAGTGCTTTCCTCCCTTACCCCCTCCTTTCAGTATGTTCATCTATTTTGTTCCAAAAGAATGGTGAATTTCAGTGGCTTCTTAGGCCAGGATCCACTTGAAAAGCTGCTCTGGTGCGAAAATAGTTTTCTGAAGTATTCCTTTATTTTGAAAACTTACTCATATGGATCCAGGCAATAGAATTGTGATTCAAAATGTACCAAGGATACGTAATACTCTGCCTTCAAGAATTTTGTTTCCCTCTGTAATTAGTGCAATAGATTAGAATGTAGAACAAACGGTTTAGTGAAGGTATCTAAATTGCAATTCAACCTTAATTTAACCTTAATTCTTCTAAGGTCACCACAACAAATATTGTGGAAGTACTTGTAGCACTTCCTTTTTGGGCTGCTTGTTCTGCTTATAATAATTCTCGTGCTTTTTTTCTCTCCTCCTCCTCTTATTAACAGAAGGATCCGAACCCACCATCTGAGTGCAAGCAGCAGTGAAGCCTACTCTGTGGCCTTGAGGAACAACTGCACTGTACTGGCTTATTATAAACAACTAATAGTTACTTAAACAGCCTTATAATGTTTTGTATTTTCTTGGTAGGACAAATTTCAATTAACATTTTTTGGTTAATCATGAATCCTTGAATCAGCCAGTTCAGAACATGGTTACTACTCCTGCATTGTGTTTTTTTTTAGTTGGTTATTGATGGAATGGAGTTTTTAAAGTTGTGAATTTGTCATCCCACTGTTACAGAATTTGTGTTCTTCAGAATAAAATCTTGTGTTCGAGGCAGCACTGATGGAAGGCTTTTAGAGCAGCAAAATTCAGAGACCAATTTAGGTATATTCTGCTGGAGAACAATGAACCAAAGTAATTGTCCTTTTCTTCAGCCCCTGTTGTCTGAACATCTCAAACTGTGGAAAGACTTGTTTTGTAGTTTGGGTGTAACGTAGACTTTATACAAAATTATAGAAATAAAACTGTGTGAAATGTCTGTGCTTGCACTAGCTGTGCCTTCATTACTCATCTTCCTGTAAAGATGCAGTTCCAGAGTTACTTACCAGGAGACACTCATTGAAACTTTGTGGCTGGCTCCATGTACGGAGTTGCGGAATAGTTAATGGGAGATTTTTTGTCTCCAACCATGTACTGTTCATACATTGTTTGCTTAATTATGCTATAGTTTTTGTTCTTTTGTTTTAGTGAGATTGTGAACAACATGAAAGCATCACCACCGCCTGAAGGCCATACTGTACCACTTGGTGTGAATAAACTAGTATTTTCAGATTTTCTTATTGAGTTTTCTTCCAAATGATGTACATTGAACATAAAACATTACAGCACAGGCCCATCAGCCCACTACGTTGTGCCACCTGTACATTCTTGCCCATATGCTTATCCAATAACCATTTAAATGCCCTTAAAATTGAGTCTACTACTGTCGCAGGCACCACGTTCCATGCCCCTGCTACTGAGTAAAGCAATGTAATGTAGTTTGGTACTACAGAGGAACGTTCCTGCTGATTTGTCCAATGACGTTGGGACTGCGCTTGCATTTTTTTGATGGAAGACCCAAGTTCCAGTACTTTGTCAGCAGCTCAGTGATTTTCTTTTTTTTTTGTAGTGTCTATATGGACATGGCACAATATTAGTTAACTCCCTGTAGTGAAAATTCTTGCACTTTAGTTGAGTAGCAAATGCCATTGTTCTAGAATTACAGCACAGAAGAGGCCCATTGGCCTATCACTGTCTACTACAGTCCTACCTGCATTAGACTCATAGCTTTGAATGTTATGACTTTCTAAAGGTTGAGGTTTCTTCCCTCAACTGTCTTCCCAGGCAGTGCAGATTGACATTACCTCTGGGTGGAAAAAGCTTTTCCTTAATTCTTTAAATCTCCCATCTTTCATTTCAAAATTATGCCCCATTGTTGAATCTTCGACTAAGGAGAGCTGCTTTCTATCCACCTTATTCATGTCCCTGATGACCACTTACGATGGTCATACAGTATAGAAACACTCCCTTCAGCCCACAATGTCTATGCAGACCAACAAAAACCAAACTATACTAATCTCATTTGCCTGCACTTGGTCCATAGCCTGCTTCGCCCTGGCATTTTAAGTGCTTGTCTAGATGGTTTTTAAATGTTACCAGAGCATCTGCTTCCATCCCATCAGGCAACACAGTCCATATATCTACCACCCTCTGGGGTGAAAAATATTTTCCTTAGATTCCCTCTTAAACACTTGTTCTTCAGCACTCTAGTCTTGGACATCTGAGAGAATCTCTTCTCCATGGCAATCTACTGTATATGCCTCATAATTTGGTAAATGTCCATCAGATCTCTCCCTCTCCTCCTCCACCCGTCCACTCCCACCCCCACCCAAGACTCCTCTGCTCCAAGGAAAACAAACCCAAGTCTATCCAGTCTCTTAACTGACACTTTCCATCGCAGGCAGCATCCTGGTGGATCTCTTCTGCACCCTCTCTAGTGCAATCATGTCCTTCCGATTAGTGTAGTGACCAGAACTGCACACAGTATTCAATCTGTGAGCTAACCAATGTTTTTATAAAGTTGTAACTATACTGTTTTGCTCCTCTATCTAATTCCTGACTAATTAAGGCAAGTGGACTGTGTGCTGCCTTCACCACCCTGTCTACCAATGCTGATGCTTTTAGGAATCTATAGATTTGTAAACTAAGGTCCCTTTATTCCTCTACTCTGAGCAAGGGCTTGTTAGATCTTCCAAAATTCATCACCTTACGCTTATTAGGATTGAATTCCATCTGCCATTGCTCTGCCCAATTTACCAGCTGATCACTGTCAGACTGCAGCCTGAGACCATCATCTCAGTTTCATCAATACCCCTAAGCTCCATGTCTTCAGCAAACTTTCTATATTCACATCCATGTTAATGTAAGTAACTCAGCAAGGGTCTCAGCACTGATCTTTGGAACATCACTGGTCACAGGCTTCCAATTACAAAATCAATATCTGCCATTGTACTCTGCCTCTCACTTGTAAGCCAATTTTGAATCCAGTTTGCCACGGACTTTCAAACTGTGGGTTCTAAGATAATATTTTTCACTATCTAGACAAATCATGCTTTGCTTGCATCAAATCTTGCCTTTTGGACCAGCCTGGTACTATGGAACTTTATCAAAAGCCTTACCTGAAGTCTGTGTAAACCACATCAACTTTAGGCATATATGACACTTTACCACCTTGCTCATGCTTTCATCAGTTGTGGTAATGTTGAAGTTGTACAAGATTGGTCAGGCCACATGGAGTTACTGTGTGCAGTTCTGGTCACCTCACTGCAGGAGTGATGTGATCGCATTTGAGAGGATACAGAGGAGGTTAACTAGGATGTTACTTGGGTTGGAGAAATTAAACCATAAGAAGAGGCTAGATAGGCTTGGAATATTCTCTTTATAGCAGAGAAGACTGAAGAAGCCCATGATGTGTATTAGATTGAGGGTTATGGAGAAGGTGAATAGAGAGCAGCTGCTCCCCTTGATTGACTATTCAATCACAAGGGGGCATAATTTTATGATAATGGACAGGAGATTCAGAGGGGAGTTTTTATTTTTTTGGGGGGGGCGGCGGGGCTGGATGGGGGGAGAGCACTTAGGTGGTGGGAATCTGGAATGCACTACCTGGGAAGGTGGTGGAGGCTGGAAACTTTCCAATCTTTTTAAACAAAATACTTGGATGAGCACTTGAAGTATCATTAATATTCAAGGATATGCAATCATTGCAAGGAAATTGGGATTAGTGCACTTTTAATGTTGGTAATATTGGTGCAGACTCAATGGGCTGAAGAGCCTTTCCTGTGCTACATAAATCTGTAAACTGCACTTGTCAGATTCCCCTTCAATCTGATCCAAAGAAAACAACTAGAGCTTACCCAGTCTATCTTCGTAGCTGAAATGCTCCATCCCGGGCAACATTCTAATGAGTCTCTGTTGTTTCCCCCTCTGTTGTAATCACGTTCTTTCTAGATTTTTTTTATCAACACACCTCCAGAGAAGGTAGAACTTGAACCTGGATCTCCTAGATCACTGTGCCACCTCCATCTTCCTGAGTGTGGTGACCAGACTGCACACAGTACTCCAGTTGTGGCCTAACCAAAGGTCTGTGCAGCTCTAACATAACATACAATCTATGCTGTCGCTGATCCAGACAAGTATCCCATATGCTGCCTTAACGACTCGAATAACCTGCCCTACCATATTCAGGGATCCAGGCTCCCTCTGAGTTTCATAGTGTCTTGCCATTCTTTGAGTACGCCTTTGATTTGGGTTCTTTCTTCCAAAGTTCATTGCCTCACATTTATCTGACCAACCTGACAATCCTGTAACCTAACACCTCTCACTATCAACTACCTGGCTAATTTTGTCATTGCAAATTTACTTCTTATCCCCATGTTCTCACATATGGTTTTTATACAAACAATAAAAGATCTAGCACTGATCCCTATGCTACACTACTGCAGATGGAGCTCCAGACACAAACAACCTTCTACTACCAACTTTGGTCTCCTGTTATTAACTGAATTTGAACCTAACTTGTCAAGTTACCCTGGATCCCATAAGCTATTATCATCTTTGACAAGGTGCCATATGGGAAACTGAGAAAGGCCTTGCTGAAATCGATAAACTATATCAATTGCCCTACTCTTGTCCATTCACTTGGTCACCTCAACATTCTACCAAATTTGTTAGATGTGACCTCATTCTGACAAAGCAATGCTGACTATCCTGATCAAACCTTGCCTCTCTAAATAGATTTGGAGAGGGCGGTGTTGGACTGGGGTGTACAAAGTTAAAAATCTACTAGGTAAAAACAATGACTGCAGATGCTGGAAACCAGATTCTGGATTCGAGTGGTGCTGGAAGAGCACAACAGTTCAGGCAGCATCCGAGGAGCACGAAAATCGACGTTTCGGACAGAAAGCCTGAAGAGTGGAGAGATAAATGAGAGGAGGGTGGGGGTGGGGAGAAAGTAGCATAGAGTACAATAGATGAGTGGGGGAGGGGATGAAGGTGATAGGTCAGGGAGGAGGGTGTAGTGGATAGGTGGAAAAGAAGATAGGCAGGTAGGACAAGTCATGGGAACAGTGCTGAGCTGGAAGTTTGGAACTGGGGTGAGGTGGGTGAAGGGGAAATGAGGAAACTTGTAGTCCACATTGATGCCCTGGGGTTGAAGGGTTCCGAGGCGGAAGATGAGGCGTTCTTCCTCCAGGCGTCTGGTGGTGAGGGAGCGGCGGTGAAGGAGGCCCAGGACCTCCATGTCCTCGGCAGAATGGGAGGGGGAGTTGAAATGTTGGGCCACGGGGCGGTGTGGTTGATTGGTGCGGGTGTCCCGGAGATGTTCCCTAAAGCGCTGTGCTAGGAGGCATCCAGTCTCCCCAATGTAGAGGAGAACGCATCGGGAGCAACGGATACAATAAATGATATTGGTGGATGTGCAGGTAAAATCTCACAACACCAGGTTATAGTCCAACAGGTTTATTTAGAAGCACTGCTCCTTCAGGTGATTGTGGAGATTAAGATTGTCAGACACAGAATTTATAGCGAAAGTTTACAGTGTGATGTAACTGAAATTGTTTTAAGTGTCTTATCTTTTAGAATGACCATGTTGGTTTCAGTTCTTTCATATGTAAATCACAAAACCTTTTTTTAAAAGTTACATCCTCAAATACACTTTAATTGGTTACTGGATTAGTGGTGCTGGAAGAGCACAGCAGTTCAGGCAGCATCCAACGAGCAGCGAAATCAACGTTTCAGGCAAAAGCCCTTCATCAGGAATCAACTTTAATTGGTGTCATGTTGGCCCAGATAAGGTACTGTTCTACCTTAGATTTACCCTTAAATAGCTATTCCTACTCTAGGCAGGTTCTGCTTTATTTTGATTAAATCTGCCTTCCCCAAACCAAACCCCCACCTTTTTTTTTCTTTGCAGACCATCCTTCTCCTTTTCTATAACAAATAATTTGCCAGCAATTGATATATTGGCATCCACATATTTGTCAAGCCTTAATTCTTATGGTGTGGCTTCATGCCTTGAGTAGTGAGGTTTCCTGTCTTCCTCAACATATTAGAGACACTACCAACTCAAGAATTGTTTAACTAATAATTTGATACTTCTGTCCTACAATTTGAGGTGTTAAATTTAAGTTGTCTTGAGCTACTCATCTTAATTTCTTTGACTCAAATGTTTATGGGTTAAAATCTTGAAGTCAAAAGTTCTAACATTAATTTGAAGGTGTTGATACCCAATTCTATCTTCACCACATCTCAATCCCTTGTTTCTGACGCTGCTTGTCCAAAATCTAGATTTTAGATCAACATTTTCCTTCAATTTTTTATTCTTGTAGGCCACTGCTAGAAACTCTTTTCCTTAGCCATTATCTGCTTTGTTTCAAGGGGCCCAGCGCCAGTCTATCCAATCTTTCCTCAGTCATACTTTTTCAATCCTGGCAACATCCTTTTCACCATTTAGGCAAAAGCAGATCAGGGAGGTAAATGGTGTGCTTGAGGAGTGGTGTCGATGGGAGGAGTTTAGATTTATCAGACTTTTGGGGAAGGAGAAAACTGATCAGAGATGGGCTTCACCTGTGCAGACCAGAAACTAACCTCTTGGCTGAGAGAGTAAATAGAGTAGGCTAGATTGACTTAATGGGCTTAGTTTTGGAAGTACCACAGTGGGCAGACAAAAAAAGGTGTGGAAAGGGAATTGATGGAAGTTTGAGTGTTGACTGTGAACAAAACAATGGTGGCCTTCTAAGGAGCAAGACGGAAATAGAGCAGGGCTAAATTGAATGCAAATACTTGGAGTATCATGAACAAAGATTGATAGGGTTGTTAAGAAGGCATACAGTGTTTTGGCTTTTATTAACAGAGGGATTGAGTTCCAGCATCAGGAGGTTATGCTGCAGCTGTACAAAGCTCTGGTACGGCCACACTTGGAGTATTGTGTACAGTTCTGGTCACCGCATTATAAGAAGGATGTGGAAGCTTTGGAAAGGGTGCAGAGGACATTTACTAGGATGTTGCCTGGTATGGAAGGAATGTCTTACGAGGAAAGGCTGAGGGCCTTGAGGCTGTTCTCGTTAGAGCGAAGAGGGTTGAGAGGTAACATATAAGATAATCAGAGGGTTAGATAGGGTGGACAGGGAGAGCCTTTTTCCAAGTATGGTGACAGCAAACACGAGGGGACACAACTTTAGAGTGAGGGGAGATAGGTATAAGACAGATGTCAGAGGCAGTTTCTTTACTCAGAGAGTAGTAAGGGTACGGAATGCTTTGCCTGCAACGGTAGTACATTCGCCAAGTTTAAGTGCATGTAAGTTGTCATTGGACAGGCAAATGGATGTACATGGAATAGTGTAGGTGGGATGGGCTTCAGATTAGTATGACAGGGAGGCACAACATTGAGGGCCGAAGGGCCTGTACTGCGCTGTAATGCTCTATGTAAAATTGGGAAACTGGCAGCAGAAATTGCTTTGGAGAATGTGACATAGCATTGACAGAAACAAATTATAAATTACTGAAAAAATTCAGGTCAGGTAGCATCGGTGGAGAGAAAACAGAGTTTCTGCTTCAGTGACCCTTCAGAATATTTTGCTGAATACAAAACATTTAGCATCAGAGAGTGGAAGGTCAGAGGGGTTAGGAAAGATTTAGATTAGATTACTTACAGTGTGGAAACAGGCCCTTCTGCCCAACAAGTCCTCACCAACCCTCCGAATAGCAACCCACCCAGCCCCATTCCCCTACATTTACATCTTCACCTAACACTATGGGCAATTTAGCATGGCCAATTCACCTAACCTGCACATTTTTGGACTGTGGGAGGAAACCCACGCCAACACGGGGAGAATGTGCAAACTCAATACAGACAGTCTCCTGAGGCAGGAATTGAACCCAGGTCTCTAGCACTGTGAGGCAGCAGTGCTAACCACTGTGCCACCCATAATGATACTATGGGTTAAGGAGAGGGAATGGAGTCAAAGGGGAGGTGAGGAAGGTTCTGGAGAGGCATGGGTATCTGAGTTGTTCCCCTTGTTCCTTAATGCCTGAAAGGAAAAGGAACTGTTTCTCATTAGAATGTTGAATGAACCAGGGGATGAAGTGGAACTTGAGGGCAGGGCAACTCTGAGCCAAGGTGAGTTGCTAATGGAGAGAGAGGTTGAGAGTATGCATGTGGCATGGAGTGTGGATCTCAGGATGTGGCGAGAATAACTATCGCCATTGTACATCCTGGAGATATTTGTGCTACTGTATGGATTCAAGAAGGATGAAACTTGAGTTGGAATCCACAAAGAATCCCTACAGTGTGGAAGCAGGCAATTTGGCCCATTGAATCCATGCTGACTCTCCAAAGTGCATCTCACCCGGACCTGGACCCTCTCCCTACCCTAGCCCTGTAAGCCTGTATTTCCTACGGCTAATCCACCTAACCTATGGGCAATTTATCGTGGCCAATACACCTAACCTGCACATCTTTGGACTGTGGGATGAACCAGGAAGAAACCCATGCAGACGTCAGGCAGTCGCCCAAGAGTGGAATCTAACCACTGAGTTCAGCACTGACCCACTGTGCCACCCTCATGCAGGGCAAGTCTCAGCCAGAGGCAGTCACAGGAATGTGATGTGGCTGTGGAAGTGATTCTGAAGAAGGATCATTAGACCCAAAACTTTAACTCTGATTTCTCTTCACAGATGCTGCTAGGTTTTGAAGAAGATTTCAAAATACACTCAGGAACAAAATGAGAAAAACTATGCTCCCCAAGGATTGCTGGTTATGGACTTGATCGAGAGGGGGCTATGTGTTGTATCCTTTGACAGGTTTTGTTTTAGAGTTTGATGCCATTGAACTTTGGATCCAATGCTCAACACAAGCAGCCCTGATAACTTCAGAACCTTCCAGCTCTGAAACAGGCCATTTGGCTTCAACCAATGTGTTTACACTCAGTGTTATTTCATATAATCCAAACTGTTTTGTTGCGGTGACCCATGTGAATACTTTTTGTAAGAGTAACCCGGAGGGTTGAGGGAGAGGCAGTGGGGAGCAGGGAGAATGTTGTTGAGCAGAGTATTTTAAAACAGCTGAGAGCACAAAGGGGGAATCCGAAGCTGGAGGGCATAGGCTTAGGGTAAGAGGGGAAAGATTTAAAAGAGACCTATGGGGCAACTTTTTCACGCAAAGGGTAGTCCGTGTATGGAATGAACTGCCAGAGGAAGATGTGGAGGCTGGTACAATGACAACATTTTAAGCTCTGACTTTTCTCTCTGGAGAGAAGGAGGAAGAGAGGTGACTTGATCGAGGTATACAAGATAATGAGAGGCATGGATAGAGTCAATAGCCAGAGACTTTTCCCCAGGGCAGGACTGACTGGCACGAGGGGTTTTAAGATATTGGAGAAAGGTATAGAGGGGACGTCAGAGGAAGGTTCTTTACGCAGAGAATTTTGAATGCATTGTCAGCAGTGATGGTGGAAGCAGAGTCATTAGGGACATTTAAGCAACTGCTGGACATGCACATGGGTAGCAGTAAATTGTGGGGTGTATAGGTTAAGTTATTTTACATTAGTTTTAATCCTCGGCACACATCGTGGGCCAAAGGACCTGTTCTGTATTTTACTTTTCTATGTTCTATGTTCTAAGAGATATTTGGATAGGTGCATGGGTAGGAAGGGTTTAGAGGGATACGGGCCAAATGCTGGTGAATGGGACTAGTTCAGTTTAGAAAACCTGGATGAGTTGGACCAAAGGGTCTGTTTCCACGCTGTATGACTCTACTGATTGGTTTGATTAGTGATTGCCTTATGTTTATGGACCCATAAGTTGCAAGGGCAGAAGTACACCATTCGGCCCGTCAAGTGAGCTTCATCTTTCAATGGGATCATCACTGAGCCCTCAACTCTATCCCCACGGGTCTTGCTGATTAAAAATCTTTCTGCTTCGACCCTGTCAATTCCCCGAAGAATTTTTGTATGATTCAATAAGGTTTCTTCTCATTCTTCTAAACGCCAGTGAGACACAACCTTATGCACTTTTTCTCATGAGGTGGTCCCTCCATATTTGGGATCAACCTAATGAATGTTCTCTGGACTGCCCCCACTGCCAGTGTGTCTTTCCACAGATAAAGGGACTAAAACTGTTCACTGTGCTCCAGGTGTACCTTGTATAATTACTACTTTATATAATTTTAGTAAGACTTCTGTACTTTCAGGAATAAAGGCCAACATTCCACCTGCCTATGTGATTATCTGCTGGACTTGGATGCTGGTGTTTTGTGCAGACCCCCAAATCCCTCTATATTGCAGTCTTCTGCTTTCTTTCTCCATTAGATTAATATTCAGTTCCTCTATTCTTCCTGCCAAAGTGCGTAACCTCATATTTTCCCACATTATATTCCACCTGTCAAGATTTTACCTCTCACTTAACCTGTCTGTATCCCTCTGCAGTGTCTGTGTGTCATCCAAACCACTCCCTTACCTAGTGGCTAATCCGAGTCTTGGATCGCTCCACAAAGTTGGAAACACCTTTGCTACACCGACCTTATCAAATGCCTTCATTTCCTGAAAAGGAAATTGGCACTAATTGAGGTACAAATAAAGGTTTGCAAAGATTTACCAGATCTTGGAGGGTCTTTTCATTGAAAAGCCTGAACGTGTTGGAGCTCTTTACCTGGAGAGGAGCAGCCTGAGTGGTGACTTAAGATTTAAGAAGTTGAAGGGGTCCAAAGGGGTAGATATAGACAGGATATTTCCACTTGTCGGGGGTAAGAAACTGGAATTAGAGACTGTCAATATAAGACTGTCATGCATAAATGTGATCAGTGATTCAGGAGAAATGATTTTATCCAGAGACTAGCGAGAATATGGAACTTGCAAATCACAGTTTCGATGTATCGGAGGGGAAACTGGCCAAGTACATGAAGGAGAAACTAATTGAAACGTGCATTAAGGTAAGATGAGGAGGAGGTGGTGTAGGAGGAGATTTGTGTGGCCCGTAAACAACAGTGTAGATCCTTTGGGCGGAATGGCCTCCTCCTGTCCTGTACATTCTGAATATATGAAAGTAATATCCCCATTTCAGCAACACCTGAAGGTTTCCTTTGTATTTGTCATAGGACTGTGGCTTGTCCCTGAACTCTGAAGGCACCTATTCAGTTCTGTCAGTCCCATTAACAGTTTATAGAGCTAACCGGCCCACATCGTCCTGTCATTGGAGTGAAGAAGGATGAAGGTGGCTTGATAAAGGTTTACAAGATGATGAGAGGCATAGATAGAGTGGATAGCCAGAGACTTTGCCCCATTGCTGAAATGTCTATCACAAGGAGGCATAATTTTAAGGTAATTGGAGGAAGGTTGAGGAGAGATGTCAGAAGTAGGTTCTTTACACAGAGTGGTGGGTGTGTGGAATGCACTGTCGGCAGTGGTAGTAGAGTCAGATACATTAGGGACATTTCAGCGACTCTTGGATAGGCACATGGATGATAGTGCAATAAAGGGTATGTAGGTTAGTCTGATCTTAGAGTAGGATAAAAGGTTGACACAACATCGGAGGCTGAAGGACCTGCACTGTGCTGTACTGTTCTATATTCTATCCTGTGTTTGGTTCATTTTTTTTGTTTAGCATTGACAGAAATGTGGTTCAAGCTAAAATGGAACTGAATACTTAACATCCCATACGTAACAGTAATAGGACCTTTGGCCCATCATATCTGTGCTGACCCCATGATTCTATTCTAAACTAATCCTGCCCACAGTTGGTCCACATCATTTATTCTCCATTCATGTGTCAGTCTAAATGTCTCTTAAACATTGCTAACTTATCTGCTTCTACCACCTCCCCTAGCAGCGTGTTCCAGGTATTCACTACCTTTGTGTTAAAAAAAAGTTTGCTTGCACATCTTCTTTAAACTTATTCCCTCTCACCATATACCTATATGCCGAGTCTTTGATATTTCCGTTCTGAGATAGAGATTCTGACTATCCACCCATCAATACTTCTCATAATTTTATGTACTTCTCTCAGACCCCCCCTCTACCCCCACAGTCTTTTTCAAAAGCAATCAAAAGTTTGTTGAACTTCTTGTAGGCTAATATGCTGCAATCCAGACAACATCCTGGTCAACCACTTTTGCATTGTCTCCAAAGCCTCCACAAGCTTCCTGTAGCTTCCTATAACAAAACTACACACTCTACTCCAAGTGTGGCCTGACCAAAGGCTTACACAATTGCAACATTTGCCAACTTTTAAAAGTTGACAACTTTAATACTCAATGCCCAACTGATGAAAGGTTGTATGCCTTCTCTACCACCTTATCCACTTACGTTGTCAATTTCAGGAAGCTATGGACTTGGACCCCAAGATCCCTTTGTATATCAATGTTATATGGCTTTTGCAGAAACACGTTGAGTAAAAAAGGGAGGAAGTGTAGCAGTCTTGGATAAAAATAGTAGCATTGGCCCATGAGCAAGAAAAAGTTCCTGAGTTAGAATCTATATGGTTGAAAGTGAGAATCAGGAAGGGAGCGGTGCCCTTGTTAGGTATAAACTGAGGAGGAAGTAGAAGAGAGCATCTGTAGGCAGATCATGGAAATCTGCAGGACAGGGAGGGTTGTAATAGTTGGTGATTTCTATTATCCTCTGGTAGGTAGGTAAAAGTTAGTGTGGAGGGCATGGAATGAGAGAAATTCCTACAATGTATGCAACTTCTCAGGACAATATATTTCCAGTCCTACCAGGGCGGGAGTTGTTCTGGATTTGGACCTAGGGAATGAGGCAGGCCAAAGTGGAGACATCAGATTAGAGGAGTGTTTGCAAAATAGTGATCATAATAAGTTTCAATATTAAGATAGAAAAGGATAAAAATCAGTCAGTGATTAAGATTCCAAACTGGAAAAGGACAGATCTTAGAAGTCTAAAAAAATGAATTGGAGCAGGTTGATTGGAAATGCATCTTGGTGGATAAAACCAGAAGAAAAATGAGAGAATTTCAAAAGAGAGATGGAAAATATGCAAATTAGATACATTCCCATGAAAAATAAATAGGGGGAATCCAAAGCTAGAGTGCCCTGAATGTCTAAGGATATTGTTGGGAAGAAAGGAAGGTGTATGATGCATTCTGGAATAAAACTAGCAACAGAAATCAGGAACTGTATCTCAAATGCAGGAGACACACTATGGCTGGAATAAGAAAGGCTTAGATGAAGCATGAGGAAAGGATGGCAGGCTGTGCTAAAACAAGTAGTAAAGTGTTCTTCAAACATACTAATGGTAAAAGATTAGTGAAGGATAGAGTGGGGCCCATAAGGAATAAACAAGGTTTTATTGCTCGGAAATGAGTCAGAACAGGCGTTAGATCTTGCGGTGAGAGAACACTTTGGTGACAGTGATCACAGCTGCCTCACATTTATGTAGTCTTGGAGAGTGAAAGGTGCAGTTACCAAGGGAAGATAATTAATTGGGGAAAAGGAAATTGTGATGCTATCAATTTCACAGGCATTGGGAAGTACAGACTGGGAGCAATTGTTCCACAGAAAGGGCACAGCAGACATGTGGAGACTATTTAAGGAGCAGTTGTTGCGAGTGATGCACAAATTTGTTCCTCTGAGACAGGTAGGAAGGGGTAAGATTATGGAACCTTGGATGATGAAAACAGAGGAGCTTCTCGTCAAAAGGAAGAAGGCAGTTTACGTAAGGTGGAGGAAGCAAGGATCTAGCACAGCTTTAGAGGATTACAGGCTTACTGGAAAGGAGCTTGGAAATGGACTGAGGAGAGCCAGGAGGGGGCACGAAAAAGGCTTGGCAGGAAGGATTAGGGAGAATCCAAAGACATTTTACTCATACATGAGGAATAAGAGAATGATCAGGGAGAAGGTAGGGCCGGTCAGGGATAGTGGAAGGAACTTGTACATGGAGTCTGAGCAGATAGTGGAAACCCTTAATGAGTTTTTTTGCTTGGGTTTTCACTAAGGAAAGGGACCTTGTTGTGAATGAGAACTTTGAGATACTGGGATAGAGGTTTGAACAGGTCAAGACTGATGAAGTTGATGTGCTGGAAATTTTGGAAAACATGAAGATTGATAAGTCCCCAGGGCCAGACCAGATTTATCCTAGGCTGCTATGGGAAGCAAGAAAGGAGGATTGGAAGGAGGCAAATGTTGTTCCTCTTTTCAAGATGGGGAGTAGGGAAATCCCTAGTAATTATAGACCAGTCAGTTTTATGTCTGTTGTCAGCAACATTTTGGAAAGAATTCTGAGAGTTAGGATTTATGATTATTTGGCAAAGCATAGTGTGATTAAAGGCAGTCAGCATGGCTTTGTGAGGGGCAGGTCATGCCTCACAAATCATGTTGGGTTCTTTGAGGAGGTGACAAGACAGCTCGACAAAAGACGAGCAGCGGATGTAATGTATATGGACTTCAGCAAGGCATTTGATAGGGTTCCTCATGGTAGGCTCATTCATAAAGTCAGGAGGTATGGGATACAGGGAGATTTGGCTATCTGGATTCAGAATTGGATGGCTGACAGAAGGCAGAGAGTGGTTGTAGATGGAAAGTATTATGCCTGGAGGTCAGTGTTGAGTGGGATTCCTCATGGCTCTGTCCTTGGGCCTCTGCTCTTTGTAGTTTTTATAAATGACTTGGATGAGGAGGTAGAGGGGTGTGTTAGTAAATTTGCAGATGACACTAAGGTTCGAGGTGCCGTCGATAGTATAGAGGGCTACTGCAGGCTGCAGCGCGACATCGACAGGATGCAGAGCTGGGCTGAGAAATGGCAGATGGAGTTCAACCTGGATAAATGCAAAATGATGCATTTTGGAAGGTCGAACTCGAATGCTGAATATAGGATTAAAGACAGGATTCTTGGCAGTGTGGAGGAACAGAGGGATCTGGGTGTGCAAGTACATAGATCCCTCAAACTTGCCATCCAAGTGGATAGGGTTGTTAGGAAAGCATATGGTGTTTTGGCTTTCATTAATAGGGGGATCGGGTTTAAGAGCTGCGAGGTTATGCTACAGTTCTACAAGACCCTGGTGAGACCACACTTGGAATATTGTGTCCAGTTCTGGTCACCCTACTATAGGAAAGATACAGAGGCTTTGGAGAGGGTGCAAAGAAGGTTTACCAGGATGCTGCCTGGACTGGAGCGCTTGTCTTATGAAGAGACATTGAATAAGCTCGGACGTTTCTCTCTGGAGAGGAAGAAGAAAGTTGACCTGATCGAGGTATACAAGATAATGAGAGGAATGGATACAGTCAATAGCCAGAGGCATTTCCCCAGGACAGGATTGGTACGAGGGGTCATAGTTTAAGATATTAGGAGAAAGGTATAGAGGAGACGTCAGAGGTAGGTTGTTTTTGCAGAGAGTTGTGAATGCATGGAATGTGTTGCCAGCAGTGGTGGTGGAAGCAGAGTCATTAGGGACATTTAAGTGACTGCTGGACATGGACATTGATAGCAGTGAGTTGAAGGATATGTAGGTTAAGTTATTTTATTTACATTAGGATTAATCCTCGACACAACATTGTGGGCCAAAGGGCCTGTTCTGTGCTGTACTTTTCTATCTAAGGTAAGCTACTCACTGAAGTAAAGGACATGGGAGAGATACTAAACATGTACTTTGTTTCTGTCTTTTTCAAATTAAAAAATGGTAACAATGACACAGTTGAAAATGTGAGTATCAAGCAACTGAGCAGATAATGATAGATAAAGAAGAAATACTAAAAGGCTGGCAGCACTCGATGTAAAGAAAAGTCACCAAGCCTGGATGGAATGCACCCTAGATTGCTGACAGAGTTAAGGAAGAAAATTATGGAGCCACACATTTTCCAGGCCTCACTAAACATGACATTAGTCCTAAGGGACTGCAGGATTACAAATGTGCCACCATTGTTTAAGAAAGGGACAAAGGATAACCCAGGAAACTACAGACCTTGACATCATTGGCGGGAACACTGATGGAGGTCATCATATTGAATATGACAAATATTCACTTACAGAAAAGTAATTTAACAGCAGACAGTCAACATGGCTTTTTCAAGGGCAGGTCATGTATGACAAATTTGATGAAGCGTCATACACATAAGGGTTGAAGATAAGGGTCATGCTATGGATATTGCATATTTGGACTTCCAAAAAGCATTTGATGTGGTGCCATATGGTAGGTCAGTTACCAAATTAGAAATGTTTGGGATTGATCGGTCCTTGGCAGCATGGATTAGAAGTTGGCTAAAAGATAGGACACAGAGGGTAGGTATAGATAGACATTCCTCAGACTGGAGATGAGTTGAAAGTAGTGCTCCTTAGGGATCAGTGTTGGAACCCTTATTTATGTAATGATTTGGAGATGTGTATTGAGGGCAAAATCTATGAATTTGCAGATGAGACTAAGCTAGGGAGAATAGTGAATTGTGAGGATGATGCTGAGCCACTTCAGAGGGACATTGACAAGTTGGCCGAATGGACAGATACCTGGCAGATGAATTTCAATGCAGAGAAATGTGAGGTAATGCATTTTGGTAGAAGAAACATGGTGAGACAATACAGGCCTCAATGATACAACTTTGAGGACGGTAAATGAGCAGAGGGACCTCTGGGTTTATGAACATGATTCTCTGAACGTGGTGTTATGGACCAGGCCAGACCCCCTAAAATTATTTTTAAGAAGGTAGCCCAGACCCTAACTTTTCTAGTTGCTTCAGGCAGATGTAAGGTGGATTCCCAGGAGTGATGCAGCCGGTCAAACCACTTGGCTTCAAGTAAAACAGAATCTATTTACACACCACTGAAGGAAACACAAACAAAAACAGAATTTAGAATAACAACTATTTGAAAACATGACCTGATATCCCCCGCAACTTAACAAAAGGCTGTTCCAATTTCCTGCAACATTCCATAACACACCCCTTGGCAAAAAGGTAAATTCAAACACAGGTTCTTATAGGAGACAGAGATGGCAGAGAGAATGAGCCAGGGAGCATAGGCTGAAACATAGAACATTTTCTTTTCAGGGTCCCCAGCTAAAAACTAAACCAAACTGGAAAAATCCCAATGGGAGAACTGGCCACTCCTCTTTCATTGTACTACTGTTTAAAAACCTAAAAGCCTTTTCCCTAATTCCCTTAGGGATCTGTTAGCCATAATCAAAGGCGCCTAACCCAGACAAATCAGAACCTCTGCCTTTTACCACCTCTTTTTGAAAAAAGCCAAGAACAACATTACCTTGTTAAAGGAGCAGCATTGTCACAGTGGCCAAGCAAGTTGAAACAGTTGTTAAGAAGGCTTATAGGATCCTTGAGTTTGTAAATAGAGGCATAGAATATAAAACAAGGAACTAATGCTACACCTCTACAAATAATTGGTCAGGCCACATTTGGAGCATTGTGTTCAGTTCTGGGCACCTTATTTAAGGAAAGATGCTAAAGCCCTTGAGAGGGAGCAAAGGAGATTTACTAGAATGAATACCAGAAATGAGGGATTTTAGATACAAGGAAAGATTAGAGAGATTGGGCTTATTTTCCTTGGAGCAGAGAAGATTAAGAGGTGATCTCATTGAGATTATTATTGCCTTGGAGGACATGCTTTATTATTTTGTTCCTTACTATTCAAAGTCTATCAACAAAACCTCCTGTCTGGTCCTACCAATTTCATTCATATCAATGTGGACGATGACTACTGGATCTCTCCCCTCCCTCTCTAAGTTCTTCAGTCCTAAGGGGATGTCCTTAATGCTGTCTGGGCAGGCAACCTTTTGGATTCCCACTCATGGCTGCAGAGAAGACTATCTAACCCACCGCCCTATTATACTGTTCCCAACTGCAACCACATTCTTACTTCCTTCTCCCATTTGAATGCCTGTCTGTACTAGGGTACTGTGGTCAGTTTGCACATCCTCCTTGCAGTCCCTACTCGTCTGCACAATTTGTAGGACCTCATCACTGTTGGACAATTTCAGGGCTTGAGGTTCCTCACCTACAGTCTCACCCTCCTGTCCCTGGTCAGACTAATTTTGAATTAGCTAATCTGAAGGGTGCAATGCCCTCTGAAACAAAGTGTCCAGGTAACTTTCTTCTTCCCTGATGTGAGCCTATGCCTGCTACTCAGACTCTAGCTCCTCAATTTGGATCCAAAGTTCCTTGAGCTACAAACACTTACCGTAGATGTGTTCACTCTGGATCACAATGTGTCCAGGAGCTTCCACATGTTGCAGGAGCAACACATCACTCATAGGTGTTCAATGTTTGTGAGAAGATTTGTAGCTCGGGTGTTCGTTGTTGTGGTTCTGTTCGCCGAGATGGGAATTTGTGTTGCAGACGTTTCGTCCCCTGTCGAGGTGACATCCTCCGTGCCTAGGAGCCTCCTGTGAAACGTTCTGTGATCTTTCCTCCAGCATTTATAGTGGTTTGAATCTGCCGCTTCCGGTTGTCAGTTCCAGCTGTCCGTTGCAGTGGCCGGTATATTGGGTCCAGGTCGATGTGCTTATTGATTGAATCTGTGGATGAGTGCCATGCCTCTAGGAATTCCCTGGCTGTTCTCTGTTTGGCTTGTCCTATAAAAGTAGTGTTATCCCAGTCGAATTCATGTTGCTTGTCATCTGCGTGTGTGGCTACTAAGGATAGCTGGTCGTGTCGCTTCGTGGCTAGTTGGTGTTCATGGATGCGGATCGTTAGCTGTCTTCCTGTTTGTCCTATGTAGTGTTTTGTGCAGTCCTTGCATGGGATTTTGTACACTACATTGGTTTTGCTCATGCTGGGTATCGGGTCCTTCGTTCTGGTGAGTTGTTGTCTGAGAGTGGCTGTTGGTTTGTGTGCTGTTATGAGTCCTAGTGGTCGCAGTAGTCTGGCTGTCAGTTCGGAAATGCTCTTGATGTATAGTAACATGGCTAGTCCTTTACCGCAAATTCAACCCAAACTCTGGGTCAGATATGTGGATGACACCTTTGTAATCATTAAAAACACAGAAATAGAGAACACACACCGGATCATCAACACCACACTCACAGGAATCCGATTCACTAGAGAGGAAGAAAAGGACAACCAACTCCCATTCCTAGACGTGATGGTACAGAGAACACCGAACAGAGAATTCACCACAAAGGTATACAGGAAAGCCACACACACAGACCAAGTCCTGAACTCCAAAAGCAACCACCCCAACACACACAAAAGAAGTTGCATCAAGACACTATTCAAAAGGGCCACAACACACTGCAGCACACCAGAACTGCAAAAAGAGGAAGAAGAACACCTCTATAATGTATTCGCCAAAAACGGATACCCCCGCAATTTCATCAACAGATGCCTAAGGGGAAGACAATGGAATGAGGACATGCCACAACCCAAAGGACTAGCCACGTTACCATACATCAAGAGCATTTCTGAACTGACAGCCAGACTACTGCGACCAGTAGGACTCATAACAGCACACAAACCAACAGCCACTCTCAGACAACAACTCACCAGAACGAAGGACCCGATACCCAGCATGAGCAAAACCAACGCAGTGTACAAAATCCCATGCAAGGACTGCACAAAACACTACATAGGACAAACAGGAAGACAGCTAACGATTCGCATCCATGAACACCAACTAGCCACGAAACGACACAACCAGCTATCCTTAGTAGCCACACACGCAGATGACAAGCAACATGAATTCGACTGGGATAACACTACTATTATAGGACAAGCCAAACAGAGAACAGGCAGGGAATTCCTAGAGGCATGGCACTCATCCACAGATTCAATCAATAAGCACATTGACCTGGACCCACTATACCGGCCACAGCAACGGACAGCTGGAACTGACAACCGGAAGTGGCAGAGACAAACTGCTATAAATGCCGGAGGAAAAATCACAGAAGCGCTTCACAGGAGGCTCCCAAGCACTGAGGATGTCACTTAGACAGGGGACGAAACGTCTGCAACACAAATTCCCAGCTCGGTGAACAGAACCACAACAACACCACTCATTCTGCCAACACTATTGTACTATATTACAAATTTCTTGAATCCCTGCCCTTTATACTTTCACTGTCTTGAAATGTTATATTTATAAACTAAGAGAGGAAAGAAAACCACCTAAACTAATTGAATACTTTAATAATTACCTTTTAAGAAGAGTGAAGAAAATACTAGAGACTTAAACACAAACTGAGGACTTGACTTGTACTTTAACAACTGGAAATAATCACTAATCCTACTCACCAACTGGCTTCTTTTCCAGCATTTGTGTCATGCTGTGGCTTGTGATGTCTCTCTGCTGCTGGTCTCATTTTGGCTTAGCCACTCAATCAATATCTTTATCCTCATCCATGAGACCATGAGCCATGAGACATAGGAGTGGAAGTAATGCCATTCGGCCCATTGAGTCCACTCCGCCATTTAATCATGGCTGATGGGCATTTCAACGCCACTTACCCGTACTCTCCCCATATCCCTTAATTCCTTGCGAGATTAAGAATTTATCAGTCTCTGCCTTGAAGACATTTAACGTCCGGGCCTTCACTGCGCACTGTAGCAATGAATTCCACAGGCCCACCACTCTCTGGTTGAAGAAATGACTCTTCATTTCCATTCTAAATTGACACCCTCTAATTCTAAGGCTGTGCCCATGGGTCTAATGGACTCAACTTCCCAGCGTCCACCCTTTCTAAGCCATGCATTATTTTGTAAGTTTCTATTAGATCTCCCCTCAATCTTCTAAACTCTAATGAATATAATCCCAGGATCCTCAACCCTTCACCGTATGTTAGGCCTATCATTCCAAGGATATTCCGTGTGAATCTCCACTGGACACGCTCCAGTGGCAGTATGTCCTTCCTGAGGTGTGGGGCCCAAAATTGGACACAGTATTCTAAACAGGGCCTAACCAGAACTTTATATAGTCTCAGAAGCACATCGCTGCTTTTATATTCCAATCCTCTTGAGATAAATGATAACATTACATTCACTTTCTTAATCATGGACTCAACCTGCAAGTTAACCTTTAGAGAATCCTGGATTAGCACTCCCAGATCCCTTTGTACTTTGACTTTATGAATTTTCTCACCGTTTAGTCCATGCTTGTATTCTTTTTTTCAAAGTGCAAGAGCTCGCATTTTCTCACATTGAATTTCATCAGCCATTTCCTGGACCTGTCTAAATCTTTCTGTATTCTAGATTAGTGGTGCTGGATGAGCACAGCAGTTCAGGCAGCATCCGAGGAGCTGTTCACTTTATATATTAATAATCTGGATGAAGGGACTGGGGGCATTCTGGTGAAGTTTGCTGATGATACAAAGTTAGGGTGGACAGGAAAGTAGCACTAAGGAGGTGGGGAGGCTACAGAAAGATTTAGGTAAAAACGATGACTGCAGATGCAGGAAACCAGATTCTGGATTAGTGGGGCTGGAAGAGCACTGCAGTTCAGGCAGCATGCGAGGAGCTTCGAAATCGACGTTTCAGGCAAAATTCCTTCATCAGGAATAAAGGCAGAGAGCCTGAAGGGTGGAGGGATAAGCTAGAGGAGGGTGGGGGTGGGGAGAGAGTAGCATAGAGTACAATAGGTGAGTGGGGGAGGGGATGAAAGTGATAGGTCAATGAGGAGAGTGGAGTGGATAGGTGGAAAAGAAGAGAGGCAGGTAGGACAAGTCATGGGGACAGTGCTGAGCTGGAAGTTTGGAACTAGGGTGAGGTGGGGAAGGGGAAATGAGGAAACTGTTGAGGTGGAAGATGAGGCGTTCTTTTTCCAGGCATCTGGTGGTGAGGGTGCAGCGGTGAAGGAGGCCCAGGACCTCCATGTCCTCGGCAGAGTGGGAGGGGGAGTTGAAATGTTGGGCCACAGGGCGGTGTAGTTGATTGGTGTGGGTATCCCGGAGATGTTCCCTAAAGCGCTCTGCTCGGAGGCGTCCAGTCTCCCCAATGTAGAGGAGGACACATCGGGAGCAACGGATACAATAAATGATATTGGTGGATGTGCAGGTAAAACTTTGATGGATGTGGAAGGCTCCTTTAGGGCCTTGGATGGAGGTGAGGGAGGAGGTGTGGGCGCAGGTTTTGCAATTCCTGCGGTGGCAGGGGAAGGTGCCAGGATGGGAGGGTGGGTTGTTTGGGGGCGTGGACCTGACCAGGTAGTCACGGAGGAAACAGTCTTTGCGGAAGGCAGAAAGGGGTGGGGAGGGAAATATATCTCTGGTGGTGGGGTCTTTTTGGAGGTGGCGGAAATGTCGGCGGATGATTTGGTTTATGCGAATGTTGGAAGGTGAGCACCAGGGGCGTTCTGTCCTTGTTACAGTTGGGTGGGGTGGGGTCTGAGGGCAGAGGTGCGGGATGTGGACGAGATGCATTGGAGGGCATCTTTAACCACGTGGGAAGGGAAAGGACACCACACATGCCCTCCACCTCCTCCAAGACTTCTGTTTCCCTGGCCCCCAGACAGCCAATCCTCAATCCATGCCAGTAGCTCACCTTGAACACCATGGGCCCTCACCTTATCAAAGACCTTTTGGACGTCTAGGTAGATAACATCCACTGGGTTTCCCTGGTCTAACCTACTTGTTACCTCTTCAAAGAAATCTAACAGGTTTGTCAGGCATGACCTCCCCTTACTAATCCATGCTGACTTGTTCTAATCTGACCCTGCACTTTCAAGAATTTAGAAATCTCATCCTTAACGATGGATTCTAGTATTTTACCTACAACCATGGATAGGCTAATCGGCCTATAATTTTCCATCTTTTGTCTTGATCCTTTCTTGAACAAGGGGGTTACAACAACGATTTTCCAATCATCTGGGACTTTCCCTGACTCCAGTGAGCTTTGAAAGATCACAACCAATGCCTCCACTATTTCCTCAGTCACCTCCCTCAGAACTCTAGGATGTAGCCCATTGGGGCCAGGAGATATATCAATTCTTAGACCTTTTAGCTTTTCTAGCACTTTCTCTTTTGTAATGGCTACCATATTCAACTCTGCTCCCTGACTCTCCCTAATTGTTGGAATATTACTCATGTCTTCCACTGTGAAGACTGACACAAAGTACTTATTAAGTTCTTCAGCTATTTCCTTATCTCCCATCATGAGCCTTCCTGCATCAATTTGGAGCGGCCCAATTTCTACTTTTACATCTCATTTGTTACTTATGTTTTTCAAGAAACTTTTATAATTGTTTCTAATATTACTGTCTAGCTTACCTTCATATTTGATCCTCTCCTTTCTTATTTCTGTCTTTGTTATCCTCTGTTTGTGTTTGTAGTCTTCCCAATCTTCTGATTTCCCAGAGCTCTTGGCCACTTTATAGGCTCTCTCTTTTTCTTTGATACATTTCCTGACTTGTTTTGTCAGCCATGGCTGTCTACTCCCCACCCCCATTGATAATCTTTCCTTTGTTTGAGATGAACCTCTATACTGTGTCCTCAATTACACTGAGAAACTCCTGCCATTGTTGCTCTACCATCTTTCCCGCTAGGCTCTGTTTCCAGTCGATTTTCGTCAGTCCCCGTAATTAGCTTTATTTAACTGTAACACCATTACATCTGAATTTGCCTTCTCTCTTTGAAACTGCAGACTGAACTCTGCCATATTATGAATGCTACCTTCCCTTACTTTATGATCTTTTATACAGTCTGGCTCATTACATAGCACGAAGTCCAGAATAGCCTGCTCCCTTGTGGGCTCTGTCACAAGCTGTTCCAAAAAGCCATCCTGTAAGCATTCCATGAATTCCCTTCCTTTGGATCCACTGGCAACATTATTCACCCAGTCCACCTGCATATTGAAGTCCCCCACAAACACCGTGACCTTGCCTTTCTGACACACTCTGTCTATTTCCTGATACATCTTGCACCCCTGGTCCTGGCCCCTGTTAGGAGATCTCTACAGAACTCCCATTTTTTTTTTGCCTTTGTGGTTCCTCACCTCAACCCACACAGACTCCACATCATCTGACCCAATGTTAGTCAGTGCCATAGATTTAATTTCATTCTTAACTAACAAGGCAACCCCACCCCCCTCTGCCCACCTCCCTGTCTTTTCAATAAGTTGTAAGTCCTTGGATGTTTAACTGCCAATCCTGAACCCCCTGCAGCCATGTCTCTGTGATGCCTATCACATTATAATCATTCACAATGATTTGTGCTGTTAATTCATCTACTTTGTTACGAATACTACGAGCAATCAGGTAAAGTGCCTTAATGCTAATTTTCTTATCCTCATGATTTCCAACATCTGTAGTAATATGTCCTAAGTTATCCTTCCTTTTTGCTTCATTCCTAGTCTGCGTTGAACTTAAATCCTGCACACAAGTATCTGTTTCCATGCTGTACATCTCTATGACTCTATGACATGCTAACCTTCTTATCTTTCTATTTGACTCCATTCTCCCTGTTGTTTTCCCTTTCCCTTCCCCCTGACTCACAAGTTTAAAATCCTAGTGATCACCCTATTTATCCTTTTCGCCAGAACACTGGTTCCAGATCGGTTCAGGTGGAGACTGTCCCATCGGTCGAGATCCCCCCAGTTCCGAAACTGATGCCAATGTCCCATGAAATGGAATCCCTCTTTCCCACACCAATCTCTTAACCACGTGTTTACTTCCCTAATTTTCTTATCTCTATGCCAATTTTCACGTGGCTCGGGCAATAATCCGGAGCTTATGACCCTCGATGACGTGTTTTTCAATTTCCTTCCTAGAGCTTGATACTCCCCAAACAGGTCCTCCTTCCTCACCTTTCCTATGTTGTTTGTGCCAATGTGGACCACAACAACTAGATCCTCCCCCTCCTACTTCAATATCCTTTCAGGCCAGTTGGAGATGTCCTGCACCCTGGCACTGGGCAGGCAACACACCACGCGGGACTCCTGATCCGGCTCACAAAGGATACTATCTGACCCCCTAATTATAGAATTCCCTATAACAACTACTAGTCTTTTTGCTCCCCCTCTTGACTGGTCTTCTGCACCATGGTGCCGTGGTCAGCTGGCTCACCCTGCCCACAGCCCTTTTCCTCATCCATAGAAGGAGCAAAAATCTCATACCTGTTGGACAAGGTCAGGGGCTGAGGCTCCTCCACTCCTGAATTCAGAATCCCCCTACCTGCCTCACTTACAGTCGCACCCTGTTGTTCCTGATCACTCATTGAATTTGAATTACTTCATCTGCCAGATATGACTGCCTCGTGAAACAAAGCGTCCAGGCAACTCTCCCCCTCCCCGATGTGCCGCAGTGCGTGAAGCTCAGATTCCAGATCATCAATTCTGATCCAGAGTTCTTCCAGCAACAAACACTTGCTGCAGATGTGGTCACTGCCATTCACAATGGGATCAGCTAACTCCAACATCACCTGTCCAGCCATCTCTACTTATTTAATTAATTTATACAAACTTATGAGTTAAATAATTTCTAGTACTTCTCTATGGTCATATTCAACTAACAGTAAACTTTTAATTAATCACACGATACATAAGAAATATCAATTGAAACACCATACCTCAGCAACACAAGAGAGTCCTTTTTTGGTAGGAGGAGGAGGGCGGGTGGGAGACTCTACATGTGTAGTGTCTCGGGATTCAGCCGCTGCCCAGATATATACCCAGCTGTCCTCTGCTCCTTGTTGTGGCCTCTCCCTCTATTGCTCCTCTGGAGCATTTACTTCTTGCAGTAAACCCAATTAAAGCACCTCTACCCTATTTTGCATCAAATTCCAGTAGTAGTCAGACCTTAGACCTGCTAAGGTCCCACACTGACCATGATTCAGCAATACACATCTCACTATTTGTAGAAATTCAAGTGAGGTTGGATATAAGGTTTAGCTGTTAAAATTAACAGAATGCATTCTGCTTGTCAGACCTTGCAGATATTATCTGTGTTGATATCTGAAGGGTGATTTGGTATGCATGATCATTCTGAGGGCTGGTATAGTCCCTACTTCTGAACCAGGAGGCCTGTGTTCAAGTCCCATCTGCTTTAGAGATGTATCATAATATCTCAGAACAAATTAATTAAAAATATCTATTAAAAATTCTGAAGAGTAATCAAAAGTTTTGCCCCTGTCAATCCCCAATTCTTTTGACTTGTTACATAGCAACATAAAATTTAGGAGCAGGAGGAGGCAATTCAGCCCTTCAAGTCAGCTCCATCACTTAACATGGTCATGGCTGATCTTAGGAGAAAGTGAGGACTGCAGATGCTGAAGATCAGAGTCAAAGAGTGTGGGAAAAGCACAGCAGGTCAAGCAGCATCCGAGAACAGGAGAATCAATGTTTCAGACATAAGCCCTTCATTTTCCTGCTCCTTGGATGCAACCTGACCTGTTGTGCTTTTTCAGCACCACACTCATGGCTGATCTTATCCTGGACTCAGCTCCACTCTCCTGCCTGCTCCTCATATCCCTTTGTTCTGCTTTTCATCAAAAACGTATCTGTTTCTGTCTTGAATCTGTTGATCGATTCTGCCTCCACTGCAGTCTGGGCAGTGAGTAGCACAGATTCAGAATCCTCAGAGGGTAGTAGTTTCTCCTCATCTCAGTTTTGAACTTACCTCCTCTTGCTCTATATGTATACCTATTGTCTGAGACTGTCCTATAAGAGGAAACATCTGTTCCACATCACCTTATCAATCCCCTTTAGCATTTTATATTCTTCAATCAAATCCACCATCATTCTTCTGAACCAATTGATGCTAGACCCCAGCACCATCATGACACCACCAAATTTATCACTGGAGATGTTGGGCTTTATATCCAACATTGTAAAAATATTGACCTCTTGGGTATTGGATACAAGTGTACTTCAGACCTAGAATTTCTATTTATTTGGTTCTATTGAGAGTCATTCGGTCCAACTCATCCATGCCAACCGGATATCCCAACCCAATCTAGTCCCACTTGCCAGCGCCTGGCCCATATGCCTGCAAACCCTTCCTATTCATATATCCATCCAGATGCCTTTTAAACGTTGCAATTGTACCAGTCTCCTCCACTTCCTCTGGCAGCTCATTTCATACATGTATCACCCTCTGCGTGAAAAAGTTGCCTCTTAGGTATCTTCTATATCTTTCCCCTCTCACACTAAACCTAAGCCCTCTAGTTCTGGACTCCCCCACCTCAGGGAGAAGACCTTGAGTATTTACTCTATCCATGCCCCTCATGATTTTATAAACTTCTATATATACCTCAGCCTCCAACGCTCCAGGGAAAACAGCCCTAGCATATTCAACCTCTTCCGATAGCTTAAATCCTTCAAACCTGGCAACATCCTTGTAAATCTTTTCTGAACCCTTTCAAGTTTCACAACATCCTTCCGATTGGAAGGAGACCAGATTTGCACACAATATTCCAAAAGTGGCCTAACCAATGTCCACAACGTGACCTCCCAACTCCTGTACTCAATACTCTGACCAATAAAGGAAAGCATACCAAATGCCTTCTTCACTCTCCTATCTACCTGTGACTCTACTTTCAGGGAGTGATGAACCTGCACTCCAAGGCCTCTTTGTTCAGAATCACTCCCTAGGACTTTACCATTAAGTGTATAAGTCCTGCTAAGATTTGCTTTTTCAAAATGCAGAACCTCGCATTTATCTAAATTAAGCTCCATCTGCCACTCCTCACTTGTGAGGATTTAAAACCATACAACTTTCATATTATTGGAAATTAAATGGAAACTGTACATTAGCCTTTTCCATCTCTGACATTTATTGTGATGTGTTTTATATGACAGTTGTACACATTGCTGTTACAATCTCCTTTTCTCAATACCTGCTTAATTGATTGTACTCACTGAAAAGAATATTCCACTCAGTTGACTGGAAATCTGCAGCACTTTAGGTTCCTCTCCAAACTTCTTGAGTTTGCTATTTGTCATTTATCACCATCCTCAGCTTTGCATTGCCATGTAAGTTATTCTGGTTAACTAATTTAATAGTAATCTAAACTTTAAGCATCAATTGGTGCTTTCCAAGTTCAGAATTATGTTGCATGGTTAAGTAGGAGCAGGAGCAGCGGTGGAAGTGACGCGGACCAGAGGGGCTGCTGGGAAGGAAAGTAAGTGACCGTATATATTAGCAAGGTGGCTAAACCCGAGGCACTGCTATTGTAGTGTCTCCCACCCGCCCTCCTCCACTAACCAAGTTATAAGGTTCGGTTCATTTCTAAACTTCCTTTAATGAATATAAGTTTATTGCTTGATTTTATAGCAACTGAATTAAGCTTTTTTGTTTAGTATTGTGTGGGCGTTCAGATAAGTGGGGTATGGATGCTAGGGCAGTTGCATGCTCCTCCTGCAGAATGTGGCAGGTGAGAGACATGACACATGTCTCCGCTGGCTACATCTGCGGGAAGTGGACCCAACTCCAGCTCCTTGAAAACCGTGTTAGGGAATTGGAGCTGGAGCTGGATGAACTGCGGATCATTCGGGAGGCTCAGGGGGTAGTT
This sequence comes from Chiloscyllium punctatum, assembly GCF_047496795.1. Classification (NCBI taxonomy): domain Eukaryota; kingdom Metazoa; phylum Chordata; class Chondrichthyes; order Orectolobiformes; family Hemiscylliidae; genus Chiloscyllium; species Chiloscyllium punctatum. Next base: position 35,348,026 of record NC_092770.1, read on the forward strand.
GAGAGAAGTTACCGGCAGTTGGTCACTCCTGAGGCTCAGGATAAGATAGATGGGTCAGGGGGAGGAAAGGGGACAGACAGACAGTGCAGGGATCCCCTGTGGACATTCCCCTCAGCAATAAGTATATCGTTTTGGATACTGCTGTGGGGGGATGACCTACCAAAGGAAAGTCATAGTGGTCAGTTCTCTGGCACTGAGCCTGACACTGTGACCCAGAAGTGAAGGGGGCAGAATAGAAAAGCGCTAGTGGTAGGAGACTCAATTGTTAGGAGAATTGACAGGAGATTTTGTGGTTAGGGTCGGGATTCCCGGAAGGTATGTTGCCTCCCTGGTGCCAGGGTCCGGGACGTCTCCGATCGGGTGTATAAGGTTCTAAAAGGGGAGGGCGAACAGCCAGAAATCGTGTTACATATTGGCACTAATGATATAGCCAGGAAAAGGATTGAGGATATAAAAAGTGATTTCAGGGAGTTAGGATGGAAGCTGCAAAGCAGGACGAACAGAGTAGTGTTCTCTAGTTTACTACCGGTGCCACGAGATAGCGAGGCAAGGAACAGGGAGTGGGCACAGCTTAAGACGTGGCTGCGCAGCTGGTGTAGGAGGGAGGGCTTCAGATATGTAGATAATTGGGATGCCTTCTGGGGAAGGTGGGACCTGTACAAGAAGGACGGGTTGCATCTGAACTGGAAGAGAACCAATGTCCTACGTGGAAGTGTTGCACGAGTAGTTCGAGAGGGTTTAAACTAGTATGACAGGGGGGGTGGGAACCTGAGCTGTATACCGGTGGTGAGAGTTGATGAAGATGAGGCAATAGCAAGAGGTAGCGCAGTCAGTGGGAAGGAATTTCCTGGGAAAGAACCAAGGCATTGGTTAAAGTGTGTTTGCTTTAATGCAAGGGGTATCAGGAATAAAAGTGATGAGCTTAGAGCATGGATCAGTACCTGGTGTTATAATGTTGTGGCCGTAATAGAAATGTGGGTTTCTCAGGGGCAGGAATGGTTGCTGGATGTTCCAGGGTTTAGAACATTTAAAAAGAATAGGGAGGGGGGAAAAGAGGAGGGGATGTAGCTCTGCTAATCAGAGAGGGTACAGCTACAGAAGCTTCTATTGTCGAGGAGGGTCTGCCTACTGAGGCAGTATGGGTGGAAATTAGGAACAGTAAGGGAGCAGTCACCTCATTAGGGTTTACTATAGGTCCCCCAATAGCAACAGGGAGATTGAAGAAAGCATAGGTCGGCAGATTTTGGAAACGTGTGAATGTAGTAGGGTTGTTGTAATGGCTGACTTTAACTTTCCCAATATTGATTGGAACCTCCTTCGAGCAGATGGTTTGGAAGGAGCTGTTTTTGTAAGATGCGTTCAGGGGGTTTCCTAACTCAGTACGTTGACAGGCCGACGAGGAGAGAGGCCATTTTGGATTTGGTGCTCGGCAATGAGCCAGGGCAGGTGTCAGATCTTGCGGTGGGAGAGCATTTTGGTGATAATGACCACAACTGCCTCACATTCTACATAGCTATGGAGAAGGAGAGAAGCAGGCACAATAGGAGGATATTTAATTGGGGAAAAGGAAACTATGATGCTCTCAGACATGAGTTGAGAAGCATGGACTGGGAGCAATTGTTCCATGGTAAAGGCACTATAGACATGTGGAGACTGTTTAAGGAACAGTTGTTGTGGGTGATGCATAAATGTGTCCCTCTGAGACAGGCAAGGTGGGGTAAGATAAAGGAATCTTGGATGACGAGAGTGGAGGAGCTTCTCATCAAAAGAAAGAAGGCAGTTTACGTAAGGTGGAGGAAGCAAGGGTCTTGCTCAGCTCTAGAGGATTACAGGCAGGTGAGGAAGGAGCTCAAAAATGGTCTGAGGAGAGCCAGGAGGGGGCATGAAAAAGGCTTGGCAGGAAAGATTAGGGAGAATTCAAAGGCATTTTACACGTATGTGAGGAATAAGAGAACGATCAAAGAAAGAGTAGGGCCGATCAGGGATAGAGTCTGAGGAGTCTGCGTATAGAGTCTGAGGAGGTAGGGCAATCCCTAAATGAGTTTTTTGCTTCTGTCTTTACTAAAGAAAATGACCATGTAGTGAATGAAACCATTGAGGAGCAGGTAAGCATGCTGGAATGGATAGAGATTGAGGAAGCTGATGTGCTGAAAATTTTGACAAACATTAAGATTGACAATTCGCCAGGGCCAGACCAGATTTGTCCTTGACTGCTTTGGGAAACGAGAAATGTGATTGTTTTGCCACTTGCGAAGATCTTTGCATCCTCGCTCTCCATTGGAGTCGTACCTGAGGACTGGAGGGAGGCAAATGTAATTCCTCTCTTCAAGAAAGGAAGTAGGGAAATCCCCGGCAATTACAGACCAGTCACTCTCATGTCTGCCGTCTGCAAGGTGTTAGAAAGGATTCTGAGGGATAGGATTTATGATATTCTGGAAGACCATCATCTCCCAGACCATCCATAACCTCATCACCTCAGGGGATCTCCCATCCACCGCCTCCAACCTCATAGTCCCACAACCCCGCACCGCCCGTTTCTACCTCCTGCCCAAAATCCACAAACCTGACTGCCCCGGCCGACCCATTGTCTCAGCCTGCTCCTGCCCCACCGAACTTATCTCTGCCTATCTCGACCCAGTCCTGTCCCCCTTAGTCCAAGAACTCCCCACCTACGTTCGGGACACCACCCACGCCCTCCACCTCCTTCATGATTTTCGCTTCCCCGGTCCCCAACGCCTTATCTTCACCATCCCCCATCACGAAGGACTCAAAGCCCTCCACTTCTTCCTTTCCCGCCGAACCAACCAGTACCCTTCCACTGACACCCTCCTTCGACTGACTGAACTGGTCCTCACCCTGAACAACTTCTCTTTCCAATCCTCCCATTTCCTCCAAACCAAAGGAGTAGCCATGGGCACCCGCATGGGCCCCAGCTATGCCTGCCTCTTCGTAGGATATGTGGAACAGTCCACCTTCCACAGCTACACTGGCACCACCCCCCACCTTTTCCTCCGCTACATCGATGACTGTATCGGCGCTGCCTCGTGCTCCCACGAGGAGGTTGAACAGTTCATCCACTTTACCAACACCTTCCACCCCGACCTCAAATTCACCTGGACCGTCTCACACTCCTCCCTCCCCTTCCTAGACCTTTCCATTTCTATCTTGGGCGACCGAATCAACACGTACGTTTACTATAAACCGACCGACTCCCACAGCTACCTAGACTACACCTCCTCCCATCCTGCCCCCTGTAAAAACGCCATCCCATATTCCCAATTCCTTCGTCTCTGCCGCATCTGCTCCCAGGAGGACCAGTTCCAAAACCGTACAACCCAGATGGCCTCCTTCTTCAAAGACCGCAATTTCCCCCCAGACGTGGTCGATGATGCCCTCCACCGTATCTCCTCCACTTCACGCTCCTCCGCCTTTGAGTCCCGCCCCTCCAACCGCCACTAGGACAGAACCCCACTGGTCCTCACCTACCACCTCACCAACCTCCATATACAGCATATCATCCACCGTCATTTCCACCACCTCCAAACGGACCCCACCACCAGGGATATATTTTCCTTCCCTCCCCTATCAGCGTTCCGAAAAGACCACTCCCTCCGTGACTCCTTCGTCAGGTCCACACCCCCCACCAACCCAACCTCCACTCCCAGCACCTTCCCCTGCAACCGCAAGAAATGCAAAACTTGCGCCCACACCTCCCCGCTTACTTCCCTCCAAGGCCCCAAGGGATACTTCCATATCTGCCACAAATTCACCTGCACCTCCACACACATCATCTATTGCATCGGCTGCACCCGATGTGACCTCCTCTATATTGGGGAGACAGGCCGCCTACTTGCGGAACATTTCAGAGAACACCTCTGCGACACCCAGACCAACCAACCCAACCACCCCGTAGCTCAACACTTCAACTCCCCCTCCAACTCCACCAAGGACATGCAGGTCCTTGGACTCCTCCATCGCCAGACCATAGCAACATGATGGTTGGAGGAAGAGCACCTCATCTTCTGCCTAGGAACCCTCCAACCACAAGGGATGAACTCAGATTTCTCCAGTTTCCTCATTTCCCCTCCCCCCACCTTGTCTCAGTCAAATTCCTCGAACTCAGCACCGCCTTTCTAACCTGCAATCTTCTTCCTGACCACTCCGCCCCCACCCCACTCTGGCCTATCACCCTCACCTTGACCTCCTTCCACCTATCGCATTTCCAACGCCCCTCCCCCAAGTCCCTCCTCCCTACCTTTTATCTTAGCCTGCTGGACACACTTTCCTCATTCCTGAAGAAGGGCTTATGCCCGAAACGTCGATTCTCCTGTTCCTTGGATGCTGCCTGAACTGCGCTTTTCCAGCAACACATTTTCAGCTCTGATCTCCAGCATCTGCAGTCCTCACTTTCTCCTCGACCATCTGGAAGAGCATGGCTTGATTAAGTGTAGTCAGCACGGCTTTGAGTTCTTTGAGGATGTTACTAGACAAGTTCATGAGGGTCAAGCGGTGGATGTGGTGTATGTGGACTTCAGCAAGGCATTTGATAAGGTTCCCCATGGTAGGCTCGTTCAGAAGGTCAGGAGGAATGGGAAACAGGGAAATTTAGCTGTCTGGATACAGAATTGGCTGGTCGACAGAAGACAGTGAGTGGTAGTGGAAGGAAAGTATTCTGCCTGGAAGTCAGTGGTGAGTGGTGTTCCACAGGGCTCTGTTCTTGGGCCTCTACTCTTTGTAATTTTTATTAATGACTTGGATGAGGAGATTGAAGGATGGGTTAGCAAGTTTGCAGACGACACAAAAGTTTGAGGTATCATTGACAGTATCGAGGACTGTTGTAGGCTGCAGCGTGACATTGACAGGATGCAGAGAGGGGCTGAGAGGTGGCAGATGGAGTTCAACCTGGATAAATGTGATGTGATGCATTTTGGACGGTCGAACTTGAAAGTTAAATACAGGATTAAAGACAGGATTCTTGGCAGTGTGGAGGAACAGAGGGATCTTGGTGTGCAGGTACATAGATCCCTTAAAATTGCCACCCAAGTGGACAGGGTTGTTAAGAAAGCTTATGGTGTTTTGGCTTTCATTAACAAGGGGATTGAGTTTAAGAGCCGTGAGATCTTCTTGCAGCTCTATAAAACTTTGGTTAGACTGCACTTGGAATACTGTGTCCAGTTCTGGTCGCCCTATTATAGGAAAGATGTGGATGCTTTGGAGAGGGTTCAGAGGAAGTTTACCAGGATGCTGCCTGGAATGGAGGGCTTATCTTACGAAGAGAGGTTGACTGAGCTTGGACCTTTTTCATTGGAAAAAAGAAGGAAGAGAGGGGACCTAATTGAGGTGTAGAAGATAATGAGAGGCATAGATAGAGTTGATAGCCAGGGCAGAAATTGTTAACACAAGGGGTCATAGTTTTACGCTGTTTGGTGGAAAGTATAGAGGGGATGTCAGAGGCGGGTTCTTTACGCAGCGAGTTGTGGGAGCATGGAATGCGTTGCCAGCAGCAGTTGTGGAAGCAAGGTCATTGGGGATATTTAACAGACTGCTGGACATGCATATGATCACAGAAATTTGAGGGTTCGTACATTAGGTTTACCTTACATGAGGATCAATGGTTGGCACAACTTCGTGGGCTGAAGAGCCTGTTCTGTGCTGTACTGTTCTATGTTCTATGTTCTAAAATGATTTGCTGACTTGCAAGTTAGAATCTAGTAATTGATAGCAATGGCTTGTTGAGAATTAGATCCCAGATCAGATCATTAAATATATGTTGTAATCTGTCTGGAGACCTTTTTAAAACCTTAGCAAATTTTGAGAAGAGTTGTAGCTCAGGTTATGGTTTTGGGTGTAGGTTTGCTCGCTGATCTGCAAGGTTTATTTCCAGACATTTTGTTACCCTACTAGGTAACGTTTTCAGTGGGCCTCAGGCGAAGCAGTGCTGAAAATTCCTGCTTTGTATTTATATGTTTGGGTTTCTTTGGGTTGGTGATGTCAGTTTTCTGCCTGTTTGTCCAATTTTAAAACAGCAGCTAATCAACTTGAAACCCTATACAGACAACAAGCAAAACTAATGTCCTTTACAAAATACATTGTCTGTAACAAACAGGCACAAAAAGGCAAAAAACTAGCCACCAGGACACATGAACACCAACTAGCCACAAAAAGACATGACCCTCTCTCACTAGTATCCTCACATATATATGAGTAAGGACACCACTTCGACTGGGAGAACACATCCATCCTAGGACAAGCCAAACAAAGACAAACATGAGAATTCCTAGAAGCATGGCATTCCAACCAGAACTCTATTAACAAACACATCAAGTTAGACCCCATTTACCACCCCCTGAGAAAAGGAACAGGAAGTGACTTCACCACAGGCCCACTGAAGATGTTACCTAGTAGGGTAACAAAACGTCTGGAAATGAACCTTGCACCTCAGCAAGCAAACTTACATTTTAAAAAAAAAATGCAGTGTATGTGATAGACAATAAAATATGGAAGCAGAATTAGGCCATTTGGCCCATCAAGTCTGCTCTGCCATTCAATCATAGCTAATACATTTCTCAACCCCATTCTCCTGCCTTTTCCCCTTACTAATCAGTAACATATCTATTTTTTGTCTTAAACGCTGTCAATGACTTGGCCTCCACAGCCCTCTGTAACAATGATTCCACAGTTTAACCACCTTCTGACTGAAGAAATTCCTCCTCATGTCAGTTCTAAAGGGTTGTCCCTTCACTCTGAGGCTGTGCCCTTAGGTCCTAGTCTCTCCTTGTAGTGGAAGCGCCTTCTCCACATTCATTCTACCCAGGCCTCTCAGTATTTTCTAAGTTTCAGTGACATACTCCCTCATTGTTCTAAACTCCATTGAATACGAACCAATAGTCCTCAGCTGGTCCTCACATGACAAGCCCTTCATACCCAGAATCATTCTTCTGAACCTCCTCTGGATCCCCTCCAATGCCAACACATCATTTCTTTTGACATGGGGCCCAAAGCTGCTCACAATATATCCAAATGTGGTCTGACCAGAATCTTATACAGCCTTGCCTTCTAGCTCTCTTGAAATAATTGCTAACATTGCATTTGCCTTCCTGTTCACTTTAAGAAAATCTGGAGCTAGGACTCCTAAGTCCCTTTGTGCTTTAGATTTCTGAAAATAGTCTAACCCTCTATTCTGCACATAAAATTGCACAACCTCGTGCTTTCCCACATTGTATTCCATCTGCCACTTTGCTCATTCTCCAGCCTATCCAAATCATTTTGCAGCCTCCCCACTTCTTTAACACCACCTACCTCCATTAACTTTGTGTCAAATGTGAACTTAGCAACAATGCCTTAAGCTCAGTTCCTTAAGCTACTTAAGAACATAGAACATAGAAAAATACAGCGCAGTACAGGCTCTTTGGCCCTCGATGTTGCGCCGATCCAAGTCCACCTAACCTACACTAGCCCACTATCCTCCATATGCCTCCCAATGCCCGTTTAAATGCCCATAAAGACCATAAAGAGGAAGAGTCTACCACTGCTACTGGCAGGGCATTCCATGAACTCACGACTCGCTGAGTAAAGAATCTACCCCTAACATCTGTCCTATACCTACCACCCCTTAATTTAAAGCTATGCCCCCTCGTAATAGCTGACTCCATACGTGGAAAAAGGTTCTCATGGTCAACCCTATCTAAACCCCTAATCACCTTGTACACCTCTATCAAGTCACCCCTAAACCTTCTTTTCTCCAATGAAAACAGCCCCAAGTGCCTCAGCCTTTCCTCATACGATCTTCCTACCATACCAGGCAACATCCTAGTAAACCTCCTCTGTACCCGTTCCAGTGCCTCCACATCCTTCCTATAGTATGGTGACCAAAACTGCACACAATACTCCAGATGCAGCCACATCAGAGTCTTATACAACTGCAACATGACCTCAGGACTCCGGAACTCAATTCCTCTCCGAGTAAAAGCCAGTATGCCATATGCCTTCTTCACAGCACTATTTACCTGGGTGGCAACTTTCAGAGATCTGTGTACATGGGCACCAAGATCCCTCTGCTCATCCACACTACCAAGTATCCAACCATTAGCCCATTAAGAGAATAAAGCTGTGAGATAACAGAGTTTTGAACAAACAATAGAAGTGATAACAATAATATAATCTACAATATATGTACAATTTGTAATCTGACATTCAACTGGAATTAACCTGAGGTAATTTTGAGTATCAGATACACCATTGTCAAGCACCCTACCGAACTGATCAAACAGTCAATGCAGTTAAGACAGATCCCACAAATTTCTATTGTGGTGCAGAAGGAGACATTCAGCCCAATGTCCTGTACTAGCTCTTCAACTAACATCATTTCCCCTAATGCCAACTTCCTGCTTCCCCCAATAAACTTGTACACAATTTCTATATAAATAACCATTCAATTCCCCCTCTTAAAAACCTCAATTGAACCTGCCTCCACCAAGTTCCCAGGCGGTGACTTCCACACCCTCACAACTCTGGTACTTCATCATTGTTTCTTTTGCGCATCACTTTAAATCCAAATCCTCTCATTTTTGTTCCTTTTACAAGCAGAAACAATCTCTCCGTATACTCTATTCAGTGTGCTCATGATTTTGAAAACCTCTGTCAGATCTCCCTCACCTTCTCCACTGTAAGGAGAACAATCGCAACATTTTCAAACTATCCTGTACGAATCGTTTCTCATTCATGGAACTTGATCGGACTCCAGTTTGGTCCTTACTTTTGAACTTACAGCATTCATTTAGCCTTTGTATTCCAGCTGAATATATACAAAATGCCCGAAAAAGCAGACATCATCAAATCGATTCTTCTTTATTATATTATGCTTTCAGGATAATAAATCTTTGTACATGTAGAAACAAAGAAACGTAATTGGGACGAGGAATCTACTTCTGGAGTAGACCATTCGGCCCTTAGAGTCTGCTCTGCCACTCAGTGTGAACAGGGCTAATCATCCAACTCTCCTGCTGCTGTCTTCCTATACCAGCCTGGTAATTAAAGTGCTTCATTGTAACTACACTGTACTCGACAATGCTGTAAATTTTGTAATTTTCTCACACATTAGTTCCGATGGATTTTTCCCACTAGTTGGCCAAGGGGCTGTACTGAGCAATGTCTCCTTCCTGACAATGTGCTGGAGACCGTGTTCCCGGAGGCTCGCAGAAGGGAAGTAGAAGCCTGAAGTGGAGGCATTAATTAAAGGAGGAGGGAGGAGGGGCGGTATGGCACTGGTTACATTGCTGCGAGAGAGGGCTGTACCGACATGAAGGGCCGAATGACCCCTTCTGGTGCCGTGACCATTCGCTGCCTCGGTTTAAATTCGTGGCGATTCGGCAAAGCGGCTCGTTTCCGCAGGCCCAGGGTGGGGGCAGACTCTGCACCATCTCCCGGTGACTGAGAGAGAGGGAGAGAGGGAGGGTGTGAGAGAGAGAGAGAGAGGGAGAGAGGGAGGGAGAGGGAGAGAGGGAGAGAGAGGGAGAGAGGGAGGGAGGGAGAGAGGGAGGGAGAGAGAGAGGGAGGGAGGGAGAGGGAGGGAGGGAGGGAGAGGGAGGGTGAGTGAGAGAGGGTGAGAGAGAGGGAGAGGGTGAGAGAGGGAGGGAGAGGGAGGGAGGGTGAGTGAGAGAGGGTGAGAGAGAGGGAGAGGGTGAGAGAGGGAGGGAGGGAGGGAGAGGGTGAGAGAGGGAGGGGGAGAGGGTGAGAGAGGGAGGGAGGGAGGGAGAGGGTGAGAGAGGGAGGGAGGGAGGGAGAGGGTGAGAGAGGGAGGGAGGGAGGGAGAGGGGGAGGGAGGGAGGGAGAGGGGGAGGGAGGGAGGGAGAGGGTGAGAGAGGGAGGGAGGGAGAGAGAGAGGGAGGGAGGGAGAGGGAGAAGGAGGGAGAGGGAGAAGGAGGGAGAGAAAGGGGGGGTAGGGGTAGGGCAGGCGGGGAGAGGGGTACAATCTCCCGGTGGCCGGGAGCCAGAGAGCCCAGGGAGGGAGAGAGAGAGTGAGTGAGTGAGAGGGAGCGGCGGGGAGAGAGGGGTGAGGGGCAGGAGGGGAGACGGGGGTACAGGCGCCCGGGATGCTGCAGAGCCGGGGTCCACTGCTGAAGCAGGGGCTGCTGGAGAAGCGGAGTGATGGTCTGCTCCAGCTCTGGAAGAAGAAGCTGGGTGTCCTGACCGGGGACGGCCTCCTGCTGCTGCCCCCAAAACAGGTGATGGAGCAGCCGCTGGAGGAACACGGAGAGCCCGGGGCCAGCGGCGGATACAGCGGCGCCAAGGAGCTTCTGTTCGGGGACATGAAAACGGTGGACAGTGTGGAGAGAAAAGGCAAATACATTTACTTCACGGTGGTGATGGCGGACAAACGGGAACTGGACTTTCGGTGCTCGCGGGACACCGCCTGGAACGCTCTCATCACTTTGGGAATGGTCCAGTACCAGAACCGCCGGGCGATGGAGGCTGTACAATGCAGCCGCAAGAAACTCGCTCAAAGGGGCATCGGCCCCGGGATCGCGGACACAGCCTGACCACCCCCACCCCCCTCACCTCCTTCCCCCCCCAAACACACCACAGGCCAGAGCCCGGGATCCTGCACACAACAGGTCAGTACAACATTCTTCATTATCCCCCCCTCCCCCCCCTTCCTCCCTCCCCCCCCCTCCCCCCCCTCCCTCCCCCCCCCTCCCTCCCCTCCCTCCCCTCTCTCCCTTCCTCCCTTCCCTCTCTCCCCCCCTTCCTCCCTTCCCTCTCTCCCCCCCTTCCTCCCTTCCCTCTCTCCCCCCTTCCTCCCTTCCCTCTCCTGTCCCTTCCCCTCTCCTCTTTCCTCTCTCCCCCCTGTCCCCTCTCTCTCCCCCCCCTCCCCTCTCTCTCCCCCCCCCTCCCCCTCTCTCTCCCCCCCCCCTCCCCTCTCTCTCCCCCCCTCCCCTCTCTCTCTCTCCCCCTCTCCTCTCTCCCCCTTCTCCCTTCCCCCCTTCCCTTCTCTTACACTTTCCCTCTCCCCCTTTTCCCGAAGAAGAAATTTCTTCAGCCTGAAGGTAGCATGTCTGTGAAAGTCGTCATTGAGTGTATTTAAGACAATGGTAAATAGTTTCTTGATTGGTAAGGGGATCAAGAATTCTGGGGAGAAGGCAGGAGAATGAGGTTGAGAAATGTATCAGCCATGATTGGATGGTGAATCAGATTTGATGGGTTGAATAGCCTAACTCTGTTTCTATATTTTATAGTCTTAGATATATCTGGAATAAAAAACGTGTAATCACTGCTGATTGTCAAAAAACAACATATGGTTCACTCATGCCCATTAGGGAGGGAAATCTACTGTCACTGTCTTGTCTGGCCTAAATGTGACTCTCTGGAAAGCTAGGGACAGGCAATAGATGCTGGTTCACTCAGTGACACTCATATATCCCACAAATAAATACAAAATAAATGTTTTGAATGCCTTCCCTTTGGTGTTAATCTAATTGGTCTGTAGTTTTGTGCTTTCGACCTTTTTGAATAAAGGAGTTGCATTTAGTACTTTCCAATCTAATGGAACCTTTTGGAATCAATTTTTGGAAACTGAAAAATGCATTGACCATCTCACTAGCGACTTCTTTTCAGACCCTAGAAAGATGACCACCATGACCTAGGCAGCTCACAGCTCCAACAGTGCCTTTTTCCCTGATGAATGTAATTTTCTTGAATTTCTCCTTGCTTCCATTTTCTGATTTATTGCTGTATCTGGAATGTTATTTGTATCCTCTAGGAGTTGTTTCTCACATGATAGTATCTCGAAGTTTCTTGTTGTACTCATAAAATCCTATCTTAAATTGTGTTTGGAAAAATGTGCTGTGAATAACACGAGTTTTGTGTCAAATAATTTACTTTGAAATAATGCCTTTTTTTGTTGATTCTATTCAGGTTTGGAAAGGAGCGCACTTACACTGAGATCTTACATGCAGAAATGGAAAAGCAAATTAGACTCTATCCCATTTCAGTTATGAGATTTAAGCTGTAGACCCATCAGGCTGAATCCAAAGGAAAAGTCAATCAGTATTCTTCAGGAAGAAGCTTTATTGAACTTTATTACCAAACAAATGTGATGTGAATTAAAAAAATAGAATTGTTTGTTGCTTTTTTATGAGTGGTAATTACTATGAAATGTGTAATTGTAAATTATTAACATGTTTTTCCTGAATTAGTATGTTTTATTTTCATGTCTGATGTTTTTAAATGTGTGGATTTTAATATGATGAAAGACATTAGGAACTAGAGCATGAAAATGAAAACCACCTTTTATTTAGTGTATGTAGTAGAATCAATTTGTGAATTTGGGAAGAATGGGGCATGATCTTATTAAAATATATAGAATTCTGAGAAGGTTTCACAGGGTAGATCTCAGAGGCTGGTTCCATTAGGGAATCTCAAACCTGGGTGCATTGTCTCAGGATAAGATGTGGGGAAATGTTTTCACTCAGGGGCGTTCTGAATCTTTAAACTGTGGATGCTCATATTGAGTATATTCAAGGCTGAGGTTAATAGAATTGTGCATATGAAGGGAATAGGGCATATAGGGATAGTATGGGAAAGTGGAATTTTGTTCAAATTTCAGCCCTGATCTTATTAAATGGTGAAACAGAGTTGAAGGACTGAGTGGCCTAGTCTTATTCCAGCTCCTTAAGTAATCTACAAACTGGGTCAAGGAACCAGAAGGAAACTTGCTAGCATTAGCATTTAGCAATTGTCCTGTTATGGTGTCAGGATTGTTCAAATACAAATTATTGTGGAACAGCCAACAATATATAATTTATAATCTTTCACATTTAGTGATTCAATGCAGACAAGCTGTTTTCCAGTGCATCTTGCTACATTTCACAAATTATTGATCTGTAAGAAGAATTCACATTTTATGGAATGTCTGTATTTTGCACGTAGTAATCCTTTGGTTTTCTGAAATGGAATATTATCTCATTATGGAATATTCATCCATTCATCTATCTGTCAGTCATTTTAAATAATGGGTCTTCTGGTTCTTAAAGCACAATTAAATTATTCCTTATTGTAAAGAGACAGCCTAAGATGGTTATATAAACCACCAACATTGACTCTATACAATTACATAAATTTACACAGGATATCCAGTATGGAAACAGGTCCTCTGGATGTTATGCTTCACTTGAGCCTCCTCCTATCCTTCTTCATCTCAGGCCCACACTCTATTCCCTTCATCCTCTGCCCTTGCAGCTATTTGTATCTAACTTCCCCTGAAATGTGTCAATGTTATTCACCTCAAATACTCATGTGGTACTGAGACCCATATTGTCACTGCACTCAGGATTGTTCCCTATTAGATTTCTTGGTGACCGTTTTCTATTGATGGCTTTAAGTTTGTCCTTGTTCACACCTAGAAGCACTCTGTATCTACTCTATCAAACCTTTTTGTTCTTTTAAAATCTCCATCAGGTTACCCATCAAACTCCTCTTTTCAATGTATAGGAGGCTCAGCTGATTGCGTCTTTTTTGACAGGTATCATTTCATAGTTCAGTGTCATCATTGTAAATCTTCTTTGGACCCAGTCCCATGCCCCTATATCTCTTTGTAAGGTGGTGATAGAAATAGCACACTGTACTTTACGGGTGGTGTGATCAAGGTCTTAGATACTAATATTTTATTGACAATTATCTCATTTGGCACATCACACTTGCACAGAAGGGGGGTCCTACTGTTCTGAGTTGGAGGAAGTTAAATTTATTATTGCCCATTTATAATTTAGTAGAAGACTTAATAAGGCCATGATGACTGAGAGTTTTAAATTAGATTAGATTAGATTAGATTACTTACAGTGTGGAAACAGGCCCTTCGGCCCAACAAGTCCACACCGCCCCGCCGAAGCGTAACCCACCCATACCCCTACATCTACATTTACCCCTTACCTAACACTACGGGCAATTTAGCATGGCCAATTCACCTGGCCTGCACATCTTTGGACTGTGGGAGGAAACCGGAGCACCCGGAGGAAACCCACGCAGACACGGGGAGAACGTGCAAACTCCACACAGTCAGTCGCCTGAGGCGGGAATTGAACCCGGGTCTCAGGCGCTGTGAGGCAGCAGTGCTAACCACTGTGCCACCGTGCCGCCCACAATGTATTATTAAAATACATTGACAGCTGCATGTATCTCTTTTCCAAATATCTTATTATACATTATTGCATTAAACAAACACAGTAATCCTTAAAATCACAAAACCTTTCTCAGTATATTCCAAAAATGCATTATATAAAGTTCAATGTTTAAAATGCATTCTAAGGTGTTCAATTGTCAGAAACTTCCTACAACTTCATTCTTTATTCTGGAAATTGTTGAATGAGATGCAAGTTGTTTGTGTTTTATTCTGAAGCTATTTTTAATTGTGAAATAACCAACATAGTATTATGGCATGAAAAGAAGACATTACATTTCAAACAAAGTTAACTTTTATTCCTGATACGGGCTTTTCGGGCTTTTGCCCGAAACGTCGATTTTGCTGCTCCTCGGATGCTGTCTGAACTGCTGTGCTCTTCCAGCACCACTAATCCAAAATCTGGTTTCCAGCATCTGCAGTCATTGTTTTTACCTATTTGTTTTTATAAGATGAGTGAAAATAGAATTGTGTAGGATAGATGGGCTTCAGATTGGTTCCTCAGGTCGGCACAACATCGAGGGCCGAAGGGCCTGTACTGCACTATAATGTTCTATGTTCTATTTGCTGCCAATGTTTACTTGTTTGAATTAGCAATGAATGATGTTGGAGATTGAATATCACAACATAATGATCACATACAACGTGGAGATAACAGGTTCAGTGACGATTCATTTCAATCATGTGTGCAATCTAACTGCTGCCTTTTACTCATATTACAATCATCCACTCGGTGTAAAACTGCAACATTTGTGATGGATATGCTTTCACTTTTGTGCAAGTTCTCTCTTTCAAGCACATTTTTGGTGATGTAATTGCATTTCTTCATGTGACAGCAAAGATTTTAATAGTAGCTGGAAGGAAGTGAGGATTCAAACAATGAATGTTTTAAAGAAATGATAAGCCATCCACAGAAATGCACCAGTCCTTTCATTGAGAAGAACAATAGGTAGCATGGTAATGATGGGAGACTTACAACGATGTCTCCTAATTTGATTGTAGGACAAGGAGGATGGTCAGTCTCTGGTTAGTACTGAGCTAATTTACAAGATGAAAGAAAGACTCCCCCCCCCCCCCCCCCCACCCCTTGACACTGCATGCATTGCAAACTTACATTTTACACCCAAATCACTGGAGTGTGTTTTATTTTAATTCATGTAGGGGATGTGGGCATCACTGGCTGAGCCAGCAATTATTGCCAATCCCTAGATACCTGGACAAGTTGGTCATGCACTTCTTTTTTGAGTTGATGCAATCCATGGTGTGATTGAGCACCCAGAGTGCTGTTAAAGGGGGAATTTCAGGATTTTGACCCAGCTGACAGTGAAGGAACAGTGAAATATTTCCAAGTTGGGATGGTCAGTGACTTGGAGAGGATTTGCAAGTGGATCTTCTGTCCTTATCCTTCTTGATGGAAGTGGTCGTGGGTTTGGAAGGTGTTGTCTAAGGATCTTTGATGAATTTCTATCGTGCACCCTGTAGATAGAGTGCAGCTGCTGCTACTGAGTGTCAGTGGTGGAGGGAGTAGACATGGTTCCAGTCAAGTGGGCTGCTTTATCCTGGATAGTGTCAAACTTCTTGACTGTTGTTGGAGACACACCCATCCAGGCCAGTGGAGAGTATTCTATCACATTCCTGAGTTGTGACTGGTAAGATGGTGGACAGGCTTTGGGAGTCAGGAGGTGAGTTATGTACCACAGAATTCCTAACCTCTGACCTGCTATTGTAGCCACTGTTGATGTGGTGAGTTCAGTTGAGTTTGTGGTCAACGGTAACTCCCAAGATATTAGTAGAAGCTAACATATTATAAGCAACTACAAAGAAAAATCAAAATATGTGTAAATGTTTTATTTGGTAACAAAGTTTACATTCCATGATTTTCTAGGAAATTTTCTAGTATAGTTGGGATGTTCATCCATAAACATAAAGGCAATGCAGCCATTAAACCCAGTTACACCTCATTCAACAAAGTGTTATCTCTTTCTTGGCTTTTTAAAGCAGCACTGATAAAGTCCGAATGAAAATTTTTGTCAATCACTGATTGTCTTGGGATTGTCGTCTGGATAAAACGTATGGCTGCAGACGCTGGAAACCAGATTCTGGATTCGGGCATATTCCTGATGAAGAGCTTTTGCCCGAAACGGCGATTTTACTGCTCCTTGGATGCTGCCTGAACTGCTGTTCTTCTCCAGCACCACTAATCCAGAATTGTCATCTGGAAGCATCTCCTTTGGATGAAAATAGATTCATTGACATAACCTTCAGCACTTTTTGCATCATTTTGTATACTTCAAGCTGCCAGTTCCAGCGAGTAATGGTGTTTGAAGTGTTGATGACAAACATGGGCAGTTTCATGTCATAACCAGCCCAGGCCATTAATTTCCATAAGCCGTATCCTGCTGATAGTGAGAAATCTTGATAATCAGAGGAGTTGTTATTTATCAGTAAGGCATCAGGATTCTGTGCTCAAGTCTCTTTAAGCATTTTTGACCACTGGGGATTTTCTAAACTTTATATCTGGGTATACTGTAGACGAGGAGAAAGTGAGGACTGCAGATGCTGGAGATCAGAGTTGAAAATGTGTTGCTGGAAAAGCGCAGCAGGTCAGGCAGCATCCAAGGAGCAGGAGAATCGACGTTTCGGGCATGAGCCCTTCTTCAGGAAGGTTCCTGAAGAAGGGCTCATGCCCGAAACGTCGATTCTCCTGCTCCTTGGATGCTGCCTGACCTGCTGTGCTTTTCCAGCAACACATATATTGTAGACTAATTAACAAAGATCGATTACAGTGACCCTTTATCTGGTCTGATTCTGCAGTGGAGTAATGAGGCAGTGCTGCACTGTCAGAGGTGCTGTCTTTTGAATAAGAAATTAAACTGAGGTCCTGACTGCCTTTTCCAGTGGATGTAAATGATCCCATGGCACTATTTTAAAATAGACCTGGGAAATTATCCTTGGGCCTTCTGATCAATATTCGACCTTCAAAGAAAATGAAGAAAGCAGGTTATATGGTTATCACTCTGCTGTTTATGATGTGTAGATAGTGGCTGACATGTTTCCTACATTACAATAATAATTGCAATACAAAAGTGCATCGTTGTCCAGAAAGTAGTTTATGACATCTTGAGGCCGCGAAAGGTGATATATAAATGCAAGTCTTTCATTTTTTTCTGCTTTTGCATCAGACAAAAAAACATCCAGAAGTAAAAAGGACAATTTCATGTTGCAGACCTGAGAGCTCACATTACATTAGCATTTGCTTTCTATCAATGACTGGGAATAACTATGTATAGTGGAACTGAACTGCCTTTTAAGCTGCTAACTTCAGAAAGAAATGTCCATTTGGAGCATGGAGCAAAGAAAATATTTGTTGTATTTTAGAAAACTGACTTTGGAGCATGTGACATTTTTCTGAGGTCGCATAAGACGCAATTTTGAGAACAAAGCAATTCCAAGGCAACCAGGAATAAATCAGCATATTGAGATGTTTGGTTATGGTGGTTTGTTTGGTATTTTGCTGGATTTTGCATGGTGCTGTAATTTTCAGCTCATAGACTGAACACTGACGCACTGACTCTCCAAGCAGGTTGGGCCAGGTGCTGATTTGAGTGGGATTGGCTGTATCACAATGTAGTTTACGGTTTCCATAAATAACAGTCAGTGTGTGAATTCCAGGAGTATTTTTGTTCACTTAACAGAGTCAGAAAGGAAATTTATAATATCCCCTTCATCGCTTCCTAATTGATTTTGCTTTTTTGTGTTTTTCATAGAATCAAATGAAACAGCACGGGCAGAGGCTATTTGGTCCATTGTACAGCTCTTAATCCCACTTGCCTTTCCCTATAGCTCTGTACATTTTCCATTTTTTAAAATTCTTTTCCCAGTCCATGCTTATCTATTGAGGTGTAATTATTGCAGTGCCTTCACTTATTGCACTCATACCATTGACAGCAGTGCATCCCAACAATCTATCCTTGTTTTCTCCCATTTATCATCTACACGAGTCTCCTAGTTCACATCATCCAGAGGCACAGCAAACGTTTATGAAAGTACACTGACTGCCTCCAGCTCAACATCAGCAGCATCTCTCCCAGCTCTTCCACAACAATTAAAGTATTGGATTCCTTTTCCAAAATCCAGTACTAGATGAGCAGAAATTTCCTCCAGTGAAATACTGGAAAAACAGTAGATAGTATCAGTGTTTTTGATTCACACTGTCTCTCTGGGCCACTGTTTCTGAACTATGACTCCATCCCACTCAAACCTGAGATGTATTTCCGACTTCATTCCCAACAGCACTAAGATGGTCTTTTCTCCCCTCTGTAACATTGCCAGATTTTGTCCCGATCTTAGTTCAGCTGCTGTTGAAATTCTCCTTTATGTGTTATTACCTTGAGAGTCAAACAGTCTAACACATTCCTGGCTGCTCTCCAACATTCCTACCCCCTTACAAACTTGAGGCCATTCAAACCCCTACCCAGGTCTTGCAGCTAAAGCTTCCCCCTCTCACCACCCACATCCTTCAACTCTCAGCTGAAAGACCTCCACTGGCTCCCAGTCAAGACATGTCTGGATTTTTGAAATTCTCTTCCTTGTTTTGAAACCATTCTGTGGTCCAGGTCCCTTCCCATCTTTGGAATCTCCTCCAGCTCCAGGACCTTCTGTGAAATCTGTGCTCATTTAGACCATAGAACATAGAAAAGTACAGCACAGAACAGGCCCTTTGGCCCACGATGTTGTGCCAAGATTTAATCCTAATGTAAAATATAGTAAATTAACCTACACTCCCCTCGACTCACAACTATCCATGTGCATGTCCAGCAATCGCTTAAATGTCCCCAATGACTCTGCTTCCACCACCACCGCTGGCAACCCATTCCATGCATTCACAACTCTCTGCGTAAAGAACCTTCCACTGACGTCTCCTTTATACCTTCCTCCTAATATCTTCAAACTATGACTTCTTGTACCATCAATCCTGCCATGGGGAAAAGTCTCTGGCTATTGACTCTATCTATTCCTCTCATTGTTTTGTACACCTCGATTAGGTCTCCTCTCTTCCTCCTTCTCTCCAGAGAGAAAAGTCCAAGCTTATTCAACTTTTCTTCATAAGACAAGCCCTCCAGTCCAGGCAGCATCCTGGTAGACCTTCTTTGCACCCTTTCCAAAGCCTCTGTATCTTTCCTATCGTAGGGCGACCAGAACTGGACAAAATATGCCAGGGACTTGTAGAGCTGCAGCAAAACCTCGCTGCTCTTAAACTCAATCCCCCTGTTAATGAAAGCCAAAACACCATATGCTTTCTTAACAACCCTATCCACTTGGGTGGCAACTTTGAGGGATCTATACACACCCAGATCCCTCTGTTCCTCCACACTGCCAAGAATCCTACCTTTAAGCCTATATTCAGCATTCGAGTTCGACAATCCAAAATGCATCACTTCACATTTATCCAGGTTGAACTCCATCTGCCATTTCTCAGCCCAGCTCTGCATCCTGTCTATGTCGCGCTGCAGCCTGCAATAGCCCTCTATACTATCGATGACACCTCCAACTTTTGTGTCATCTGCAAATTTACTAACCCACTCCTCAACCCCCTCAATCAAGTCATTTATAAAAACTACAAAGAGCAGAGGCCCAAGAACAGAGCCCTATGGGACCCCACTCAACACTGACCACCCGGCAGAATACTTTCCATCTCTGCCTTCTGTCAGCCAACCAAACTGAATCCAGATAGCCAAATCTCCCTGTATCCCATACTTCCTGACTTTATGAATGAGCCTACCATGGGGAACCCTATCAAATGCCTTGCTGAAATCCATATACACCACATCCACTGCTTGACAGTCATCAACCTGTCTTGACACCTCCTCAAAGAACTCAATAAGATTTGTGAGGCATGACCTGCCCCTTACAAAGCCATGCTGACTGCATTTAATCACATTGTGCTTTGCCAAATAGTCATAAATCCTATCCTTCAGAATTCTTTCCAAAACTTTGCTGTCCACAGACGTAAGACTGACTGGTCTGTAATTGATAGGGATTTCCATATTACCCTTATTGAAAAGGGGAACAACATTCGCCGCCTTCCAATCCTCTGGTACGACTCCTGTGCAGAGTGAGGAGACAAATATCCTCGCCAGCGGCTTAGCAACCTCCTTTCTCGCTTCCCAGAGCAGCCCAGGATAAATCAGGTCTGCCCTGTTTTCCAAAATTTCTAGCACATCAACTTCATCAATCTTGATCTTGTCAAGACTGTATCCCAGCTCCTCTAAGTTTTCGTTTACAACAAGTTCCCTTTCCTTGGTGAAAACCAAAGCAAAAAACTAATTTAGGGCTTCCCCTATCTGCTCAGGCTCCACTCACAAGTTTCGTCCACTAGCCCTGATCAGCCCTACCTTCTCCCTGATCATTCTCTTATTCCTCATGTATTAATAAAATGCCTTTGGGTTCTCCCTAATCCTTCTTGCCAAGCATTGTTCATGCCCCCTCCTGGCTCTCCTCAGTCCATTTCTGAGCTCCTTTCTAGCAAGCCTGTAATCCTCTAAAGCTGTGATAGATCCTTGCTTCCACCATCTTACGTAATCTGCCTTCTTCCTTTTGACGAGACGTTCCACCGCATGTCTGCTGTGTCGTCTCTGTGGAACAATTGCTTCCAGTCTGTACTTCCCAACTCTTGCCTGATAGCGTCATAATTTCCTTTTCCCCAATTAAATATCTTCCCTCAGTAACTGCTACTTTCATTCTCCAAGACTATGCTAAATGTGAGGCAGTTGTGATCACTTTCACCAAAGTGCTCTCCCACCATGAGATCTGACTGTCCTGGCTTGTTGCTGAGCACCAAATCCAAAATGGCCTCTCCCCTCGTTGGTCTGTCTACATACTGAGTAAGGAAACCCTCCTGAGCACACCTGACAAAACGGCTCCATCCAAACCATCTGCACTTAGGAGGTTCCATCAATATTGGGAACGTTGAAATCACCCATAACAACAACCCTGCTACATCTGCATTTTCCAGAATCTGCCAGTCGATGAGTTCTTCAATCTCTCTACTGCTATTAGGGGGTCTGTAGAAAACCCCCAATGAGGTGGCTGTCCCCTTGCTGTTCCTAACTTCCACCCATACTGACTCTGTAGACAAACCTTCCTCAACAACCTTCGTTTCTGTAGCTGTGATGCACTCTCTGATTAGCAATGCTACACACCCTCCTCTTTTTCCACTCTCCCTGTTCTTCTTAAATGTTCTAAATCCCGGAACGTCAAGCAACTATTCCTGCCCCTGTGAAACCCACGTCTCCTTAATGGCCACAACATCATAGCCCTAAGTACTAATCCATGCTCTAAGTTCATCACTCTTATTTCGGACACTCCTTGCATTAAAGCAGACACACTTTAACCATTTAATTCTTTTTTTTATTCATTCACCCATTGGACATGGGCATTGCTGGCTAGGCAAGCATTTATTGCCTGTCCCTGGTTGCCCTTGAGAAGGTGATGATGAGCTGCATTCTCGAACTGTGCTGCGCCTACTACACACTGTGTTTTAACTCATATCTAGCAAATAAACTGCGAGTTGACTCTTATTAGTAATAAATTATAGCATTTATTTATTTAACAATTAATATTATAACAACAAAGTACACTACAAACGAACAATTTAAACTATAAATCTAATCAACTATCTTGTGCTTGAAGTCTGGATGATTATCAGCCACCACACCAGATCTTGGCCTGGATCTCTGTGGTGATGATCATTTGTTCTTCAGCAGGTAGTCCTGGGGTGTCTTCTCTTTATGGTGGTTGGTTTCAAGTTGCTGCTCCTGAGGGTAGTATTGCAGGGATTCTTATACTTAGAAGTCTTCAGTGTCCACCAATAGATTGATCAGAACTCAATCTGATCAATTGGACCCAACCAGGTATTGACATGTCGATGGCAGGGTGGTTCTTGAGCATCCATTCCTGGAGGTGTTGGGAGCACATAGGTAAGGTAGCCTTTCCAATTAAGGGTGTAAGGCATCCCTTTGTCTGGTAAACAATTCAATGCTTTTGATTATCCTGGGGATAGCATTCCATTCAATTCAAATTCAAGTGCATATTGTTTTGTCTGCATCTGCTGAGTCATACGGTCCTATAGCACAGAGACAGGCCGTTTGGCCCAAATTTGTCCATGTCGACCAAAATGTCCATCCATGGTAACCAATTTCCCTGCACCTGACCCACATCCTTCCAGAACATAGAACATAGAACATAGAACAATACAGCACAGAACAGGCCCTTCGGCCCTTGATGTTGCGCCGACCTGTGAACTATTCTCAGCTCGTCCCCCACACTATCCCAAAATCATCCATGTGCTAATCTAAGGATTGTTTAAATCTCCCTAATGTGGCTGAGTTGACTACATTAGCAGGTAGGGCATTCCACGCCCTTACCACTCTCTGCGTAAAGAACCTGCCTCTAGCATCTATCTTAAATCTATTACCCTCAATTTGTAATAACGCCCCCTCGTACAAGCTGACATCATCATCGTAGGAAAAAGACTTTCACTGTCTACCCTATCTAATCCTCTGATCATCAAATCGTCTCTTAGCCTTCTTTTTCCCAATGAGAACAGATCCAAGTCCCTCAGCCTTTCCTCATAAGACCTTCCCTCCAGACCAGGCAACATCCTGGTAAATCTCCTCTGCACCTTTTCCAATGCTTCCACATCCTTCCTGTAATGGGGCGACCAGAACTGTACACAGTATTCCACGTGTAGCCGAACCAGCATTTTGTATAGTTGCAGCATAATATTGCGGTTACGGAACTCAATCCCTCTACTAATGAAACCTAACACACTGTATGCCTTCTTAACAGCACTATCCACCTGCGTGGCAACTTTCAGGAATCTATGCACATGGACTCCAAGATCCCTCTGCACATCCATGCTACCAAGAATCTTTCCATTGACCCAATACTCTGCCTTCCTGTTATTCTTCCCAAAGTGCATCACCTCACATTTAGCTGCATTGAACTCCATTTTCCACCTCTCAGCCCAATTCTGCAGTTTATCCATGTCCCCCTGCAACCTGTAACATTCTTTCACACTGTCCACCACTCTACCGACTTTCGTGTTGTCTGCAAATTTACTAATCCATCCACCTATGCCTGCGTCTAAGTCATTTATAAAAATGACAAACAACAGTGGTCCCAAAACAGATCTTTGTGGCACACAGTTAGTAACTGGACTCCAGACTAAATATTTTCCATTAACCACCACTCACTGCAGTTTCTAATCCAAACTGCTAAATCACTCTCAATCCCATGCGTCTGTGTTTTCTCCAGTAGCCTACCACGTGGAACCTTATCAAAGGCTTTGCTGAAGTCCATGTATGCCATGTCAACTGCCCTACCCTCATCTACATGCTTGGTCACCTTCTCAAAAAACTCAATGAGGTTTGTGAGACACGACCTGCCCTTGACGAAACCATGTTGACTATCTGAAATCAAATTGTTGCTTGCTAGATGATTATAAATCTTATCTCTTATAATCCTTTCCAAAACCTTTCATACAACAGAAGTAAGGCTCACTGGTCTATAATTACCTGGGTCATCTCTGCTGCCCTTCTTGAACAATGGCACAATATTTGCAATCCTCCAGTCCTCAGTTACTAAACCTGTAGACAATAACGACTCAAATATCAAAGCCAACAGCTCTGCTATCTCCTCCCTAGGTTCCCAGGGAATCCTCAGATACATCCCATCTGGCCCAGGGGACTTGTCTACTTTCACTTCTAGAATTGATGACACCTGTGCATAACTAACCTCAATCCTTTCTAGTCTAATATCTCGGACCTCATTCTTCTCCTCTACAATATTCTCCTTTTCCTGAGTGAACACCGATTAGAAATGTTCATTTAGCACCTTTCTGATCTCTACAGGGTCCACACTCAACTTCCCACTTCTGTCTTTGACTGGCCCGATTCCTACCCTAATCATCCTTTTATTCCTCACATACCTATAGGAAGCTTTAGGGTTCTCCTTTATTCTATTTGCTAAAGACTGCTCCTGTCCTCTCTTTGCTCTTCTAATCCTTTCCCATTCATGTTATTCAAAAGCTTTTTAAATGTTGTTTATGTACCCACCTCAATCACTTCTGATGGCAGCTCATCCCATTTGCATACCACCCTCTGTGTAAAAAAAAGTTGCCCCCCAGGTTCCCTTTTATTGTTTTCCCTCTAACCTTAATCTGATGCCCTCTAGTCCTCAATTCCCCAATCCTGGAAAAAACACTGAGTGCATTCACCCTAACCTTGCCTCTCATGATCTTATACACCCCTATAAGATCAACCCCCAATCTTCTACCCTCTAAAGAAAAAAGTCCCAGCTTGTCCAACCTCTCCCTATAACTCAGACCGTTGAGTCCTGACAACATCTTTGTAAATGTCTTCTGCACTCTTTCCAATTTAATAACATCCTTCCTATAGCAAGGTGAACAAAACTGAACACAATACTGCAAATGTGGCCTCACTAATGTCCTGTACATGTGCAACATAACTTCTCAACTTCTATACTCAATGCCCTGACTGGTAAAGGCCAGTGTGCCAAAAGCCTTCTATACTGCCCAGTCAACCCGTGATTCGACTTTCAGGGAACCATGCACCTGAACTCCAAGGTCCCTTTGCTCCACTACACTGCTTAAGGCCCCACCATGAAACTCCTACTTTGATTTGACTTTCCATAATGCAAGACCTCACACATATCTATACTAAATTCAATTTGCCATTTCTCAGCCTACTTCTCCAGCTGATCAAAGTCCTGCTGCAATTTCTGATAACCTTCCTCACTCTCTTCAATACCACCTAGTTTAGTGTCATCAGCAAACTTTACTAATCATTCCTTGTACATTTCATTCATGTGGATAACAAACAGCCAAGGGCCCAGTACCAACTCCTGAGGTACTCCACTAGTCACAGGCTTCCAGTATGACAAGCATTCTTCCACTATTACCCTCTGCTTCCTACCATCAAGCCAACTTCGTATCTAATTTGTCAGCTCCCCCTGGATTCCATGCAATCTAACCTTCTAGCCTTACATGTCGAACTTTATCAAAATCAATTGTAAATAGTCTGTCTGTAGCTGCAGTCTGTCTGGGTTCTTCAGCTTGTTTATTTCAAAGTCTTCAAGCACAGTCACTTTGTCCAAGGTTTACCTCACTTTCTCAGCATGCCTCATTTATTGTCCCTTTCTTCATAAGTCTATCATTTTGAGTGACCTGTCCAGCCACAACTGCCACAGTCCATGTGCTGTACATTAATCTACAATGGCCTTAGGAAGGGAATTCCAAGACTTTTACCCAGCAACAGTTAAGAAAAAGCAATATATTTCTTGATGAAAGGCTTTGGCCCAAAACATTGATTTTCCTGCTCCTTGGACGCTGCCTGACCTGCTGTGCTTTTCCAGCACTACTCTAATCTTGACTCTAATCTCCAGCATCTACAGTACCCACTTTCACCTAATATATTTCCAAGTCAATTGAAATAGTGACCATAATGTGATAGAGTTCACCCTGCAGTTTGAGAGAGAGAAGCTGGAATCAGATGTAATGGTATTACAATTATATTTGGTTCTGCTATAAACATGATGATTCCATTCTCATGCAATCCTGTATTATAAGAAAGTTGTGTAATAGCAGCACCATTTAAACAAATGGGGCCAGAATCCTGTTATAACCAATGCATGCTTTAAAAGTTCACGCTTTAAACACAATGTCCCCAGTTTGTCAATTGCGTTATAGCAAATTTGCATTAACAAAATGTGTGTTATAGCAGAATGAATTGTGAATAAAGGTAACTATAAAGACATGAGGGAAGAGCTGGCCAGATTGATTGGAAGGGAAGCCTAGCAGGGGGAGCAGCAATGGCCACAGTTTCTGGGGTAATTATGGAGGCACAGCAGAAATTCACCCCAAGGAGGAAGAAACATTCTAAGGGACGATGAGTCAACTACAGCTGACAAGAAAAGTCAGGGACAACATAAAAGCATAAGAAAAAGCATACAATGTGTTGAGGATTACAGAGGATTTGGAAGCCATTAAAAACCAGCAAAATGTAACTAATAAAAGCAGTAAAGGAGGAGAAGAAGAAATATGAGAGTAAGCTACTAATAATATAAAAGAAGATGGCAAGAGTTTTTTAGATATATAAAAGCTAAGAGAGAGGGAAGAGTGGAAATTGGACCATTGGTAAATGAGTCTAGAGAAGTAATGAGAACAAAGAAATGGTAGTGAACGGAATAGGTACTGTAAAAAACAATGACTACAGATGCTGGAAACCAGATTCTGGATTAGTGGTGCTGGAAGAGCACAGCAGTTCAGGCAGCATCCAAGTAGCTTCGAAATCGACGTTTCGGGCAAAAGCCCTTCATCAGGAATAAAGGCAGTGAGCCGGAACCGTGGAGAGATAAGCTAGAGGAGGGTGGGGGTGGGGAGAAAGTAGCATAGAGTACAATGGGTGAGTGGGGGAGGGGATGAAGGTGATAGGTCAAGGAGGAGAAGGTGGAGTGGATAGGTGGAAAAGAAGATAGACAGGTCGGACAAGTCCAGACAAGTCATGGAGACAGTTACTGAGCTGGAAGTTTAGAACTAGGGTGAGGTGGGGGAAGGGGAAATGAGGAAACTGTTG